>NC_050477.1:6050603-6389716 GCF_013373865.1 Monomorium pharaonis
CGTGCTCGGGTTTGCTTGAGCTCACTTGCTCGGCAATCAGTTGTATACCCAACATCGATTTCCGTATTGTTTTTCGCCTAATTTCCCCGTGAAAATGATAACGGAAAATTACGAAACTTATACTTTTTATGATTATTTTATGCGCGATATTACGACTGTTAGAGAAATTCCTATTGTGTACGGCGTTGAACCGTTATAAAGATAAATCGTATATTTTTACCTACTCTCTCTACCGCGTGCGATATTTCGATGATATTTCGCGACCAGCGGCTCTCTACGGGGAATAACGGAAGGTGGTAGAGAGAGGTTCGCTTATAGGGCGAACGCGGTCGGTTCTGGTCGTCGGGTGGTTTTGGAATCCGCGCCACGAGTCGGTGGTTTTGCGGTGCGGCGAAAACCGCCGACCCTCTCGAAGCTCTTCCCGACCGTTCTCCCTGTTTGCGTCGTCCTTTCGCGTAATCCCACCATGGTTTAGCGAGTTTCTCACGAGAGCCTCTAAGTAAAGCGGACGAGTGCGCACGTCCACCAACTCGAGAGACTACCGTCTCTTTGATCAGAGATAAGTGTATCGGGTGCTCCGATTGATACAGACAGATGTTTCTCTCGAACTTTAAAGTTAAAAAGAGATCGAGAGAAATATCATTATTTTCTAAAGGTAAAACAAGCGATCAATCTTTAAAGTTTTAGCTCATTAACGAGTTAGTGAATTGAAATAAAGCCAAATCTTTGATTGTTTTATGTGTAACTTTTATGTGAAGAACGAGAACAAATTTGAAATGTTGGAATGTTCAAGGGGTGCATATAGACAATATGTAAACGCGATATCTGATCGTTCGAGCGGCCCATTTCCAATTTCCATTTTAGATACGACCCTAATGTGGTGGGCACAATGCCCGTTTACCATAGCTCGAGATGAGCAAATGTTCTTGGCACTTGAGCGCGCGCGTGCCTCATGTTTGGTTACGGACTTGATCACAGGCGGGGACATCGTAGAGAGCAGTTAACCTGTCCGATAATACGTGCCGATAATCAGGCATCTAGTGGATGACGGACGGCGGGATCGATGGAGCTAACGTAATTAGACGCAGCGATACGCGCCACTTAAGCGTACTTGAGTGGCTGCAAACGCAACTGATTGGTCCAGTTGCTGTTAGCGTTAGAACATAATACGGCGTGTTCGACTTGTCGTCTCCTCTCTCTCTCTCTCTCTCTCTCTCTCTCTTCCCTCTTTGACCAGCAAAGAGACAGGGTGACCGTAAACGACGACGTCACCCCGTCGTCGGCTTTAACGAACGTCCATTGAGCAGCCTCCTCTCGCTCCATTGAGTTGTCCGCGATAATATACTGCGAAACGGTAATCCGGTATCTGCCGGGATGTATTAAATGTCGCGCGCGAGACTCGAAAACCAATAAAAGCGCGATCGTGCCGATCGTTGCGCTTTAATGCCAATTCTTGTTCGTCGTTATCCGGCCCCGGCTATCGTTTTCACGGGGGGGTTGTCGAGCCGATAACGCGCTATTTGAATACCACCGTTGGCGCGAGCGCGCGCAACGCGCGGTGCTATATTGCGATGGCTCTCGATCGCGCGGAATAAAAAGCGCGGCGTGGAAAGAGGGACCGAATGATGATGCGCGGGAGAGAGGAGGCTATCGGATAATTAAATCGGCCGCGGCACGTAAAGGACACTGATTGACGTGCGCGACGGCTACGTTCACTCATTATTATTCGTCGAAACGACATAATTCGCGCGCTTCGCTTTCCGACGGACGCTAACCGTGTCGCTCGGCGGGGCGCGAGAGAGAGAGAGAGAGAGAGAGAGTGTGTGTGTGTGTGTGTGTGTGTGTTGCTCTCCGGTCTCGCTCGTCGATCCGAAAGGCCATCACTATCGTCATTCCATTCGTTGAACGATGAATATTTCAAGAAAATATTGGCAAGATGTTGTTGTGCTTTCGACATTTGTAGTATCGGATACATCACATCAATTTTTTGTTGTCGAGTCCAGAAGCATTCTTTTCAATTTTTACATCACTTTCAATATTTCCATATTTATTAGGTAGATGTGTTTTGACACTATATCATGCAGTAAGAATAATTTACAACAATTATGCACGCGACGGTTCTCGATATAAATATATTTTACGAGTGGCGTAATGGTATATTTCGCGACGGACCGCGACATTCTTGCCGTTTCGATCGATTAACGGAGATCTGATAAACGGAGAGCTACCGGAAAATGCCAAGTAGCACGTCTGACGTTTGCCGTTCTGCTCCACGGGTGAAAGCTGATAAATTAATTGGATTGACCGTCGTGACTTGTCGCATACAAATCGGATCAGCGATTCCGTTGCGATCAGCTGTTCGCCAATTTGCATTAACTCCGCTCTTCCGTCCCTTAATACGGTAGGCGAGAGAATCTACTTGCATTACGTCGCATTTAAAAGTCACTTGTGAAAGATGACCGGCGTACGTACATACACGTACTTATGTGTTACTTGTGTACGTACGTCCGCAAATAACAAGCCGGTGAGAGATATACACAGCGTTGTCTGGCACGACGACGGCGTCGATCCCAAGGCTCGAGTCGTTTAAAGATATTGCACGCCTGCCGCGCAAATCCTCGGCGTAATTCGAACATATACACGTGCGATAATGCGTCGGGGAGAGAAGCCCTTTGCGAAGCCGTGAAGATTAATAAAATACGCTGCGGTGACTACGAGCACCTGCGAGACTTTCCGAGGACTATCATACGTATATGTTAAGATACGTCGATCTAAGCCACGTATCGTTCCTCTTATGAAATATTGTATTATTTGCTTTTCAATAAAACACTAGTTATAAAGGAGGTTCTAATAACGAGACTAATGACAAACTTTTAACAATGAGATTTAAAATAGAGATGTGCCAACTATTTCAAAATTTCGTATCTCAAAGTTTCGAATACGAATCCCGTGTATTGACAACCTTATCATACTTAAAGTTTTTTTTCACATAGAAATTTTTTTATTATCTATACATAAAAATTTTATGTAACGATAATTATGATGTTAATTAAAAGTAACGTTTCACCGATTTGATTCGATTCGTTTCGGCGTCAAAAGCTTTTGATTCGCGCATCTCTAATTTAAGGATTAATAAATCGCAAAGAAGAAAGTACCCAGCGTAGTTTCGCGAACGTCCACGCGTAATCCGTGATATTATACACGGTAGACTGAATCCGGTATTACGTGTGGACTCATTAGCGCAGTAACGCGCCCGAAAGTTGATCTTTATTTTACGAGTTTTGGCACGATTTTCATTACGTGATCGCGATCGCCGACGAATCGTTAGCGACCTTCCGCACGAAACACCACGATTTCGGCATTCCTCGGCCACCGCGGAATCTAGATCGTACGACAGAGGAGAACGATCCGGCGAGAGGAAGGGGGGGAAAGAGAGAAAGGGAGAGGGAACTATATTCCGGCTTTTACGAGGCCATAGTGGCGTATCCGTTTTGCGGGGTACGACGTGCAAAACGATCGATAACACGCTCGTAACGTTATTACCAACAGGTATACGGAGGCGGGTAGCACCGGTACTACCGGCAATAATGTGGCTTTTACGCTTGTGGACGCTGATACAGCAATCACCAAAGTCACTCGGCGTTTGCTATAGCACGCCGCTCCGCGACAAAAATAGCGTATTCTAAATATATCTAATTAATTCGTTTAAATATAATTAGGGAATGCAAATCTGATTAAGGATCATTTGTGACGTAATATACTACCGGTTTCAGTTATTACTAAAGTTGTTTCTATTCATTTAATTATAAGTTTAACTTTTAAGCTCGAGGCATAATAGCAATCACGAATACCAAATAACAATAGAGCTCGAAAATTTTCCTTTTTCGGATGAGAAACTAACTATTCAAAATGAGTTCAGCGCGTTATCCTATATTTATGTTTATTACATTGTGCTTCGTACGTACAACGCGATGGTTGGATGAAACCTGAATTAAGATGAGATACGTATGATAGAATTACTAAACCAATTAAACTTTAAGCCGGTTAATATTGTTTATGATTACACACTCAAGTTACGGAACAGTTCGTAATGTACTCGAAGATTATTACGCCGCCAGTCGTTCATTTATGAACACCCGCGAGCCTGGAAGAGTCATCAAAATAGTTTCAACAATATAGTTTCCATAGCGAAACACGCAGATACGTGTATATATTAAAATATTTGAAAAAAGCATTTGATTAAAGCGACACACGACGCAATTTTTCTGTTGCGCTCTAGCATCTAAGTAGCAACATTTTGTTCGATTCTGTGCATCGATTTTGCGTTGCCTGTGAGTTTGCGGAACGTCAGAGTATTTCGAATAAATCTCGGGGTCTTATAGGATTTAATGGCGTTAAGGGATTGCGGCGCATTGATACATTTAATGGCGTTTTTGTGTTTCAGGGTCCACCGCAGCCCGGGCAGCCATTCAAATTTTCGGTCGGCGAGTCCTGCGATCGTATCAAGGAGGAGTTCAACTTTTTGCAAGCCCAATACCACAGGTATCCTTCCTCCTTTCGTATTACAAACTTTCCTCCTCGTCGATTGCAGTCAATAGAAAATGTACACACTTTATTCAATGCGAATAAAGAAACGATCGGAATTTGTTACATCTGTCTTTTGGCAATTTGTATTATAATCACGCCGTGTATGTCTTCATTGTCTGCCGTCAACGATATTGATATTTGTATAATTTTCTTTCTATGAATTAATAATTACGAATTAATAAATTACAAATTTTAATTAAATTAAAGTAATAATAGAGTACCTTTGTGAAAGTCGACACATAAAATTTGTCCCAAAGCTTTTACGCGATTTTATCGACGTTTCTCGTTGTTAGACAAATTGTCGGATTCCTATTTCTCCTCGGCGAAAATACATATTTTCCCGCGGATAGTTGAGCGCGATGTAAACTCCATTCAGCGGTCAGTAGTTTGTCGAACGGAGTAAACGTTCGCGTCCGTGGACACCGTAGGGCCGTATCCATTAGGCGCTCGTGCAAATACCGCGTGGGCGTGCACGCGAAACGCACGAACCGATGTACGGACGTAGGCAGATAATTGTTTGTCCGACCGGAAGCTGTGCACACCCCAAGTATGCGCACGGTCTGGAGAAGGAGCGAAGACCAACCCCCCCCCCCCCTCCCTCCCTCCTCTTCCATTTGGATAGCGCGCTTGTGTGCGTTGCATGCGTGCACGTATCTGCGATCGCAGCAAAAAGGGGTTTTCTCAGAGATCGCGCATCACGTTCTTTGGCAGATTTGAATAAGCGAAAAGCTCACTGGCGCGTGACTAGTTTGTACGATCGTCGAGTTTACCTCATACTCATCGATACGTTAAATTCACCGCGTTCCGGGACCCGTAGAAAGAGCATTTATATCTCTCCCCCTTTTCTTTCTCTTCGCGAAAGTTAAATGTACAAGGTGCTGACAATAGGAGAAAAAAATAATGACAGCGATGCGACGACGCGACGCCCGGCTTAGTGTAAGCGAATCAATTCGATTTTGCGTTTAGAAACTGCTTGCAATGAAAACAACGTTCATAAATATCGCGGATTGAGATATTAATCACGCGGAAAACCAAAAATGTATCTATCCTACCGCGTGAAACACAGATCTATCGCGGCCACGTGTTAGTAGGCGCGCGCATTCAAGCGCGCAATGTGATTCCCGATAAATCGTCCCGTAAATCGTTGGCACGGCGTCAATCTGAAATAATTAATCGACTTTCTGACCGTACGAGTATTGCCGTTTGCGTAACGAGAGTTGCCGGTTGCACGAGCGTGATCGTTAATATCGTGCTAATTTATCGCCTTATAGGTGAAATTACGCCGCGCAACCTGTAGCGTTATTCGCCTTTCACGAATATTAAACTCCGCGTGCATTCGATCATTTCCTCGAGCCAAATTAAATCACTTATTCGCGTCCCATTACGAGACTTGCGGATTTCCCTCGTAAGGAGTAAAAAAGAGAAATAAATTTTTATAGAAACTCGAACATTATTATTGCGTTTTTGCGCTGAACTCGGCGACGAAATCGATATAAAATCGTTTTTACTCCGTTCGTTATCGTTACGAGTTTTTATGGCTTGTATCACGTCGATCCCTTCATTTTCTCTCGTTCGCGAGACATGGCACGCGTAATACCGTGCGCGTTTTTAACTTTACTGTCGCGACGAAGAACGGCGAGCGGAGGGACAATGGCTCCGACGATTTCGAGGGCTGGTGGATATTAATGCTCTGTTCTTGTTCTTCTTACACAGCCTTAAATTGGAGTGCGAGAAACTGGCCAGTGAAAAAATAGAGATACAGAGGCATTACGTGATGGTAAGCCGGGAAAAGGATAAAACTGTAGAAAGGGGCAGCGCGTTACTCACACATATACTTAGATATACACATACACACACGCACGCGCGCGCGCGCGCGCAAGCATACACGTGCATACAACGCCATACGAATCATCCTGCCGTTGTTTCCAGATTAAAATGCATTCGTTTTCGTCGCGCTCGAATTCGAGAGATATCGCTCGGTCGCGGTCGAGCTGTTTCAATTCTCGCGAAATTGCGAAGAATGTAAAAGAGAGGGAAATTATTAAAAAACCGATTTGATTTTGCTGAAATAAATTTTCGATATGCGCGGCTATAACGGTTTTATTATACGTGAGAGTGCAATTAAAAGGAAAATGGTACGGATCTTCAAAGTAATGTCAGAGGTATGATTCTAGACAGAGAAAAAGAGAGAGAGAGAGGGGGGGGAGGGGGAACTCGGAGAAATTATCGTTCAACGCGATCCGAGCATTGGCGGTCGCGCACCGAAAATACTGGGAGCATAGGGAGAAACACGAATCACAGAGAGACACGTTGCACCCTCCCTCTCTCTACACTCGTTATCGTAGGTATACAGTCATGGAGCAACGGCAGCGGCAACAGCAGTAACAGCAGCAGCAGCAGCAACAGCAGCAGCAGCAACAGCGGCGGCTAGCGCGATGCACTCGAGCGTTACAGGCACATACGAACGCATTCATTTGCCGCGGTACAAGCGGTTTTGTCGACCGCCGCCACCGCAAGATTATTTTCCTGCGCCCCCGGGGCGCCACGCTAAACAAAAATACGGCGCGGGCTTGTCGTCGTTAAAAAAGTTATCGCCAACGCGGACCGGAGGCCTTTGTCCCGCTCCGATGTCGCTGTCGGGTAACATGGTGGTCGACCGAGTGAATATTAATATGCGCTTTAACGCGTCGGGGAAAAGCGCGACGCGACAACGATTAACTCTTTTAATGAACTTGCGCACTGCCGCATCGATTCTCTCGTATTGATTTCGTATTATCTTTCTTTTCGAACGATTGGCAAACTGCTCGAAAACACATTTTCTGACGATTACACATGTATTTTTTTTTTCCAATAAAATGATTAATTATCGTTCTCGATGATGAACAGTTTTGTTGTTTAATATTTAACGAGAAGTAGTGCCTACCTAACGCGTTTGCGATTGTTTGTATTTGCATACGATTTCCTTGTTAATTGAACGCGATGTAAATTCCACGAATGCGTTTTTATGAATTATTCGCTCGCAATCGCGACGCTTCCAATATTCTCCACGGTCCACTTGGTAAACACGAAATTTACACACACACACACACACACATACACACAAACTCACGATGGCCAGTATATAACAATTATTATCAATGTTTGTTGCGGCTGCACTAATTGTGTGTTTTTAATGGCTTGGCTGTGCACCACCCCTTCGCAATGTCCCTCAATTTGGGGGAGTGATAGAAAGAACCGGTTCGGAAGGTTACAAAAAAAAAACACGTGCTAAAAAATCCGGGAGAGATTAACAAACGTCACACGAATGAACGACACGTTGTTTCGCACATGATAGCGCATCCCTCGTTCGACACGGAGCCCAAGTCACAGACCCTCGACTCGTTGATGACCCGATAATTTTGTTTAGCGGCGTTACTATTCCCTGTCGTTAGTCGAAACGCGCCATGAGACCCCTCCCCAATCAAATGCGAAAGAAAGAGCCCCTTCCTCTTTTTCATTTTGCCCCCACAGCTTTTGAATGTCGCCTGCACTTACTAATGTTTAGCTTACACGTGCGATTTCCTGCTTGTTCTGTCCAGTATTAAGTTGGAGCTGGAGAAACTCGCCCAGGAGAAGACGGAGATGCAGCGCCACTACGTGATGGTGAGTCTACACTAGCTTACGAAACCTATCGCAGGACCTATCGGTAATAATCGTATTAAATGTTAAATGACGCAACGCGACGCGTTTTTCTCATTTCTAAAAAAAGTCCTTGCGTTTATTTTTGCGCCCGTGTTCTTGAACCTTTGCTCTAGAAAATACTTCATAATTAGCTCACTCATCATTAAATTTTGGACTACGATGCAATGCTAAAATATATCGAAGCGTAAATTTTATGACGTTTAAATTACGCGCTAACAATGGCGTATGGCCCTTACGGTGGCCTTTCAATTCACATTCAATTCGATAATCTAGAGCTTATGTATCCTTTTGAATTTAAATTGAAATATATCTTAAATAGTGCGATTTGCGATAAAAAGAATATTTGTCTCACGATATAAGAGAACGGCGGAAGAATTTAGAGGCACGTCGTACACGTACCGCGCGTTGCTTCTTCACAGAACGCGGCTTCTCTTCTAGTTTTGTTTTTCGGCTTTGTCCCGCGAGAGTACATGTAGAGACGCCGCGAGAGTCTCGGCTTACTTTCGCCCGTAGATCTTCGTTATCGCGATACACCGTCGACCATGTGTATGCATCTTCATTAAGCCGCGTGAAGCGTAAAGAAGTGCGCACCGCTTTCTTCATGGGAGGTCGAAGGTCGCTGAGAGTACCGGTTTTAATTTTATGCCAGTTGTCCCGGTGAATCTGCATTTTTTTTTCCCCTCTATCCGTCTCGATGCGTCTTCGTATGAACGTGTAACGCGATAATTTTCAAGTTGTACAGCTTAGTACCCCTTAGTAAGAAGCGGTAAAAGAAGCATTAGGATTAGATCTAAATCGTTTTAGATTAAGGCACAGACGCGTGATCTAGGTGAGATTTGCAAAATTTACCGCAAAGGTAACGTCGTTGCTGCTAAACCGACTGGAAGTTTATTCGAGAAATCTTGATAGCGCTTGCGAATAGACCCGTAAGTTTGCGGTCTGCAGTTCGTTGCCCAAAGTTTGCGAAGCGTGCATTATAGGCCGACGATAATTTATAGGCCGTAGTCTGCGCGCTGCGGTCGATGCAAATAACTTGATATAAAATGCGCGGCGCTCGTTCTCGCGTGGACGTGGCACTTCCGCCGATTCACGCCGGCACGAAGATTAATCGCACGATCGTCTCACATGCATAGCGTGTATACGTCGTACGTACATAGAGAGAGGGAGGGAGGGAGAACGTGCTTATCTCGGTTTAGGCTTAGGTATGCGCGCTCCCTCGCACTCTCGATCGATCGATCGATGCTCGGCGTTTCGATTCCTTATTTGTTCCGCGCGCGTACATAACGATCGATCGGCCTGCGACTCACGCGTGTGACAGGTTTAAATGTACATATCATACTTTATTCCACTTTGGCGCGGGGGCGTTTATTGTTCTGCCAGTTGCGCGCGGTAACGAACGTCGGCGCGAAACATAGCGAAACCACGGAATGCACTTAATCAAATTTCGATCGGCGAGCACGAAAGCATATTTATTGCGCTATCGTCCTATCGCGCCGTTTTATCATTGATGATTGATTACCGACGTAACAAGAATTTATCGTAGTATCGGGTTTAGGTCGGTCGCTAGCAACAGGTACTCGCATACTCTCCCGGCGCTAAACACATCCCCGAGTATTGGAGCCATCGAGCGAGTCATCGATTCCTACGGGTGCAATCGTAGCGTGCGCGCGATGCGTCGCGCAGATGCTTCGTCGCCCTCATTGTCGATGAATTGCGCGAGCGCTGAATAAAGTATCACGTTGTCACGTCACGGTTTTGCCGCACGGTAATCGCCGCCGCCGCCGCCGCCGCGGTAGTTTGCTTTCCTGCAGCGGACAATGTCCGCTCCGACGTCGTTCTCCCCGCTGAATTACGATGGCTCTCCCGGATACCGCCGCGTTCGATCTACTCCATCGGGCTAACTCTCGTACCACGTAAAGCCGCGGTCATCTTGGTATATCTGTTCTATCCCTCGTCCCTCGAATTTTCCACGTGACGTCGCGCGGCGGCGGCAGCGTTTACTGCATAGCAGCCGACGAGAGAGTCTCCCGGGAGACTCGTTATCGATGGAGGCCATCGCGTATATCGCACGTTCGTGTTCGTGCGAGCTGTAGAATCTCCCCTGTACACGACATCGTTATACCACGACCAGGCCCTCCCCTCTGGCTGCGGGGCGTTACGCCTTTACGACTCTTTCATGTAATTGTCGAGCTCGTGAACTTTTACGAGCGGGAGAGAGCCCGGCCGCAAAGCACTTGGTTCGCCCTGCGCGTATCGCGTTTTGCGCTCGCGCGAATTGAACGTTAATTACGCGCGATACTATCGCCGCGGTCGAGGGAGGCTCTCAAATGTTTTTATTAAATATGAAAATTGTCTGACATGTAAGAAGTCGCGCTCGCGAAACGATTCATTCTCGTTTTATTCGTTACGTATATTCATTGATATACGTGTAACGTACGTCCAGGCTTGTCCGATTTGCTAAATCCTTTTGAATACGCGAATCTAAACACAAACTATTGCAATCGTAAACTGTAGCGTGTTCTTCATCAAATCGATTTGACCGCGGAATAACGAGGTTGCATCGAGGGCGAAATTTGCAAACCGTACACGATCAGAGGCATCGCCATCGCTTAAAGAATACGTTTTAGGAACGATTTTCATTGGGAGACGATGAAAAGCATGATAAGGGTCTTCTCTGTCTCTCTCTTTTCTCTCTCTCTCTCTCTCTCTCTCTCTTCTCTTTACGCGAAAAAGGACGAGCCAGCACGTTCGTGGGATAGATATCGATCGTGATCGATATCGTTCGGCTGCTTGTGAATTGAAAAGAGATTGCGCCATTCCAGAGTCCTCTTCGCGATTCAATCGGTCACGATTAGAGGCGACTATCCACCGAGTAAGTTTTCAGCTAATAATTTAAAATCCGAATCTTCTCTCGACTGTTTTTCGTATAAGAGAGAATTTTATACGAACCCAGATAAAGGCTCGATTTATTTTCGACTCCAAGAAAAGACGAGAATACAAAGGCGCGGCGAAATGCTTTCCTTTTAATCTTTGGCATAAAAAAAAAATTGCGCGAGGCAGCGCGTGTAGAATATCGATACTACGAAATATTCGTAATCACGGTGTATCGAGTTTACGTGACTTCACTCCATTATCGTACTGTCGCTTTCACAGTGTTCCTTCACTCGTATTAGACATCTCGACCGCGAGAGTGGCGTTTCCAGTCTCGTGATAATTAAGATCCTGATCTCCCGTCTCCGACGGTCTGGTTTCCCTTCCTCAGTGAAGTCTATTAATTAAAGACCAATTGCTTCGTTGGGACGGTCTCCGGTGGCGAGATCGATATTCGTGTACCTGTATTTCTTAACTTAATGTTTCTCTTTCTATCCGCGAATCCGTCAAAATGCACGAGCAAAAAGAGAGAAATCTTTCAAGCCATATTTTAACATTGCAGGCACTAAATTAAAAAAAGAACCGATTATTCATAATTAGTTGTTTGTTGGCAGAAAAACTCGGTGATAAAAAAAAACAGCGCGTCATTGGTAAATTTTTAATCGGTATATTCTTTCATTTTGTTGTCGACGTTTTAATAAAGTTGATGTATTTAAACATATAATTACATTTCACTATACGCTAACATAAGCTGCGAGCTTTCAGCGAAATTATTATTTTCGCAAGAACAGAGCCGATTGAAATATACATTTCGCGATTTATTGATAATGCTCGCGAGCGCGAATGTAATAAAAATATGGGCGGATTAATTTATATTTAAAAGCGGAGCGTGCGCGGGGCCAAATTTCTACATTTATATTTTCTATATATACATTGCAGCGTTCGCAATTTACAAAATAATCGTAATTTCGAAGATAAACCGCGCCGAATGAATATCGAATTATTAAAACAAACGGGTTTAATTAATCGCGGCCTGTCCGAAGCAGGTTCGTAAAATATTCAACCAGACGAATTTGCCCGCGTTTGAAGTATTAACGGTAATTCTACCGCATTGCGAAATAAATATTACTGGTGTCGTTAAAATCGTAACATGGGGAACATTGCGTTCGACGAAACGTTCGCGAGACAGTCTTCTTCGACCGCGTCTCGACGTGTCTATCGCGTTTATTACGTTACGTCGTCCCCCTCCCTCTCACCCCCTCGTATTCGCGAGAAAAAACTCTAAGCCGACTGTGTCGTAGCCGCACCGATATATTAAAACGCGGTTTAGTACGCGCTTTACGACCACCGGGCAATAAAGTCCGTTTCACAACGGTCGTTGATTCCGGCGGGAATAATGCGGCGACTATATTCAAGGCGCTCGTTAAAATCGCAAACTGCCGGATTTTCTCTCTTTTCCTCCTTGGCGATCGTCGTTACGCGCGTTACACCCCATCACCGCGTGCCGCGTCGTGGTATTGCGTCGGTCGGAATGCGCACTCGCGCGAGGAACGGAAACGCTCGAAACCTGTAACGTTTACGCGCTAAATATGTAAGCGCTATTTCGTCGCGAATCTTTACGAGCAGAAATCTCATGCGTGCGAAATGAGAACCGCTGTTCGGTAAGCGAATTAGTTAAAGCCAGTCCCGGTTGAGTCTTGTACACACGATGTAGAAACGATGTTACGAGAAACCGGTCTTTGGTCGACACGCATACGCACACGTGCACATACAAGCCTCTTCTCTTTCTTTCTCTTTCTCTCTCACTCACTCACTCACTTGGAGAGAAGGAGACGAGAGAGAGAGAGAGGGCCGCGCGCTCCTTTCTCATCCTCGTCTTCGTTTTTTCTCATTTTCTCGACGCGCTTATCCCTCTTACCGACTGACTGCGGTCTCGCATTACGGCTCAATTTGGTCCGCTTTTCGTAATCTCGTAATCTCATTTGATCGATATAATCTCAACCCCGCAATCGCGAAGCAGGCCCTTAAGGATCCTCCGCGAGGCGCTCTATCCGCACAGCCGTCATTACGGATTCAAGCAGCATCTTGGTCTGCGAAACTCGATAATTCGATTAATCTCACGGAGAGTGGCTTTGCGTTTTATTCGATGCGATATTTATACGCCAATTTCAATTATTTGCGCTCGGATCGTTATGTATAAAAATAACACGCCGAATATAATGCACGAATCTTGCTCTCCTCGCGACGAAAGATAAAATCGATGTTGCCTTTTTAGATGTATATGCGGCATTGCATTTGTGGCGCAAATTTAACTGAATTTTCTTAGCTCTCTCTGTGTGTGTGTGTGTGTGTGTGTGTGTGTGTGTGTGTGTGTGTGTGTGTGTGTGAGAGAGAGAGAGAGAGAGAGAGAGAATAAACGGAAATTTTACGTGGTAACGTCTTCGGGGTAGGATAAAATGACAAAGCCATAACGTAAATACGAAAATTGGATTTCGTGTGAGCAACCTTCCGGCAAAGTTCAGCTTTTGCATGAGAAAGTCGGCGTTACGCTGCTAGTTCACGCACGCATCACCTTACGCTTAACGTCGACGTGGCTTCGTTAACGAAACGCATATAACGATGTAGCTACGCAACACTACGCTTACACTAATTCCGTAGTAATATGATAATTTATGTGATTACGTTCTAATCTCTCTGTTTCATTTACTTTTGCAGTATTACGAGATGTCGTACGGGCTTAATGTGGAGATGCACAAACAGGTAAGAGATTCATTTTTTTCCGTAACGTTACTTAAACTACCTTGAAAATACGGTAAAGAACGATATCGTCATGATCGATACGCGCGACGTCAGTCACGCGGTGATTTATTAATCGCTCATTTGGCACGTTGCGCGGAGCTTTGGGCTTTAATCCAAAATTAAAGGGCCGAACACGAGGAGAAAGCCCCGATTACGGGGTGTTTGCGACCCTCCGGGATCTTAGCTATTGAATAAATATGTAAACAAGGTAATAACATGCAAATAGCAGCGCGGCCGGGGGTTTCCGCCGTTGCTTCTTGCGCAAAACCTTGCGCAATGAAAAAAGCAACTCAACTCGACTGGTGCACTTTTATTAACAACTACCGAGGTTACCGGGCTTTCAGAAAGCACTCGGTGCGAATTTCGGAATCCTTTTACTTCTTTCCCCGTTGCACGTACAAATCAAATAGTGTGTATTTGTATCTCTTTCTCTCGTGTGTAGCATATATCGTCAAATACGTCTACGTTTTATTTGGGAACAGAGATCCATTTCGAAAATCTCCATTACAAAGATTTCGTAATCGAGCTCCTTTTGCATCGTATCCATATTCATCGTACTCGAACGGACGATTTGAATTTTTATTTTCTCGCACATGCACCCATCGATGGCGACCATCGCAAAGCGTTAGTTTCGTCTTCTTTCGAAACGATCTCCCTGTACTTGTCTCTTTTTACGACGACGAGAGAAAGGTGGTGCCCGAAGTTGAATAATAATTTAGGGTCGACGTGGGTCGCGAGGAAAAAGGAGAAACGCGTTAATCGATCGGCAACGAGACTTCCATCTCTTAATTATAGGACGCGTCTGATTCAAGTCAAACGCCCCCGGGCAGGCTTGACGCGATCTTGTATAGAAATCCCGTCGGGGAATCGCATACTTCTGTCGTTGTTATCCGCTGAATGGATTTTCGATCCGCCGGAAGGTTCGCGGAAGGTCTGAGAAATATCTCGTTTTGAAACCGACGTACAAGTGAATTCGTCGAATTATCGACAAGCCGGCAATATCCGACGACGTAGCTCTCGAGTGTCCTAGAGGAGAGGAGGCATTCTGTACACGGTATCGAACAAGAATCTCGATCACGAATTCCGCAGAATAAATGGCGATTCCTCTTTCTTCGCCTCTACTTCGATATTCTCGCCCTTCATCGACGCTCCTCCATAATCTATCTTGAGCGTGGGCGTGCAGCGACGAGTAATGCTCACGTTTATTGAATATTTAGCAGCTGAGCCCGTTATTTCCTCCACCCGTCTTCTTTGTGTCCCGCCTATTCTTTCCGTCTCCTCTTCTTTTTCCGGCAGGATGCGCCCCTCAAATCATGAATAAGACCTCGCGCCTCGTTGTCGTCGGCCTCACGGTAGGCAGGTCTGCACGAAGCCAGTAGCGACGCAAGTCAGGTACTACCAGCTTGCTTATCTCTTTTTCTGAGCCCGAGTGATGGTGTCGACGCATTCACAAGTATCTTAGATATGACGCGACGCGACGCGACGAGATCGAACGGCAATTACGCGAGCGTAATCAAGTATTTTCTATTATTAAATTATTACTTTGATGAATTTCCACGTGTCATTTATTTGTACGTCACTCGTTTCATTTATTTAAAAATTGAGTAGAAGTAACATTTGGAAAAATATTGCCAAGTACAAGAAGAAGAAGAAGAAGAAGAAAATATATCAGTATATAAAAGAGAGCACGCGAATGGAAAAGAGAAGGTACGGGGATTCTGGGAGATCGAATGGCAATTTTTCAGTATGATCGAAACGTGAATTTCCGCCTGTAAGTCTCGTAGAAAAGTTACGTATTAAGGTTGAATGAAGAGCATAACTCTTTCAAGACTCCCTCCTTGCGGAGGCGGGACACTCGTGACACCACTGTCGAGGAACAAGCCACGAGATACACGTATATACGTATCTCGTGTGAAATGTGGTATCGGGGCGAATGGAATATAAATTCCGATAGGAAATCGCAATACGATCGTGTCGTATCCGCCGTTTTATGCCCCCCGATATCCTCGAGATAAGCACTCGGGACGGCAGCGGCGGCGGCGGTAGCGGGTAGCACTCTGAAATACGACGTGACGGTCTCGCGTACTTTCCTGGCTCGGAATGACGATTATTATCTGCTGTCACTTTTAATTCGGTTACGATTTATCGCTTCTGGTAGCCGGACGGCCGTGGACGGGATTTATTATTATCGGGCGGGCATTATCGCCGGGCGATTTACACGCTCGTACACGTGCGCGGTGTACGCGATCCGCCGCGCGCGTATCCGGTATCTCGTATTTATAAAATCGAAATGCCGCTGCCGTGCCGCACTCGTCGACACGCTCTCGCTCGTCCTGCCACGCGGTACCACTGGCGATTAATAGCCAGCAGTCCGCGCGTTTATGACGAGACCGGGGCGTTGTCGCGTTCGCGGGCGACGGACAATAAAACGAGAAAAAGCGCGGGAATGAATAATCGGATCCGGCGACGCGAAAGAGCAAAATATCGTGGGCGCCCGGGAATTATCGGGTGTGTTACATTAACGCCGACGACGCGGACCGGTTCGGCAAGTGTGACCACGCAGCGGACGGCCCTTCCCTCCCCCTCCCCCATTCTCCCTGGAGGTTATTAACGTCGCTAATTCTCGGCAATTACTGTCATCATCGTCAGCCATCTCTGACCGCAACCGAGCTGTTACGTTTTCCTGTTACACCTGTACTATAATCATTGTCAACCGGAATCACGCTTGCCGGATAGTTTATGGATATATCGCGCGCGGCTATACATATAAACTGCCATGTTGATCGAACAGTTCTTCGATCGGTCGTACGATACACGTGAATTAATGAGGGGTAATCGGTACTTTATAGTACATTGGGTATTATATAGATACGAATATAGTAATTTGTGGAGGATTGACTTACGTCGAGAGTGCTTATGGACTCGTGTATCTCGATGTCTTCGCGGCGATGTTGCCGCGAGTATCATTTTTCCCATTTGTTCCTCGCCGACGGGCCGTCGCGCGTCGAGGGAATCGAGAGAACGTTACGTCACGATACAGTACAGTTTGGTTTTGACCCGTTTCGTCGTACATCGTCGGCCAATGACCACGCGGTCGCGCGCGTTCCCCACGTTTTTATTTGCAGGAAGCGATGCGTATTGTAAACGCTTTCAGGCATTACTCTCGATTTTACTAACGCTATTACCGGCGATTCCGCAGCTGCACGTACGTGTCGGGGCAGTCGGAAAATTCACGCATGAAAAGTATGGGCGGCCACCACGAGTGATTCGATTTCGTTGTTTTGTTCGATTCGCTGGTTCGCGCTCCCCCTCGCGCGCGCACTCCATCCTCCCTTCTCTCTCCCCCTCCCCCTCCTCCCGGTGCTTGTCTCCCCCGGTTGTCTCTCCATATCCATCCCATATACAGTACGCTCATTATTCATTTATCGGTTTAACGAGCACGTCCGCGATAAAGCGTCGCGAAATATCGATATCGGATGGTCAATACCCGCTCGGCTCGCTCGGTCCCTTGTTTGGCGCGTGCTTCACCTTTCACTCGGCAAAACAAAAGATCGACCGATCGCGATTTCGTCCGGTCGATCTTTTGTATCCGAGACGCGTACCACGTTTTCCACCTCGTTATCGAAATAGCGACGACAGTCGAGAGTCGAGGAGATTGTGTCGTCGGCCGATTTCGAGATTTGTCGAACAAACGAAACGTTTAACGTCCGTAAAATTGTACGCCTCCATATTCTTTATCGAGGACGCTGGGCGTCGCGTTTGGGGTGGAGGGGGGGGGGGATACGCGACGCTCGAGGAATCTCGTTGGGCGCTTCATGAATAACTTCTCAAAAGCGTCCGGTAGCTCGTCATCCCTTGCTCGTGAGGGAGAAAGAGAGTGACTGCGCGAAATGTGTGCGCGGCCGTCGCTTTTTTTCCCGTTTTTATTGTGTCTGCAGTGCCACTGGTTTGATCGGTCGGGCCGCGCCAGGTGGAGGCGGAGGAGCAGATGGTGATTGAGAGGGAAGCGAGCGAGAGGCGGGAGGGCGGGGGACAAGGGAGGTAAAGGGAGAACGCGCGCGCGGCGGGGGTGGTCGTGGGCAGAAGGGAGAAAAAAGAGGGCGAGTCCGGGCCGTCGCAACGAGCGGAGGAACGAATGGGACGTTGGTGTCAGGCGGGGGGGAAAGGGGATAGAACAGGGTGCACGCCGGAAGGGGGAAACCCGGGAGCAGCCGCCGCCGCCGCCGCCGCCACCGCCACCGCCGCCGCCGTTGGGGGGGTGAACGGGTGGCGGTGGTTGACGGTGGCGGGGACGCGTTGGCGGTAGCTCGGTGTTGGTTCGACGAGGAGGAGGAGGAGGAGGGGGGGAGGGGGAGGGAAAAAGCGAAGAGCAAAATTTGCTATCGGAAAAATCGAGCTCTCCACGCCACCGCCGCCGACCTCTCCACACGCTGTGCTCCTCGCTTTTTCTCCCTCGACCTCGCCCAACCACGAGTCGCGATCCCTTCCGACCTCGCCACCAACCCTCTCCCGTTTGGGGGCCTCTAGCGTGAGAGGCGTGTATACGTGTCGCATCGGTGTGAGTTTGACACGCGTTCGTGTGTGCCGTGCGGCTTGGCGGAGAACGGTTCGCAATATGTGCACAATAAAATATACACAGAAATGTCTACTCTCGCTCGCACTCTCGTGTCTACATCCTCCTTTTCTCGGTGTCGCGGGAGCGCGCATCCCGCGGGGTGTACGGGCGTGCATGTATACGGTGTGCGCGCGTACACCGTATAACACCGTCGTGTGCTGGCACCGGGTATGTGCCTTTCAACGTAGGAATCCGCGATATCGACGGGGGTTCTCCATGTACCCGACATACACGTTCTCCATGCTCGCGATCTCTCAACACGATAAGTTCTTTCAACCGGCACCGAGGCTCACAAATCTCTTTTTCTCTTTTTTCCCTCCGCGCGTACAATACGTGCACCTTTTTCGCGACCCGTGGATAAAAAGAATGTTGCTCGAAGACGTTGCGATCTGCAGATGGTTTTATCCGCGGCAAATGGGCTTTGCCAGCACACGAGAGTGTCGCAGGAATCGAATCACGATTCTCTCTCTCTCTCTCTCTCTCTCTCTCTCTCTCTCTCTCTCTCTCGTGCGAAGCCGCGAGTAACTTACTCGAGTCGCTCCGCAGTGAGCTGGTCCAGTCTGACCCGTCTTATCGGTAACGAAATTTATTTCGCGTTTACAATGAGAATTTAGATCTCTACCCGCGATTCTCTTTTCTCCTTTCGCACGACGCACGACCTTAATCGCCGTTAACCAGCTTGTCTACGCGATACGAGTTACTCGCGCAAAAATTCGCGCACGTACTCGCGTCGGTAATATCCGGAAGTTATCACGATACAAGCGCGAGTACACGATACGCCGACCGCGGGCGGTCGTGAATTTTTATGACTCCTCTTTTCTCTCTTTCTCCCGTTTCGCGCTCACGTTGGATTCAAGGTTCTGGGAGCTCGAGCGAAACACGAGGAATACGCTTAATTCTCGCGTCTCCAAATGGGCACTTAAATTTCTCGCAATAAAACCCGCGGCGCTGCAGGGAATGGCCGGGCCGTTAACTCGTGGCAGCGGGGAAGGAAAGGGTTTAAGGGGTTCGGCTTCGTGGAGGAAAGGAGAGAGAGAGAGAGAGAGAGAAAAGAAAAGCGCTATCGAGATCTCTCGCGGGATTTAAGATCCACATAGACACTCTCGCGGCCATTCCCCCTTCTCCCGCAAAGAAGGATAAGGAGGCGTAACTACTTACTAGCCCTGTGTCGGTGGCGGCGGTTGGGATCGCTTTTATCACTCGTACATCTTTTACGACTGGTCCCCGCCGCCTCCACTCTCTCTTTCTCTCGCCGACCTTTCTCTTCTTCTCGCGCCTCTTCGCATCTTCCGCGGCATGTTTTCCATGCCCTCGCTGTTGTAAGCGCTGTATTTAAACCGCGAGTCGTAAAGTTTGTCCGACGCGTGTATATCGCGTCGTGTGCAGGTGCAGCGCGGTGGGTGGTCTCGTGAGAGGAAAGAGACGTGGCTCGCTTCCATTATCACCGTCGCAGGCTTTTAAGTGCCTTATCCTCGAGGCAGTTGCTATCTTTATTTAGGCCTCGTCGATGGACGCGTTGGCTGCGCGCGATAAGGCTTACGTTTCTCTCGTGTCGTCGTTGCGCGCTTTGATTGCGCGTATCGAAAGATATCGTACATCTCTGAAATCCTCGTTTGCCAACAAAGTAAACTATAACCAAGTTAAACATGTTTGGTAATCAAACATGTTTGATAATTAAACATGTTTGGTAATTAAACACGTTCGGTATTTACGTGGTACGTCCAAGCGTTCTTGATATCGTGTCCCGAGAGGTAACGTGAATAGTGCGCGAGATAAGAAGTTTCGCTGGCCAATGTTAGCTCGTACAAAAGGGGCGTATCGGTGTGCGAATCTAATTTGCGCTCGGGGGTATAGATTGGCGACACTTCCTTGCGGGTATGTTTACGTGCTCGCCCTACAGCTGAAGCGGCAGCTCCCGCTACACCCTCTTCCTTCGTCGGCTTTATGCAGCCGAGCCCCCAGCACTTTTATCGACGTTGGGGCGTTAACATTATGCCAGCTATCAACGAGAGGGTGGAACGAACACCCTCGAGCCCTCTTGTGTTTAGGAGTGTCGTTAAGAGATCGCTCCCTTTGCCTGCTCCACTGTACTCTATATATACATATATTAAGTATAGTAAAAAATATTGTGCTTGTTCTCGACAAGCTGAGGCCATTGAAGAGAATAGAATAAAAAGTGTCATTAAATCTGTTTTTTATTTCAACGAGCCGTGACAATTGTACATCGATCCTACATAGCATCTTAATTCTAATGAAAGAAATCGTTTTTATTTTTTGATTAATGCTGATACATATTCGATCAATTTCTCAGATTCGCTGACTTCAAGATCTAAATTTCGAATTCGCTTTCTTAGTATATAGGATTCCGTTTAGGTGTACAGTGTGCTTTATCTTCACGTAGTTTATTCATTCACCGTCGTGGTGTTTACGGCACGGCCGTGTTAAACCACGCGATTTTGGTATCTCTTGTATCCCGCGGAAAGAGTCGGGGGTCGAAGAGTGAGGGGAGATATAAAGGAAACTGGCGCGGTTAATCGCTGTATCATATGACTGAGTAATTGAGTCTGCGAATTGCCGGAGGCAGGTTCCACCGAGCTTCGCTCGGTCTTCATCTCGCAATTAGCGTTAAGTTAATTGTACTTCCTGCGCTAACCCCACGGTTGGACGGTTGGTAGGCGGGGAAGGAGGGAAGAAAGGTCTTGTTTTCCTCGGCATTTGCCGTGCCGGAGAATTACGAGGGTCGCCCGGCGACGATAATTTTCTTGGTGTTTCGGTGGGTGTGCCGGGGGCGGTCGTAAAGTCAAGTCGGCAATGCGGATTGCCGTCGACGTCGTCGTCGTCGTCGTCGTCGTCGTCGTCGTCGTCGTCGTCGTCGTCGTTGTCGTCGACGTCGTCGTCGTCGTCGTCGTCGTCGTCGTCGTCGTTGTCGTCGTCGTCGTCGTCGTCGTCGTAGTAGTAGTCGTCGTCGTCGTCGCGGTCGTCGTCGTCGCCGTCGTCGTTGTTGACGACGCCGTGGCGAATGCATCCGAGGCCCGAGGCGCCCAAGCATCACGGTAGAGAAGTGCCAAGATACTGGCTGGTGGAATTTAGAGAAGGAGTGCGCGGGCGCGCGCGAGGCAAGGAGGGACTCTTAACGAGGCGTCTTAACGGCGTCCGCAGGGTAGGGGCGAAACCCTGCTCTCGCTGCCACGGCACTAATTTGCTCGCTTTGCGCCGCGGCGGATGTCATTCAGTCCTGTTCTCGACTCCGCGTTGATTACCGCATTCGCGTTTACGTTTCGAAACGAGCCTCGCGTATTTGCGGTGGAGGATCGCTCGTATACGATCCAATTGTAAATGAAATTTCAACAAAGATTTAATTTCGACTTGCGCTAGGCATTCTGTATTTATTTGGAAGATGCGTTAATCGAACAAGTTGGAAATCGACTTGCAGTGGAGGCAATTGTAAAGTCAAAGACATGAACACGGTTCAATGAACGAAGATATGCCACGGCTCGAAATTTGCTTCGTATCAATAATAGCGAGCTGTTAGAGAGGGTACTGTACACACAGCGAGACTTGTACTCGAAAGGGTGGAGAGTAGAGGAGGTCGCTCGGCCTCGGCGGCTAGTCCGTTAATGTTTAGCGCAATCAGCGATAATGGCGGTCTATGGCGCGTTTAATCAAGGCAGTAGCCCGTTGCGGCTTGCGGTTCGAAAGCGGACTGCCCCTCGGCAGGGTGCAAAGGAAAGGGTCAGTGGCGGGACGGAGGGTGAGAGGGAGATAGAGGAAGGGAGAGAGTAGTATACTGGCAGTAGAGCAGAGAGGATAGGACATATCAGGTGGGCTTAGTGGTCTCTGCCGGCTCCACATCGCTTCGACCAGAGAGTGACCACCGTATATATACGTGCACAGAGCCACACGAATACGTTGCTGCGGTTGAGATTATCAACTGCACCTCGTTTTCGCCTCTCTCTCTCTCTCTCTCACACACACACACACACACAGCTTTTCTTCGTGATGCAACACCCAGCAAGCAAATGAGACGACGAATCCCCTCGCGATGACATTCTAAAAGTCAATTCAACGAGATTTAAATATTAAACAGTATACCATATCGCTTAATGTAGAATTCTTTTATCATCTGTAATAACGACATAATAATAACAATCAAAGATTGCCGTTTAAAGAAATTGCTCCATAATGTTCCTTGAAACGGTTGTTTTTAGACAGTTTCTACTACATCCCGGAGTAGCAGTTCTCAGCGTCATTTTAACAGATCGGTCGTACATCCCTCTTTATAGTCGAGTCAAGGTTCGCTGCTGTTATTAGCTGTCTACCGACACTATCGTGGCCACGAGCTCGTGTACGCGCGCGTTCGCACCGAGAGATGGGTGTCTGCACGTTTAATATCCTGAGTGCCGCTAATTTGTCGACCGTAACCCACTGACACTCGTTGATCGATCGCTCTGCCAAGCTGCTCGACCGCTCTACCGTTACGAGCATCTTGTCGCGCGAAAAGAGGTAACCGAATAGTAACCGAAAAGTCGGATAATAAGAAATAAGAAGTAAACCGAGAAGTAATAGAGAATCTTCTCTCGGCAATAAAGAAGTTGCTCGTGCTAAACTCATCATCAGTTTTCGCATTTTCTGTAAATATTCGTTCTTACGCCATACGTAGGAGAGTGGCGGTAGTGGTGTAAGTGGTAAGTAAACCACTCTTTCGCGCGGTTACTTCGTTATTCCGTGAATCGTTGGCAGAGGGATCGAGGATCTCTGCGTACTCTCTTCCACGTTTCTAGAACGTGTCTGAAAACGACTCCGGCCACCCGGTAGAGGCTCGGGTATCGCGCGAGATCGGGACACTCTCGAAGAGCAGCAGGAGGCAAGTGGGGAGGGAAACGGGAAGGATGGATGGAAGCTCGAGTGCTGAGACAGCACTCCGACGTTCAAACATCCAAACATCTCGATCTTTCGGGGTCGGGCCGTCTGTGTCGGGTCTCCGCCTTGCCGAGCTGCTGCTTCTGCTTCTGCTGCGACTCGAGTACCACTTATCCTTCTCTCCAGCGAGCCCCCGTCCCTTTCTTCGTTCCATCTCTCGTCTGGAGATCTCTAGCCAGAACCCGAGGTCCTTTCCGTTCTCTCTCTCTCTCTCTCTCTCTCTCTCTCTCTCTCTCTCTCGCTCTCTGGTATCTCGGTATTTCTAGCGCAACGATGTAGCTGGTGACGGCAATACCGACTGCTAGTGGCAACAACGACTTCTCTCTCTCGGGTCACACACACACACACACACGTGCATAGTCTGCAGTATGCTTCGTGTTCACGTTTCACGTACGCCTCGTACACACGAACTGTGGATGTTCCCTGAATTGCGGCTACTCCAAGTCACCCCTTGCCACCCTCGTTGCGCGACCACGACGAACCCCGAATTGATTGTAGCCTGTTTACCCTCGAACGTTCGCGCACAATGTTCTCCCTCTCGGTCCTTGGTCGTCTCGTCGATTGCCCTCTGTTTTCGGAGATTGGCCCGAGCTATGTTCGCAGGACCGTCTCCGTCCTCGAATTTCGTGCACGACAATCCGATCGTAAAGTGGAATCGTATTTTACAATCTCTGACCAAAGTTAAATAAATGTAGTGGTATTAAATCGAAAACTCTTATTGTGAGAAAAATTGAATTCTGTTAAATTGTACTCGATTTATCACTGCGCGGACAATTGTTGTTACAGTACGTTGAAGCACGATCGAAGCCAGGAACCGCATCATCGCGACAGGCAATTGTACCCTTCAACTCGCGGTGCAACAACCGCCAACACACTGTACAGCCAGCGTATCATCGTCATTCGTAACCCGTTCGTTCCGATAACCCGTTTAACGGCGATTCGAGTTATTCGAGTTGGCGAGTTGGCCATTTTACGCGACGCCGTGATTTTCTCTCTCTCTCTCTCTCTCTTCCCCTCCCTTCCCTTCTCGCTCTCTTTTCCCCTATTTTTTTAAATTTGCGAACGAGATCATGCGTGCCGCATCACGTTGCAGAGCGGCATATGCATGCAGCGACATCGAGAGACGTGCGAAGCGTATAAAATTTCATCGCGGCCTCTCGGATACGTCCACCGCGGAAAATTAACCGAATGAAAATGGCGAGCTTCAATATTTATACAAGCAATTTCAGGCGTTGCTACTCTGTGGCCGTTTCGCGACGCGTTCGCTCCGTGCTCGCTTGCCCGTTGCTCACGCGACTCCCGGATAAATATCGCGTGCGTATGTTCGTCACGCGTGATGACAGCGGGGAGAATCGCCGCTGAAACGATGTTGCGACGAGCGTTTTTTCTCCCCCTTTCGTTTTCACCTTGCAATCCGCGCGTATTCTAATCGACATGGCGATTCTTCGAACGTCAATATTTTCAACGAGCGCACATATCGCACGATCGGCACGACGGATACGATATCAAACGACGAGGAAGCAGAAGGCTCTCATTTTCTGCCGCAAATCTCGATCCGCTGTTACAGCGTTTGACCTATTTGTCGATTGTAAGCTTGATGCACGCCGCCCGCCCGCCGCCGTCGACAATGTACGGACGCGCGCGCGATAGACGGAACAAGAGACAGGGCACATTATCGATTCTTTTCACGTCGTCGCGCGACGAACGGAGCTGAAGGAGACCCTGCTGTTGCTGCTGCTGCTGCTGCTGGATACGCGTTGTCTGGTTTCGTGACGCGATGAAAACTAGCTGACGCGACTCGATTGAACCGGCGATGCGATACGGCGCGGCGGTACGCGAGACGGAAAATTGATTTAATCTAACTTTCAGTGCTACAGGACGCAACGATTTGAAACAGCGGCGACGGGCAATGAGTTTTCGGCTCTTCGTATATACCTTAACGGGCGCTTTATCCGTGTCCTCCTGCTCTTCCCACTTCTACCTCCTCTAATCCCCCACCCGCGCTCGCGCACACACGGTGGTCCAGCGTGTGTACACAGATGCGCGCGCGTACACACGGCCACATCCGGTATTCTCCGCAAGCCGCGGGGTATTGCAATCACGCGGACGTTAGCCGGGCTTTACAGGCCGAGCGAGCGAGAACCGCCGCCGGTGTGCAGGGGCTTACCAGAAACCAGGGAGTTAGCCGAACACGCCAGTTTATTTGCTCGCGCAGCATAATACCGCCAAAGTCCGACGAGCAGCCGTTGGTTTACTCGTTAGCGCAAGTAACGGCTTCCGGTTAGTCGGCAGAGGTTGGCGGCGAGCATGGCTTTGTTGCCACAGACTCTGTATTTCCTCCCTCCTTCTCTCTCTCTCTCTCTCTCACTCACAATACCGAATGCTGATTCTTCGATTAAACATTTTCCGCGAAGGATAATGTTCTTCTCGGAGGATGTGTAGAGATGTATACCGCGCGCGCGTACGACAAGAGATAAAGAGATCGTGCTCCGATATTCGGTGCATGGTATAGAACGCAGTCGGATTTACGGAGGAGGCCTACCTCCTCTCGAGGCAGCTTCGAGTATCGGGTTATCGGCAGTATCGGCCCGGGACAGGTTGGGTTGGGAATAGAGTGGTGAAAGAGCATTCGGTTCACGTCACCGTTTTACAGGCGAGGAATTTTATCGACGGCACTCGGGCGCTTTGCATTTTCATGCCGTGAATGTTGCTGCCTGCTTTTAGACATACGCTATAGCGTTGTTTATATGTATGGGAGAGCGCCTCGGAGAGTGCCTGATTCCTTTTCAGACACACACGTGTGTTCGTAACCGCGTGTGTCCGGGTGTGTACGAGCGCGCACGTCTATGTGTGTATGTATTGAAGAGGAGAGAGATGGCACTTTGCGAGAGCTTCTTGTGGTTTTCGCGATATTACTGAGCCGGAGCATCTGCGTCTCTCGTTTCAGTGCACGTCCCGGTTTCTCGTAATGTTATAGAGAATGCGGATATATGAAAAAGAAAAGGAGGAGGAGCAAGAGTATTGAGGATTTTGAGCATTACACAGATTTGAACACGGTTATTCGCGCGTAACTGTAGATTTTCTGTAGTCTTCGTTGAAATCTCGCGCCGCCCTCGATATTTCGATAACAGTGGATAACAACGTCCGCTGCAAGTGCTATTTTAAGGAAAAAGCCATTCGCGCCGTGAAAGACTCCGCTCGGAGTAGAGCAATCTTCGTTGGTCCAATTTGGCACGAGAGAGAAAAATTCATTCTCGGGGCGAGATTTTCATTTCTCCCCCGTGTGAAATCCAGGCCAACGAGAACACCGCGGCCAAAACTCGGTTTCCCGTTTCTCTACTTGTGTTGTCGCTCTCTCTCTCTCTCTCTCTCTCTCTCTCTCTCTCTCTCTCTCTCTCTCTCTCTCTCTCTCTCTCTCTCTCCTCTCTCTCTCTCTCTCTCTCTCTCGCTTTTGCTCTCTTTCTCTTCTGGAACGAGAGAGCAGTAGCGGAGCATCCGAGCCATTCATTATTTTCTTGGTTACCTCTCACCCGGGGAAAACTTCTTGGCAACGCAATTACGTTTGCGACGACTCCACCCCCGTCGTCGTCCCTTCCTCCCTGGCCGCCACCATTTCTCGCCCACAATGTCCTCCCCCGTTCTACCACTCGCTTGAAATCTTCTGGTTCTAGTACCGCCGCAAACTGCCGTACAGTACGCCAAGTAGATGGGACTTTACCGCACGTTACGAAACTCGTACACTCCGCGTGTTATTCTTGCAAACAATACAAGTATGTTCGAATTTCATCACGATAATAATTCTATCGCGTTTAGATGTCAGTCATCAACATGTGTTTATCTGTTTGTATCATTTTTTTAATGGAGGAAGAGAGAGGGAGATAATAGTTCTACGAAAAATAATTAATAAAAAATCTTCAATCTACACTAACAGAACATTTTTCTAGACCTAATGTTATTACTCTTCGATCTATCATAAAATAGGACCGATATAGCGCCAATCATATCATTTATTATCAAAGAAGGAATATTTTATTCTTAAATGAAAAGTTCTTCTTAAATCTAGAATAAATTAATTTTTGGTGTTATTAATTTTCTTAGAATGATTTAGTAAATTTGTGACAATCTTATGATATTTTAGATTTAAAAATAGACCAATCTAAAGATCTCTTAATCTGAAAATTTGATTTTAATATTTCTAGAAGGATTAATTCTAGAAAGATTCATTACTAACAGTAACATGTATGTACTATAATCATCATTTTTCTCGATTTCTTTTATAGACTAACATATTTCAGTCTAGTATGTTATATGTCAATGGCGAAATCTTACTTCTTTCTTTTTTTATTCATTAGATAGTACATTTTGTTTACGCCACGAGAACATCATGTAGCAAGGGATAGTGAACAGAATACTATTAAGAATAAAATATGTTCTAAACGTAAAAATATATAAGCTTAAATTTATATATACTATTCTTGTCCCAAGATAATAAGTCAATCTTATTTAATTGGAGGAAGAAGAATAGAAATTTCTCATTAAATCTTAATCTTGTTTTATTTTTATACTACATGAAGATGTAATAAGATTAAATATGTCAAGAATATTTTTTGTCTTTGTATCAGAAATCCTTTCTGAGAGGGTACATGTGAATCTACATTTACAATATTATTTTCATGGAATTCTCGTTTATTCTCTTTCCGACATATACGTACGTATACATGCATAAAATGTACTTTTAAAATTCCAATGTTCCATAAAATTGCACATACAGCGCATATCGCGCGCCTTTTGCACATTACGTAAACCGTCTTGCTCTCGTACACGATGTCTCGCGGATATAGCTTGACTCATTTTCGCGTACATTATAATTAGCGGCTTAATAACTAGCACTCGGAGGGCGACGAGTAATTAAAACAGGTCCTCCTCTTTGCGTTTTCGCTTTCATTTTCGTCACACACACACACACACACACACACACACACACACACACACACACACACACACACACACACACACACACACACACACACTCTCTCTCTCTCTCTCTCTCTCTCTCTCTCTCTCTCTCCCTCCCCCCCCCCCTCTCCGCTCATTCGCCGAGATGCCGAGGTATGCTCAAGGGAAACTTGCCAAGAATTTCAGTGGCCTGGCGATATTTCAATTAGCATCCGAGACTCGTTTAAGTAGCGGCGAAAATGCGTTGACGGAAACTCACGTTTATATCAACCGCGAGCTCGCCGGGCTTATATTTTCGGGTCGTTCGCGAGTTGCCGACGATGCGGTAGAAAGAGGGAACGAGAGCCACGTAGAAACCAACGGTTTGCTTCCTGTTTCACGACGAATCGGCGACTTCCGCTTCCGCGTCTCTCGAGCGTGCGAATTCTGCGCGTCGGCGGGGAAACGAGCGGCGGAGCCGCCGCTTTGTCGAGGTAATTAAGTGATTTCATTTTCTCGACGAAAGCATCGAAAATGGTCCGCGCTCCGTTCCGTGCGCTGCCTGTTGATTCCGCGATAATTAAATGGAGTTTCGCACTGTGTGATGTTGCGCCGTGTGAATAATTATGCCGAGTTATCCGGCCTGGCGCGTAGATTTGTACGTGATTACCTAATAATAATGGGTTAGTGCTCTCTCTCTTTCTCTCTCTCTCTCTCTCTCTCTCTCTCTCTCTCCTTTTCCCGGTATTCAGAAAAAGTAGTAGATTAGAAAAAAAAATAATATCAACAAATGTTAAGAAAATTACTACGTCCCGTGGCGAGATAAATTACTCGTTAAAAATTTAAGAACGGCAACACATCCATTTGCGAAAAAAGAGCAATGTACCCCCGCTGTCAAGTATATGCCGGGGTAAGTCGGAGGACTAGAGAGAGTGAAATAACGGTACGCGCGAATTCTTGCGCCCGCGCCACTGTGGCAATCTCGCCTGGATTTAATTTAATTCCCGGCAGTCTCTTCCAGCCGGAGGGCGTCGTAAACACCCTCGGTCGGTTATGCCGCACCTGCATCTTCACTCGTTTCCTTCGCGAGGGCGCGTTAAGCTAGCCCTTACCTTTCTTAACGATCCGGAACAAGCCGCCCGAGGGCTCCTGGCGCAAACTACGGCGGCATAGAGTGTCAGATCGAACACCCTTCCGCCGTAATACGCGGCTCGTCGAGGGAGAAGAAATATTGAGTGCTTAACGAAATATTTTTTTTAACGTTTCTCATTTTTTCTTACGTTTTCTCTTAATAGCCTTCTAGTTGAGCGTAAAGAAAATTGTGTGCGTGATAAAATAATAAACAAGGAAATTCTGATATTTTAATTGGAACAATTTCTGCACTGTAATTTGTAATGATCAATTGCAATTTCCATCTAACAACCATTGTGATCTCTTCGTCTTAACAATTCAAAGAACGATAAGGAATTTCATAAACACGCGAGACAAAGAAAATGAAAGTGAATCGTGTTGTTTATCAAAAGCTCGCTTGTTAAGATATCTGTTGTCTCAACGACAAAATTATTAATTATTTAATTGATATTAAATTGATGGTATTCGTGATTGTTGAAATTTCTAAATAATAGAGACAAGATTAAAATTTGAAAAATTTAAATTTTGTATTGTTATTCGTCGTTTCTAATAAACTTTACACATCTGTTTCGTTTTATATGTTTATTCGTATAACGAGTAGTAATTAATATTTTAATTGTAAAAAAATTTTTTAATTTTATGAATATCTCATTCTTTGCTCCGAGTGCGTTGCGCTTCTACACTGAGAAAGAAATGTTGTTAATTTGACTAAATTTTTCAACTCGATTAACTTCTTTAGTTAAAGTATTTATTTATTTAACTAAAATACACATAAAATACTTGAATTTTAAATCAAATGTTTATATATTTGACTGAAGTATATAAATATTTGAATTAAACAAATTTAATTAAGTTGAAAAAATTAGTCACGTTAACATGCATATATGATAATATAATAATTTTAGTAATATCTTTTAATGATTGTTACTATAACTTTTCTTTCCAGACGGAAATAGCGAAGAGGCTGAATGCCATTGTCGTACAGATTCTGCCGTTTCTCTCGCAGGAGCATCAGCAGCAAGTCGCTTCGGCGCTCGACAGAGCCAAACAAGTGACCATGACCGAGCTGAACACTATTATCGGGGTAAGTGCACGCCAATGCTATAGCTTGTTACAAAGATAGATCTTCCGTCGGCGACGCCACCGCCAGTATCGTCGTCGAATCATGCCCGCGACCCGATCGAACACATAGCGAACCGATTCACGTGCGTCCCAGCGTGAAAATCATTCGCGGTGGCTGGAGAACCCCTGCGGGCACGCTACGCTGGAAGCCGATGCACGTCCGAGGAATCCAAAAGCGGACGGAACGGATACGATCCTGGCGAATCCCGAATCCTCCTCAATATTGCTCGAGCACTCAATTTCCTCCCTATTAAGCCACCGGCTTCTCCAACCCCCGTTTCGTTTCTCTTCCTCCGCTGCTCCGTTTCCAACCCCGTCGTCGCTCGCCCCCTTGATCCCTCGCACCCTTATTCCTCGCCGCATCCGCTCTCGCCACCTATATAGCCGCCTCTCTCTTTCTCTCTCCCTCTGGTTCACTGAATCTTATCCGAAGTCTTCCCGCCCGGTTACCCAAGCCATCGGGGGTAGGTTATAGTGTTACGGTTCACGAGCGCCGACTAATCAGCATTCCAGCCACCCCTCCATCCTCCGAGCTTCCTTCCCGCACAGCCCACGGAGAAACTTCCACGGATCTGCGACGATGTCGGGGTACGTGCGGCAAATCCTTAGCAGGATTCCGGAATGCCGCCCGTCTTAGTTTACTCTCTTCTCTTAAATCCCACCAGCTATGCCGGATAGATCGAATTGAACAAGCCGCGACGGATTCGCCGGTCGATTTCGCTGCGAATAGATAAGCCCAGGAAACGTAATCGTTTCGCGGATTATTTGGCCTCTCGATATAGATATCGTTACAGATTAGGTTTTCTTAGAAGAAACTCTCTCTCTCTCTCTCTCTCTCTCTCTCTTTTTCTCGTATAATAGCTACTTGAAATCGCTGTTGTAAACTTTATTACGAATGTACAATCGGCAATTGGGATATCGCAGTTGTAAAGCTTCGACATTGCAAATGATATTGGTTCATGTGTCTCGGCGATAAACACGCTCGTATCTGCATCGATCGCAGTTCTCCTTGTGGTGACTGCTTGCTTCGGACAAAGATGCTTACCGAGTGTGTCAACGATACGCAATATAAGAAGGTTAAGACGATCCCTCCTTTAGATCTCTCAGCCGTAGTTTCACGTCTAGTCGAGTCAGCAAGCGACGACGGCGAAAACTGCTGAGGACGGACACTTGGCAACCGATGCAGGTGCCGCGAGATGGTTCGCACGAAGAAGATTAAGACGCAGTAACTTTGTTCTCTGGAAATAAAAAAAGGAGAATAAGACTTAAAATCGCGGGGATCTGACGTTATAATATACATATAAAAAAAGAAATGTCCCATTTAATTATATCAAATTTGAAAAACAGACAGAAAATATTTCGAATAGTTCATGCAATCTTTTTAAATGTCATGAAACTTTCATCACATTCGCTATATTTCCTCGCTCATATTTCCTTGCTCATTAGCAAAGACTTGAAAAAACAAAATTCACACCTCTGAACATCCTTCGTATAATTCGTTCACGAACGTCAAAGCGTTCCTCCCGTGGCTCCCGTTGCTGCGGCATTACGTGAAATCTCGGGGAATCACGAGGATGAGAGTGGTTTCCGCTGGCACCGGTAAGAGGGTAACACTACGCATAGAAGTCGAGTCTGCGTGAGGATAGCAGGCTCCGAGTCAGGATTATTATCGTTATCAAGAGTGGAAACTCGGAACGTTTCCTTTTAGAGGCTTTCGGTCTTTTCGAATCCGTACAGCCCATTATCCATTTTTTATCTTTCTTTCTCCCTCTCCTCTTTTTATTTTCCTCTCACTTTCTCTTTCTCTTCCAATCTCCATCCCTCCACACAGACACGGCGTGGCGCGGCACTGACATGCTTATACACGTTCCTCTGTTTGTATGTTTTGTGGGTGGCTCTGTTCAGACAGTCGACGCTCCACGCGAGGTTATTATATCGTTAAGCCATTTAATTATCTCGGCAAACTACTCCCCGGAATATATATTCGCCCTGGCCTGCCTTAACGAGTGTACATGGTTACAGGGTGTGGGTGGGGTGCTATACCCTCATCTTGCACTTGCCGTCTGCGCACTATCCTTCCTCCTTTCCTTCTCTCTCTCTCTCTCTCTCTCTCTCTCTCTCTCTCTCTCTCTCTCTCTCTCTCTCTCTCTCTCTCGTGATTACCCACTCTCCAGTCTCGCCTCCGCGCCATGATCCGCGAACCGTTAAAACGGCGCTGAACAGATCCACAATTTGTTTGGCGGCTTGGTCCAACTAACGAGGAAACTACAGGCGAGATACGCTTAAGATTTCCGCGAAACTTTTCGCCGGCGTTCGTTCGTTTATTGGTTCGTTCGTTCGTTCGCTCGCTCGCTCGCTCGTTCGTTCGATGGTAGAACGCGTAAGTCTTTCCACTTGTTTCGCAGCCTTTGATTTACCCGGGCGAGGTCGAACGCGGAGGTTACTCAAACTTGCCGGAGTTTACTCGGCAATTTGTATGCTTTGCTAATGGAAAGTTGCCTCCGTTGACTGTAACGAAGTGTATTTTCGCGTAACGGCAGCAGCGGCTGGCGGTGGCTGGCGGTGGCGAGGAGAAGATAGAAATTCGCAGGAAAAGAGAGAGAGAGAGAGAGAGAGAGAGAGAGAACCGGGGTACAGGAGAGGGAGGGGCCAGAACGCGCGATCGTGACTGGAATTAAGCGGAGCGATTTTTCCAGCGAATTATCGTTGCGTTGCTTTTTGTTCGCCTCCTGGCTGTTTCCCTGTCTCCTCTCGCAGAAACGAAATTGTTTGATCAATTATGACGGGTGAGAGCGAGAGAGAGAGAGAGAGAGAGAGAGAGAGAAGAGGGTGCACCGTGCCGTGCTTTTAAATCCACGCGCGCTCGCTCGCGAGCGCGATTTTATTTGCTTATGCATTTGTCCGCGCTGGAAACGTGAGTTCACGTTCGGCAAACAGACTCTCCTAACGAAGCTGTGGCAACGTACACACCACACCAGCGTGCTAAACCGATAGCCCGTAAAAATCATTTCCGAACTTCTATTGGCTTGGCGCTCTCTCTCTCTCTCTCTCTCTCTCTCTCTCTCTCTCTCTCTCTCTTTCTTTCTCTCTCGCCATAACCGTAGCAGCCACCACGATAATATCGACACGCTATTAAAGTTTTCCCCATCCCCGTCCCGTTCAATTCCAATCTGCCGCACTCTTAGCGATGATCGCCTCGATTCTCGTGCATCGCTTTTTTTTCACGTCTTTCGCGGAATAATACCCGCTCACTTTTATCTGGTAATTACAGCGGAAATACTTGAGAGGCACCGTTACGCGCTCTCGAGCCCGTTAATTGCTTCGCCACTTATTTAATCTAATCTACGGAACTTATCGAGATCCGAGCGATATATTATCCGCGCCGATCCGCGCGTATCTATAACGTATGTACACGCAAACACGTAATCTTTCCCGCGCCGATGCTTCATCACGCGTAACATCACGCGCGTATCGACTAACGATATATCCCGATCGTGAGACAACGATCAGGAAGCCGTGAGTTGCGTAAACAATACTGACACATAGAATTTTTGTCATTTTGTTTGCAGCAACAGAGGCCCGATCTGCCGAGACTTCTGCAGCAAATGCACGCCCAGCAACTGCCACCGGGTGCAGCGATGGGACCGCATCCGGGTATACCTGGACTTCCTGGATTGGGCCCAGGCGCGGGTATACCAGTACCAACCTCGGCATCCGCGGCGCTTCTCGGTTTAGGCCTTCCTCCGGGAGCGGCTGCCACCCCTGGAGGCACGGCCGGGCATCCGCTATCAATGCTGACGAAACCGGAACTTCATCGCGGTCAACCCGATGATCTCAAACCCAACGGTGGTAAGTCGTACGAATCTTCTTTTTTTTTTATTTTGCGAATTTTCTCAAGAATGTGAAATGAATAAAGTTGACATATGTGTTGTAAAATTATTTCTTTAAAAAAATTTATAGCCAGAAATTATAACATTGAAAATTCTTATTTCTGTTAAAATTCGTGTTAAAAGAAAAAACAATTCTCTCATAATATTCTCATGATCTTTGGACAAATATTTTTAGTTGTTCGACACATTTGCGTCTCTCTCGACAAGCGCGTAAGGTCAGTGGCATTGACAGAAAGGAAAAAGATTCGATTCGTGGAAATCTGTCGGTACCAATGCCTCAACTGTCTCACGCACTCAGCAATTCGCTCGTGGATATTTTGCGCGCCGAAGGATTCGTTTAACCGGTTAACGTTTCGTTCGCAGAACGGTTACACATCCTGTCTCGTTTCGCGTAACTCAGCTACCTGCTGTTCAATCGCTTATCTTCGCCTCTGCGAGAATAGACCGGTAAACTGATCCTTATGAGACGATACGTTGTTGTTTTACGCGCTCGCCGTGACTCGTAATCTCATCGATGATTCAGCGATATACGAAGCGACGATGAACGTAAACACGATTAATCCGTCGAGAGTAAGGCTAGTGTAATGGATGAAAACCGTTTGTGAGAAAGAGATAAAGAGAGAGAGAGAGAGAGAGAGAGAGAGAGAGAGAGAGAGAGAAGGAGCGTTTCAAGAAGAGAAAGAGAGACCACTTGGAAAGAGTATACGGTGAGACCGCTCCAAAGTTGCTGAAATTAAGCGGAACCTTTTCCTGCTATTTTAAGTGCGGTCTGGAACGAACGAGCCGATGATGCAAACGACCGTGCTTAAACCCAAGAGAAGCTTCTGAAACTCTCGATCTTGACCTCGAGAATCCTCTTGGGTCTTAGTTCTCTCTCTGTCTCTCTCTCTCTCTTTCTCTTTCTCTCGTTTCCTCTTTGCCTCCTCTATCTATCTTTCTTGTTGGCACGTCACGCGACTGCAAGATCTTGGTTCGCGCTCTTGGGGGCCTCACGTACCGCTGACGAAGACCGCGCCGGTACTCCTCCAAACTCCTCTCTCCCGCCTGTCGTTTCTCTCCTTTCTCGCCCTTATTCTCGCGCGCTTCCTAGCTTTCCTCAGCGCGATGTCTCGCTCGGCGTGTCTCGTTCTAGCCACAGCCATCTCTCGAGAGAGCACTCAGAATCTCCTCTCGACACAAGTGTACTTCCACAACCTCCCTCCTCTTTCCCTTCCCGTGCCTGACGCCCTTACTCGCTGTCTCTATTCCCTGATGGCCTCCACTCTGACCCTGCCTATCCTTTCCCTCGACTCACACTCGACTAACTATGTTACTCAGGCTGGCTATGTAGCCTCCGGCCAGTTTGCTTCGCACGTTGTTTTGCGTTTTCCGACCAATGTCGGGTCCATTATAACGGAATATCCGTCATTCTAAATGCAATCGTTTGCTACGGAAATGTCGCCGATTATCTTAGAAAAACTCATTAATATCGAGAATTGCTGAATTGTCTTTACGGCTTTAATATTTGTATTATATATATATCATTTGTGTTTTTGACTGTATCTCATAATGTAAACTCTTTGGTTTTTTCCTTCTTTTTCTCGTGAAAGCGTGAACACACGTTTGCCTCGCTCGAAGCAAAAAAAGGCGTGAAAAAGCGCAGTCAAAAAGAAGAGATCTGCTGCAGTCTACATTGTCAACGATCGCAGACACTCTTTTGAAAAGAGATTCCGCCACGAACCGAGAGACGTGTAACGGCCCAGTATTTCTGTCGTGACAACTCAAACTTCTTCCCTTCTTTCCGGAACATTGCCCGGAGCGAATTGTTTCTACTAGCGCGCGGCAGCCCCGTTCTCGTTTTGTTCTATCCTCCGGCGGTTTTTCGCGTTTCCCCCCTAAAACGACTCTATCCTCGGACATATCCGCCGCAATATCTGCCACCGGCTGACTGTGTGTATGTGTGTGTGTGTGTGTGTGTGAGACATCGCGGTTCTTCTTTTTACTCACTCGGCGAGTTACGGTCTTTATGCTCGATTAGAAACCAATGTCGGGCCGTGTTGGCGTTGATAATAGCGGCATTGATCCTCGCTCGATTTACCCAACTTTATCTCCGCATCGCTCCTCGAGTAGAAGTGATACGATTTTAATACGAAGCGGATTTTCGCTGAATAACTCGATAACGAGCCACTCTTTATCTGATAATTTTCTGAGTAATGGGCGAGCTTGTCCTCGGTACTTTTAGTAGTGAGTGAGCTCGTCTCAAGATGGGAGAGGAGAGATGCGAGCACGCGGGTCTTTAAAACGTCTCTCGGAAACACTCGACGACCTCTTCGCGCTTTAGTAGAAAATTATGCGCGCTCTTCCGCGTCCGTTTACGAGCGCGGGCGGCGAAGTAGTCGGGCGAGGGAGGAGAAAAGAGTTTCCTGGCCGGATAGGAGATAAAAGGGGGATGACGGGCATTAGTGAGCTCTATACCCGGCGCATGAAGAAGGAGGGTACCTCTCGCTCCTTCCATCTTCCGAAACTGCTCCGCTTTGCACGCGTCTGCTCGATAACGACGTGAACGTGTATCCAGGATTTTAACCCCTGAAACGACCCGACTCTCGGCTTTCTCTTCACATTTTACGTACGGCTGGCAGTACTTTATCAGTACTGGGTGGTAGCTCGGAAAAATACGAGAAAGTTCTTTGACGGCTCAATAAGGCTTTTCATCCCCGTTATTTTGACGGAAGGAGGCAAGAGCGAAGGGAGAGGAACAACAGACTATAATAATAAAATCACTCGTTTGCCGCGATGTAGATGGCCAATGATACTCGAGAACGTTCAAACGGAAGCTCTGAATGGGAGCTTAGGAATTAAGGTTTCATCGAGCGACGAAAATACGTGTTTTATCGTTGCAACTTATTACCAGGGAAAAAAGCGTCGTCTCGATATCGTTGCTCTGTATCGAAGCTCCGTCTCTCGCGGCGTCGCGTCAATAAAAATATTTTATTTCCACGGTGGTTAATGTCGCGAGAGAGAAAAGGGAGGCAATTTATGGTAGTCCCGGTGCACCAAGAACATAAACGGCTCGTGTAATTCTTACTTCGTAGTAGACGGGGTAACGGTAGGAAAAAGATATCGTTAAGATATTTCCTACGAGACCAAAGTGTACCAACCGACGCGGAGGATGGGGAAGGAGGGGAGGAGGAGAGAAAAAGAGGAGGCTGGGGAAATCGAGCGAGGGCAAACTATGAACTCGGCTTCTCGAGGACAAAGCTTTTCCGTCTAGATTTTCTTCGCTCCCTGTTCCAGCCTGCTTTTCTTTTTCCCTGATCTGTCCCACTCCTCCCGCGCCTGTCGTCTCGAAAATCCTTGAGAAGTCTAGCTAGTCTCGCGCGCCTCCTTCTTCTTTCCCTTTTATCTGCTTCTTCCCGCGGAAAAGATTCCGTCGACATACCGCCGTCTCTATTCCCTTCGACCCTGTAATAATAATGAAAAACATTCATGGCGTTCGTTCTGTCGGGGGAGACAGATCTGTCGAGAGTGATTTCTGAAACATAGATTATCTCGGCGAGAAACCTTACCGTTACATCTTAATAACACCACCATTTTCATTTGTAATTCACACGAAATTTTTTACTCTTTGTTACAGGTCTCAATCCAGCCGAGGAGAGGCATGTGAGTGTTGCATTCGAATACCTCAGATAATTTCTCATTATTCGTCATCAATGAGGAAGACTGGCATATCGCTCGTATACCGTCGGGCGCGTAAAATTTTACCTCATAAAAGGAATTAGATCGTCGCTTACGCGCGATGTATTATTGGATAGCGGGGGTGGAGGAATACGAGAGCGAAAGAGGGAATTAACGTGATACGCGATAGCGTGGAGAAAAAGAAAGAGAGAGAAGCACGGAGCGGATGGGGAGGTGGAGATGGTGACGAAGGAGGAGGAAGCGCGGAATGGACGTAAAAGCCTGAACACCGGAACACAGGGCCGTAAAAAGCTCGTCGTCAAAAGCACTCCCTTCCGCTTTCATCGACCACTCGGTACTCGCTCTCTTTCGTTCTCTCTCTCTCTCTCTCTTTCTCTTTCTCTCTCCTCTTCTCTCGCTCTCGGCCTCTTTATTCCACCGCGTTTCTCTTCTTCTTCGATAACATAAAGCGTCCGCTGGTTGCGGCGCGCGCGTTTATTAAAAGCGTTCCGGAGAGGAAAAAAGCCTCGAGAGCGCTCGAGGGCACCGCCGTTCGCGCTCTCCGCCTCTCAGGTCTCTCGAGTGTCCTGCGAGATCGGTCTTGCCGATCGATCGATCGCTCGGCAAAAGGCTCGCGCGAGAAAGGAGAATCGATCAGCCGCGGTTGAAACTCCCACCCGACCCTCCCCCCTTTTTCCTTTTTTTTTTTTTGTTCCAGGATGAATATCGATGTGCGCAGTTATCTCGGGCGTCGATTAAACGGTCCCGCGCGTCGTAACAGCGTTCCCGCATTAACCGATGCGATGCGGCGAAACGAATGGGTGATTAAGGTTTCACACTCGTTGAAAAATTTGCGAACCACTTGGCGAATCGAGAAAAACACAGTTTGATATTTGATTTTGCGAATATTTTCGCGCCCGAACGAGCGATGATTTTTTGGTTATTAATCCTCTTTCGGTCGTGGTGAAATTCACTGCGAGAGAGAGAGAGAGAGAGAGAGAGAGAGAGAGAGAGAGAGAGAGAGGGAGAGGGAAAGAGAAGAGAGGTAGAAAGAGCGAAGCGGACCGCCGAGTTGTAACTCGTTCGATTTGATGGCGACGGCGCCCGCGGCACGCTGCCAGCCCGATAATTAGTGCCCGTTTAATATGCACAATTATTACGGATTGATAATCGAGGCTGCGCGTCCATTACATTGGTATGGAGATAGATGGTAATAGGTTGCTATCGATATTAGCTCTCCTCTTTCGCCCTCTATATGTACCCCTCCCCACCTCCCCCTCTCTCTCTTTCTCCCCCTTTCTCTCGTCCGCATCGCCTCTTCCCCTCTGGCTCTTCCCTGTGAATTCTCTTCCGTTTATCTCCCCCGTTCGTCGCTCCAACCAAGTGCCTTCCACAGTTTCAAACTGCGACCCTGAGGCCTGTGAAATTGAAATATGAATGCTAATGGGGTTACTCATCCTGGCGTCGTATAATATTACTGATTGCTGGAAAGGTGAGTCCTTTTACTCTCCTTCCGACATATTTTTTCACCTTTCGTGTGTTTCTTCGTTCATTCCAAGAATATCTTATATTGGTTGATCTTAGCATTTTTCTACGCTACGCTTTGCGTTACTTTTTTCTTACTGCTTAATACGCTAATAATAATGACAATAAATTTTTAAAAGCTACAATCATACGGTTATTTTCATACATTTCGAAATTTGCTATCTTTCTTATTCCGTCAAGACGTTTCACTGTATGTATACCGTATTGATCGAGGGTCCGATCTCGGCGCGAAGACGTCTATCTATCGTCTTCTTTTTAACGGAAGGGAGTTCCGAGCCATCGAACAAATTGACGCCGTACTTACCGAGTTCCGAGGAGCGAAGAATTACGTTCCCATCGATCCGCTTTCTCGCGTCACTTTGAATTTATACGTCCTCTCCGCAGCGCAGCGCAGCGCGGGGCAGGCTGCACGATAAAACTTCTATTCCGCTCGGTGGGTCGTTACCCAACTACATTTTCATGTTCCTTCTTGCACCTCCACCCACCCTTCCTTCGTGCAATCCGATCTCGTGATTGGATCGACGAGGAAGAACGGTGCTTGCGGAAAAGGGGCAAACCATCGCGGAAGGCTAGATAGAAACGAGAAAAAAAATATCGAGAAGGAGAGAGAATATGTACAGAGGGAGAGAGAGAGAGAGAGAGACGAGAGGCAAAGAGGAAAGAAAGTTTGCGTCTCTCAAATCGAAAACCGACGACAGCCGAAGAGAATGCAAAGTCATTATTATTCGCGCACCAGTAAAGTCCTCTTCTTTCATTCCTGGAAGCTTTACCTTTCGCATCCTACCTCATCACTCTCTCTCTCTCTCTCTCTCTCTCTTTTTCTCTCTCGTGCGCTTTTTCGCGCGTTGCCTCTTCGCTTTTAGGATTTTTCACGACCCGGGAAATATTTCCTCTGTGCATTGTGGAACGCCTCGGAGCTTTTTGAGGATGCAGGGAAGAAGCCAACGGTGCCTGTAGCTCGACGTTGACGTCGTTGGTTGCGCGAGCTCCAAAAAGAGAAAGAAAAACGGCCAAAGCTACTCCGTAACTCGACAACCACCTCTCGTCATCTCCTCAGCTGTCAACTCTGAGGCGTCAACTCATAACGAATTCATAAAACAGTGGTTGTCCCATATAATGTAAAAAGCGAAAGAAACGTGAGGATGAGGCAGAGGGCAACGGAATATTTATTTGTTGCTATTGGTTTTTACAGTCGGACGAAAAGGGGGATTTTTTGACCATTACCTGGCCCCCCGTGAGAACGTGCAAACGTGGACTCAATTTAATTGCGATGCTTATCCCTCATTTCGGATAGTTTGCAGTAAATTGTCGCGAAAGGTCCGATGGTAACGAGGAAGATACTTAATTGTGGAGGCCGTTAATGTAATTGATTCATGCCGCTGCAGTGAGAACACATTTTGTGCCAAAATGGCCTGCGACTGTAAAGACAGAATATATGTATGTATGTATGTATGTATGTATATATTGTTATGCTCGTATTCTTTTTTTTTCGCATACGCTCCTCCGCCGTTTTCGGCTCGTGCTTGCACAATAAATGAATATCTTTATTTACAACACATAATATTTAATAAATATTCGCGAGGACAGCAACGAGAATATTTCATGATAATTCGGCGACATTATTCGCGACATATTTCCTGGCTCCGATCAAACTCTCTTCTTCATGCTTGGTTATTAATGATGATGCTTCTTTTATTGGATGTTATGATGATTCTGAGCTTACTATTGATATTGTGCAATAGTCCCTTCATATAATAGAATAAAACATTGGCACGGATATACACCAATATATACGGCATTATTCATCACTTATTTCAGAACAATGATGCCAATACGATTTGCCGAACGTTAATTGTAATCAAATATCGTTCGGAGGAAAAAAAAATTGCCCCGTATCTCGTAGCCCGGAGGCTAGCATCACAACCGCATCAGCGATCCTGATAACAGGAACGATTTTAAACGTTTAATCGAAATCGATTCCGTTATTTACTGTGTGTATAAGCCCTCGCGATGTTGTGGTGGCAGGTACACGCTCGGCTGTTCCGAGAGTTGAAAATCGACTTCGAATCGAGACGCCGCGATATCGATTGTTCGTCCTCCCCCAGCCCCTCGTACGCCTCCTCGCTTTTTCCTTGGTTCAGCCATTTTCCGGCAGTTCGTTCTCCATTGGTCGCGGAGCTCGCGGTCGCGTTACTCTTTTTCCAACTTTTACGCCATCCTCTCGCCTCACCCTCTCGCTGCTCGGTCTCTTCCATCCTATCATCCCCTACCCGCCTTTTTAATCCCATCACAGAGTCGAGCGCGCACCAACGAGGCTGTCGCCGGAGGTCGGTAAATTAAATCTCGAATAAAGTGCAAATAAACGAGCAAGGGAGAGGAAGGGAGAGAGAGAGAGAGAGAGGGGGGGGGGCGTTACCGGGTGGTGGTCGAAAGTGCGGTACAAAAAAGCGACAGGGTGAGAGCGAAAAAAAAACGAGAGAAAAGAGAAAGGGAACTGAGAGGAAAAGAGAGGAAAGAGGAGAATACAGAGAAAAAGGGCGAGCACGAGTGCGATGTCGAGAGAGAGGCGGGGGGAGAGATTGAGAGAGAGAGAGAGAGAGAGAGAGAGAGAGAGAGAGAGAGAGAGAGAGAGAGAGAGAGAGAGAGAAACTGACGCGCGAGAGTGTAATTTATTTTAATTAGAGTGGCTGCATTATGTAAGCGGGTGAAGCGCCGATGAAAGGGTTTGAAAGGGTCGAGAGATCCTGACACCGACCCTCCGACCAACATCCCCTTCCACTAACACCCTGTCTCTGCTGTCTACCCCGGGGAACAGACTAATTCGCTCTCATCCAGGGCTGTGAGGATCGCGGGAGAGCGTTTCGAAAAGTCGGTGTCGAGATTCGCCGCCGATGCGCCACGGCTCGACAATTTCACATTTGAATTGTTTACGCTAGGAATGCAGTGCGCTAAAAACGTTATGTATTGTTCGTGCACAATAAGTTGAATCAGAAAATTGAAAACAATTTTTTAAACATAAAGATTTGCGAGAAATTCGAGGCTTGCGCGTTAGTTTATCTTCAATATAATTATTTATTTAAATTTTTATTCCAAATTTTTGTATTAGATGCGTGAGCCGGAATTTAATTACCGAACTGCTTAGTTTTTTTTATAGACGACTTGCTTAGGTGGAATTTGATTGAAAGATGTTACTTCCACAATCTCGGAATATATCTATGGGGTTCGCGAGACGCGAGTTACGCTCTTGAGTTTCTCATCCCCTTTCCTTGGCGGGCAAAGTAGAGAACCAGCCAACCCTCCTGCTTTACCGACGCCTCTGATCTCGTTAGGAACGCATTAATTAATTTACAAGATGGCGGCGGTGGCGACGACGACGGTATAAGAGAGCAAGAGCCTCGTTGTACCGCGGAGGGGCGGAAGAGTGGCGAGTGAGGGGGTTGAAGCGAGGGTTACTGCACGGCACGTTTTAATTACTAATTGAAACGTTCTCCTACCACCTTCCACCGCGCCGATCCCGTAATTCCGTTTCCACGTCGCTGTCACTTTCATCCCTACCCTTAACTCTAACGACTCTCCAACCCTCTCCGATTCTCTCTGTCTTAATATCCGCTCTTCTCTCTTGGGGATACTTAATATTTTTAAATACTTTACATACTTTACCTTCATCCCCGATATTATACTCTTTTTTTTCTTGGTCCTTCTTCTTCCTTCAAGGAGAGGGTTTCTGACACAGGAATTTATGAGAAGGTGAATCTGCGGCTTTCGCGAATTAATTAATTAAAAATATCGTGGCACTTTAACAACGCTTCGCCGCGTCTGTTTTTCGGCCCCGTTTTATCGTCTCTCTCTCTCTCTCTCTCTTTGTTCTTTATCCTCAAAAATAAGATACTCTTTCTTTTACGTTCGGAGTCGCTGTAGAAATCGATAGATCATGGTGGAGATTAAAATCTATTATGGGGTATGACTTTGACAAAGTTGACGATAGGTGACTTTTTTATGTCATATATTTTATATACATTTTTTAATAGTAAATTCTTGTTTCGTGCTATTCACAGCACTGTAGGACGGGAAACATCAAATGCTAAAGCATCGCGCAATAAATACAGGGAGTCGTTTAATTAATTAGTCTAAGTATCAATTAACGTAACGAGAGGCGTATACGGTGATCGTACTTACGAAAGCGGCGAGTAAAAACGCAACCCAGCACTTCGTAACGCGACGTCCTAGTTTTACAGTCGATTGGCAACAAATGTAATCGTTAGAAAAAGAATAAAAAAATGCTTATATCTATATAAAGGTTGCGTCTCACGCGCGCGCAACGATCGCAATCAGAGCACGACGGATCGGCGGTTTTATAGTCATTGCGCGCCCGTAGCGATCGATGACGATTCTGCGAAACGGAATAAAACGTCTCTCCAATATTTATTACGCCGGCACAGCACGATACGTAGGTGTGCGGTTGGGAGCAATTTTAGCGACAGTGCCTCAACGACGAATCGTTCTGTCGCGGTTCTTTACGATCGATTCTTTCGCTGCTCGCGCGGCTTTCGTTCCGCCTCGCGCACCCCGATATTTACGCCCGCCGTTTCGTGTCCGTGTCACGGGCCCAACGTAAGTCCGCGTAAATTTTCACATTCACAATCCTCCAGCGAGAAATTAACGCGAGTTTTCTACGCCGCGCTTTCATTTTGCCCGGGAGAGGTATTTTCATTTTTGCAGAGCTTTTACATCTTCGATAGTTTTTCGACATGTTTCCCTATTCTTCTCCCTTGTTGAAATTGCAAAATTTATCATTTCCTTCCATATCCTACGCTTTTATTGAATGTGTATGTATGTATGTATGCATATCTCTGACATTTACGATACATTCATACCTACTTAAGACCGATTATCCTCGAAACGAGAAGGCGCGCTTTTACGACTCGTGGCGCGCTTAACGGCTGACTAAGCTTTTTAATAATTCGCCGACCAGTAATTAGTCCGTAATTTAATGAGACGGCCGTAAAATGCCGCACGTAGTAGACAGCCGACGCAAAGATCGACCGTCCCGTAATTACGTCGGCGTGTATATTTCACAATATAATCGGCCGGCTGGTGCTGCGTACCGTGCAACGCGTTTTCTACCGCGCCGTGAAAAGCTTTTTCCGCGACGACGGGAACGAAAGAGGGGAGGGGAGGGGAGAAAAAGAGAAAAGGGAGCGAGGGAGGAACGGGAAGAACGAAAAAGCAGAAGCGGAAGAGAAGAGCGGCCGCGAAAGCGTGGATTTGTTATTAAAACGTCCCGCTGGAAATAACGGGCGCTGTGCAACGCGCGACGGATGCAGTTTGCAAACGAGGACGCGAGATACGTAGCGAAGGATCATTATTTTATTCCAACATAACGTCCGTTACATAACGTGTCCGATACGCGGGAACTCGTAGGAAAAATCTGTGAAATTCGCGAGCGTCCATATACGTGTATATATATATGTATATATATATATAGATATACATATATACATATACAGGTCCGTATATGGCTCTCGACCGGTTCTCCCGCGCCGTACGTTTCTTGTTAGAAATTCAAGCAAATAAATAGAACGAGAGGAAATATCACGCCGCGGTAATAATTCGGTCTGTATTTCGAAGGGAAAATGTAATATCGCTCCGCGCGTCTACCATTCCGATCGAGTATTCCGCATTCTAGTCCAACTTTCCGATCTAACGGCGTACACGTGGTTGCTTTTTGGCGAACGTTCAAGAGGACGTGGCGCGCCCCGCGGGAGGGAACGTTTAACCCGCTAACGTAGGAAGCCAATGAGGTTGCGCGTTCTCGTCTTTCCGGTGGAAGATACTGCCGCTATAAATCAGACGGTCGATCGGCGACGGGTGGCCAACCGGTCCCGCGTCTTCTCTCTCCTTCTCCCTATACTCTTCCGTCTCGCCTCCTGCCGGCAGCGTGGCTCGACGACGGCCATTAACTCTCTTTTTTGCGATGTGTAATGACCTTAAAGCGCCCATGGTTTACGAAGCCATTCGTTAAGGGAGGCCCCTCCGAGCCGCGCGCGTCGGTGATCGCGCGAGAATGCACCTCCGCGGGCATTGTTGCGTACCATCTTTTTTTCTCTTCCCCCTTCTCCCTTCACCCTTCTCCCTTCCCCCTTCCCTGGCTGGCTTACCTCGGCGGGCATCTGTTCGTCGCGCATCCGCCGACCCCCTTTTCCTCCTCTCGTCTTTCTTATTCCGACGTGCGGAAGGTGAGAGCGTGAGAGGAGGAGACGACGGCTCGATGAGAGTGGGTAGAAGGGCGAGATAATAGGAGAGAAGCTCCGGTATACCGTCGAGCGTGCACGAGCGAAATAAAGCGACGATCGGGATGCACCACGGGCTTTTCAATTACCCGTAGCTTCACCTCTCGCCGCACACACTTTTTGCTTCGCTCCGCTTTACTCGTCCTCCTCCACCTCTTCCTCCTTCGTCTGTTTTGCTTCCTCCTACTTCTCTCTGACGGAGCGATAAAAATGTTTCCTCGTTCTCTCCTCCCTCGTGGATAACGCGCAGGCACTTTATGGCAGGCTATTCTGTTTGCCCCTTATTTCTCCGATCTGCTCTCGCCCGCCCAATCGCCCCCGTTCTCTACTTCTCTCTGTCTTTTCCTCCCGCATCACCCTTTGTGTTGTCGTCTTTCTTCGCTCTTTAGCGGTACTCTCTCTCTCTCTCTCTCTCAGGAAGCTGCTGCCGCCGCCTCGTAAAAGACCGCTCACGTTTCAACTATCGCTACGAAGCTCGGTGACTCGGCCGACAATGTCTCCGTGCGAACGAACACATAGGTATTTTCCCTCTTTGAAAAATCGCACGTGCAATAAGTCCGACGTTGGGATAGCTCGTCGAGTGGGTATTCACGCGGTGCCGTGGCGTTGACGTTGGCGTTTCTCGTCAGAACTACGTTCTTCGTAATTAAAAACGTAATTAAAAGCAGCAGTTGTACGAAGCGCGACGCTTGGATCGGTCGCGAGCGTAAGAACGGGGGGGGGGGGGAGAGAAGTCGCGTCCGAGAACGAATCTGTATAATAAAATTTTTGATGAAACTTGAGCCCCGTGAGGGCTTTTGACATACGCGGCGTTAACATGTATACGGCGGTATGACATTCTCCAAAAGCGCTTGTCAGTTTTCTGAAGTTAAATTTTTGTTAAAAGGAAAAAAACGGAAAATTTGTCTGCCTCCGCAGTTTCCGTCGCGCGAAACCCGCGTTGGGGCGAAAAACCGTTCGCGCTGCGATTTCGTCGGCGCGATAACGATAACTGTTGCACTATCGATCACGCAACGGGTGCGTGTATGTGTGTGTGAATGGAAGAAAGAACGGCGGTGACGAGATGGTGTATACGCTAGTATGGGACGCGGTCCACACGCGCGTTGCCGCATAAAATTGCAGAGCCCAGCAGCAGCAGCAACAGCAGCGCGGCGCCGCCGAGCCGAGATAGCTGCAAACAGACGCGAGTTAATTTAAAAATGCAAATTCCACCGCGGGTCTCTCTCTCTCTCTCTCTCTCTCTTTGTTGCTCTGGGGGCGGACACGCCGGCTGAAAAAAGAGAGCGAGCGCGCGAGGAGAAGAAAGAGGGGAAAAGGGGGGAGGGGGAGAGGAAAAAAGCGCAGCGCGAGAGAACACGGCGAGTAACGCGCTGAGAGAAAGGGAATTTTGCTATTTACGGTCGCGCCATAAATCATAGCGCTGTGAATGTCTGTCTGATTCGCGGCGCTGCGTGTGAGCTTTATTTATACGCTCGTCCAATTTGAGCAAGTCCGATTGCGAGATAGAGTTTCTCCGCCGAAAAATTCGACGGGGACAATCCGCGTAGAAGTGCGGCGGTAAACCGCCGGCGTGTTTATATGAATAAATAAAATAGAGAGTAGTAGGAAAGTACTGTTGGTGCTTTTATGATTAAAATTTGCGCAAGTCTAACTTGAACAAAATCCTCTATCTGGAAAGATATCCGATTTGCCAGTGTGGATTTGTGGAAGCGCAATATCGGACGGCTTGTTTTCGTCGAGACGAGTATCGATTTTGATAAAGCCACGCAAAAAAAAAAAGAGATCGGTCGGGCCAAAACACGCGGATATCTGTGGCGGACGGCGGTGATAAAAATTTGCGCGCGCACACTAATTGCCGGTATGACGAATGCACCGGTTGACCCAGTGACACGTACGCGCCGGATTCCGCGAACCGATTACCGTCCCGCGCGTACGACGCGATCATAAAAAATTCCATGCATTCGCGAGTAACTGCGGCTCGCCATATACCCCATATGTATAGCGAGAGTCGAACCACGGGTGTCCACCCAAAATTACGTTTGCGATCTGGACTCTGCCATGAATCTCTCGGTAACACGTGGGAACGATCTCGGTTAATTAAATTAATCGTCCGGTGGGCAGAAACGAAAATCACGATCGGGCATCGAGTATTCAGGAGCTATTAGTCTCAAACGGATCCGAAATCGCGGGACAAGTGTCAAAGATAGTTTAGACACTGATACCGAGAGAATGGTTTATTTGTTTGTAGATCCAATTTAAAGATCTGATCCGCGCTGGAGAATCACGCTCGTTCTAAATCTACGTGATATTGTCATCGCGATAGACGTTTCGAGTGGAAAGATAAATACCACGAAACCGATAAGTCTGGTTGGAAAGATACAGCTTGTACGGCCGTGTTCGTACGACGTCTCAAAGTTGAAACACAGAGAGCATTGTCTTTAGATTTCCGTCGTGCTTCGACGGTCGGAGATTCGCCGACACGAGACGCATTAGTCGAACGTCTCTACGTCGCAGCGCAAAGTTCCGTCAACCACGAGCATACCCCGCAGTCGACGGTATCGAATCGTACCAATCCACACGGAATCCCAATTTCTCGACGTCTCTCGTTCCGACGCATTCCTTCAAGAGCGCCGACGATGGTGGCGACGGCGCTGAGAGCCACTGGGTGCAATCTTGTACCAGCTGGGGTTTGCGGGGTCTTGGGAGACGCGACTCCGGCTCGTAACCTTCTCTCTCAGGGTCCTAGCCACGACGACGACGACGACGACGACGACGAGTGGAGTGAGGAATAGGGAAACAGGCACCACAGGCAGGCAGGCAGGCAAACGGGGGACGGGGTTGGTTGGTTGGTCGACGTAGGGTGAGAGCGCACGAGTGGCGGCAGCAAGGGGTGAGAGACAGCATAGAAAAGGGAAGAAGAGAGAGAGAGCGAGAGAGAGAGAGGAGGGAGAAAGAGAAGGAGCCGAAGAGAGGTTGGTGGGTGGTCGGTCGGTGGCTTGGGATATATCCGTAAGGTTAGGGTGGTTGAGTCGAGACGAGGCGCCGTGGCGAAGGAGTCGCTCACTCACTTACCACCCTCATGGCTGCGACCGCCAACCCCAATACCATGCACACGGCCAAAGCCGCCCCCGTCCGTCTCCCTCTTACGGTCTCCCGCTCTCTCGTCTCTCACCCTTGAAAGAGCTACCCCTGACTCTACTCGGTGCCTGCTGCTGCTTGCCAAGTTGCTTGCCTGCCTGCTTGCCTGCCTGCCTGCCTGCCTGCTTGCTTGCGGACCAAGTCGTCCCTAACACTACAAAGTCTATATATCTACGGTATACCCACAGCTCCTCCTACATTCCGCCGCCTTCTCCTCCATCCCCTCGTCTTCCCTTGAGGTACCAACCCCCATATTGATCGTGGCACGAATCCTCTTTGTGGGAGAGGGTGGTATGGATAGCCGACGGGATAGGTGTAAGTAAACTTACGTGAATGGAAGGCGGGCCGCGTGTATATCGTTTCTTCGCCGAGGTACCCCCCTTCCCCCCCCCCCACACACACACACATCTATTGCATACGTGTATACACGTATATGTATGCTTTGTACATACAGCAGTACAACACACGAGCGAGCAACGAGAAAGCAACAGAGAATAGAAACGGAAAGCTCTCGCGAAACGACATTGCGAGCTATCGGGGTTTTCGCGACGGGGTGGTGGGAAAGAAAGGATGCGCTTACCCCCGAAAGACGAGACTTCCGGGTACATACTTACTAGCGGTATCGACTGCGGACAAGAGATGGTGTGTGTTTCCGCATGATTTTCCAGGGAACTAAATCCAGTCGCGATTTCCTCGTGGAATCATAGTTGTTATACTCCATTTACCAGAAGTAATATTTCCTCTATTTTAATGCCATGTGCGCACATCAATATAATTATTGAATTAAATACATTTTCTAATATCTATAAGTATTTTTGTTTGTGATCAAAGGTTATGGTTGCGCGCTTGCAACCTTGATTTAGATATAATGATAAAAAAAAAAGACTCGTTGAGAACGTGCAGCGCAAAACGTTCTTTTTACAGCGATAAAATTTGTCTTAAAATTTTAAGTCATTATAGAACGTCTTATTTCCTCGCGAACGCGTGTCAAGCGCTATCCTCTCGCCAGATTCTCTCTTTTTCAACGACACGACAGTCGTCTCATGCGCTTCAGTGGACTCTGGTCGGATAAGCAGTGACCGACCGTTTCCGGATAACGAGAGAACGTCTTTTCGGAGGAAAAAGATCCCTCTTTCTCTCTACCGGGATTCTTTCGCGAGGAAAACTCGAAAGAGAGGCACGTAATACGGCTCCCGAGGGATCCTTTTCTTACCGAGAATCTTTCATGACGTGAGCAGAGCGCGTGTTGCGAGACTTCACGTCCGTTCCCTCCCCCCTCCCCTCCCTTCTTCCCAAGCCCTTTTGTCTTCGCTTTTCCTCTCATCGCGAACGAGAGAACACGTTCCCGCTCGATTTTTCCGTGTCGTGAGATTTCATACCCGTTCTCGCTTCTCTCCCGTGCGATTTCTCGACGATGTCTGACAAGACATTGGCGCGCGATACCGCTTATCCTTCGCGTGATATGTAATTTCGTACGTTAATCGCCCAAAGATATACTCGCGCGAGCGCATCCGTATATCAAAGTCCTACTTTTCCTTTATTTCTTTCCACCCGGAGCGTTTCGGTCGACATACGGGAGATGATACCGAGGCGTCGAAGTAATGGACCGAGAGAGAGAGAGAGAGAGAGAGAGAGAAAGCCGACGCGCTGGTAGTAGTGGATAAGGGACGAAGGGTAATTGAGAGAAGAGGAGATTTACTTCGACACCGCCGGCGATGGCTGCGAGGGAATGCGACAGGGTGGTTTACGGGTTTGCAAAGATGGGGCGCGCAGTTATCGGGGACAGGGAAAGGGCTGCCACGCTTATATAGAAGATATATATATATATATATATGCTCCAAGGCATGTGTACGATGTCGCGATGCTTTGTCGGTCGTATCGACGACGAAACTGCCGCTCGTAAAGCTTCCGGTCGATGATACTCCCAACTCGGCGATCCTCAGTGAGCTTGCATTTTGCGCGAAAAACGCGTCCTTTCACATTTTATGAAGATTGTCAGCGTTGATGATCTACCTCTCTCGATTTTACCGTTTGAAAGAAGACAAGGTCGAAGCAGCGATAAGCAATCTTCTCGTGCGTTGTTTATCAATGTCTATGCGATTCTTATCTCGTGTTTGCACACATTCCTCGTATTAAAACTTGGAGTAAAGTCCTTTCTAGCTGATTAGATTCTCGCGGAAAAGAAAATTTGTCTTAATTCGTATAAGCGATTATTGAAGAGGTGCGATAAAATAGAAAAAGAAGTCGATAAAACGTCCAGGATATTCGAGTACTTTCGCATTCGGAAAGTGCATGCCAATATTTTTCTCGGCACTCGTGCATAATAGGATAGAAAAAAGCAGGATTCTACGATCCGCCCTATTATTCTTCTTCGTTCGCCTCGAAGCGAAATGGAGGTCGTACGGGCCAGGAGGGATAAGTAATTCCGTCGATGCCTCTTCCACCCGTCCGACGGGAAGGTCGTTTTATTTAATCGCGAAGGAGGAAGGAAGGAATTTAGTCGTTCTACCCTCCATCCGTCGACCATTCCCTTGGTCGCAAGAAGTCCTTCGTTCCCGATACTTTTCCGTGGAAATCTATCGAGGAGGAGGTAGAATCCGGCGCGGCTCGTAAAAATCTTGGACGAATAAATCCTGTAAATCTCCGTAATCGGATTAACCGCGCTAGACGAGAGAGGATCGTATCTTTCGCGTTGATAAGGGATTCTTTAAAAATCGTAAAGTCGTCGTTTGGACGACTCCGTTAAAGATTCTGGATCTTGAATGCTGAATGTCGATTGTCTTTTTGTTACAGAGAAACTCGATATCACCGGCGGAACGAGAGAAGTACAGGCCGCGTAGCACCCCCGATTCGCAGCATGAGCATATACTGGCGAAGAAGCTGAAGAAGGAACAGGACAAGGATATAGGCCATGTAGGTATTCAATATTAGTGCTCCATGCTCCGCGATCCGCGGCCCGCCTTAATAAATCTGTGCGTGTTCTCCCCGACAGCAAAGCGATGGTGAAAAGAGCGACCAAGACCTGGTGGTTGACGACGCGAGCGAGGGTCCAACCAGCCCAGCGGCGAATGGTACGGCGTCGCCGCGGGAGAATGGTCTCGACAAGTTGGGCCCGTCCTCGGTACCTCTGAGCGGTCAGGTGAAGAAGGAGGTACCGCCACCGTCACCTAGAAGCGGCACCAGCAGCAACGCGAGCACACCTTCGGCTAAGAAGATGGAAGAGCGCGAGAAACCAACGACACCGATCTCGAAACCTGTTACACCGACGTCGGCAGGTATGATAGGTGTTTGAGATTCGAGATTTGTCAAGAGTCAAATTAATAAAACAGATGGCAAGGAAAAATCGCTCGGGAAGTAACCGAGTTGGATCGATGATTTCTCGTAGGTAGCAGTTCCGGTTCTGGTGGCCTGAAACCATCGAGCTCCAGCAAACCGTTGGTCTCGGCGTCGGTGGTCGGTCCTTATCCGCCGCACTATCCGCCACCACATCATCCCCCCACGGGACCTCACGTGGACATGTTAGGCTATCCCCCCGCGGCGCTCAACGGTGGTTACCCCACGAGACCACCCCTTCAGCAGCTTTACGATCCTCACGGTAGCATGAGAGCGCCGCTCGGACCGATCATTCCACCCGGTGGTAAACCGTGAGTGTTCTTTCCTTTTCTAATTTGGTCTTTGACACGTTAATCGATAAAGTTGTCTTTGACACGTTAATCGATAACATGTCTCGTTACGTTTGTCGTTGTATCGGTACTTTTATGAGATGACGTCTTTTTCGTAGCAGTGCGTACAGTTTCCACGTGTCTAGCGAAGGTCAGATGCAGCCGGTGCCGTTCCCGCAGGACGCGCTCATTGGCCCGGGCATTCCGCGTCACGCGCGTCAAATAAACACGCTAACTCACGGTGAGGTAGTCTGTGCCGTGACAATCTCCAATCCGACCAAGTATGTTTACACCGGCGGAAAGGGCTGCGTTAAGGTGTGGGACATCAGTCAGGGTGGCAGTGCTAGCGCGAAACCCGTCTCTCAGCTCGATTGTCTGCAACGGGACAACTATATCAGGTCAGTGATGGTAACACGTGTCTTGATTCGCGATTCGTGACACATTAACTCCCGAACGCTATATGCGGTCGATGTAATTAATTTCTGACTCTGAATTCTGGATGACGTTTAGTCGTGTCCGCAGGCTGTATATCACGCCGAAGCAGCGCGGCATCGATTTATCACATACATTTTCTGTATGCATTTACTACCCTTCCCGACTCCCATTCTCTCTCTCCTCCCCTCCCCCTCTTTCTCTCTCTCTCTCTCTCTCTCTCTCTCTCTCTCTCTCTCTCTCTCTCTCTCTCTCTCTCTCTCTCCTTGCGTACCGTAGAACCACGCGCGCTCGCGCGAGAGTAGTAATTATTTAAAAGCGCGCTTAAGTGGCGGTTTTTAATGAGATTACATTAATGTAACGCAACGTTCAATTGTTGTCATTAGATCGGTGAAACTGTTGCCTGACGGAAGAACTCTGATTGTGGGCGGCGAGGCGAGTAATCTTAGCATCTGGGACCTGGCGAGTCCGACACCGAGAATCAAAGCCGAACTGACCTCTTCGGCACCAGCGTGTTACGCCCTAGCCATCTCGCCGGACTCCAAAGTTTGCTTTAGCTGTTGCAGCGACGGCAACATTGCCGTATGGGATTTGCAAAATCAAACATTGGTTAGACAATTCCAAGGTCACACGGATGGTGCTTCGTGTATCGACATCTCTGCCGATGGCTCAAAACTATGGACAGGTGGCCTCGACAACACAGTGCGTTCTTGGGACCTTAGGGAAGGCAGGCAACTACAGCAACACGATTTCACGTCACAAATATTCTCTTTGGGATACTGCCCGACCGGTGAATGGTTAGCCGTGGGTATGGAGAACTCTAACGTCGAAGTGCTACACGCAACGAAACCCGACAAGTATCAATTACATCTCCACGAATCTTGTGTACTGTCGTTACGTTTCGCTTCGTGCGGCAAATGGTTCGTCTCTACCGGCAAGGACAATTTACTTAATGCATGGCGCACGCCATATGGTGCCTCGATTTTCCAGGTTAGTCGTTATCACATATGCAAATTGCTAATTTTCTTTTTTGTGCTAATCTCGCGCACGAGTCGCATTTATCAAACTGTAATATTGTAAACGGTTCTCTGCTCTTTTCAGTCGAAAGAGTCGTCTTCGGTGCTTAGCTGCGATATTTCTACGGATGACAAGTACATCGTGACCGGATCCGGTGACAAGAAAGCCACCGTCTACGAAGTGATGTATTGAGCCACATATTGGCTTCACGATACACTTCGATATACAACATCTATTGAAGATCTACGTGACGTTAAGTGTGATTGACTTATGACGGAGGAATTGAAAACAGAAAATTAATTTTTTTTACTCTTTAAATGTGACTTCAAGCAGTTATACGGCGAGCTATCAAGTTTAATAACAATTGACAAGACTTGGTCAGTGTACTACGGTCGCTACATTGGAAACCGAATTAAATTCCACATTTCTGTAATCACAAAAAAAAACTAAATTATATCCGAGGGATAGCATTCAAATTATGGGGTTATAAATATATATAAAGATTACAGAATTTAGCTGTATAAGAGATTGTATAGAGCCTATAATCGTAAGTAGGATGAAGCGAATGGAATAGAGAGTGAAAGAGCGAGAGAAACAAGTGCGTGTGAGTACCCTCCGTCTGTATTTAATGTGGGAGGCGATAATAAGGTCGCTTGTGTAATATGTTACTGATGTAATATAGAATCTTTATAATTAGGTCTTTTTGCATGTGATCGTGAAAGAAATGGAGCGAAGAATCGAGCGCATTTCGTCGGGCAGGTGATCGTTCTCTTGCGATAATGCTGCAACAACGAAACGAACGCCACGGCGAAATATTTGAATACGTACAGAATGCTGATCTAGTGTTGTAGACTTGTCAAAGTAGGGATGTATGTTGTGTCGCAGAATTATACATAATATATTGAGCACACATGTAGGCAGAATGTTTACGTCATGTAGCGGAAAACTGTAGGGCTATGAAGAAAACCGATAAGTATCGATCACGCTAACATTGTTGAATGTACGCGACGTTGCGTACGTTCGGTATCGAAGCCAGCGATGTGATCTTTGACATTTCTACCACCGACAAGAGGAATAATTTGTACTTATTCATTTTCAGTTTTAAATACAATTCTTTTGTAATTATATGGCACTGTTGCGTCTGCCGTTAAGACTTTATTGTAATTGAGATTTTATAAAACGTGTCGAAGGACGGTGATAAAACAAAGAAAAAAAAAACAGGAAGAGAGAGCGAAAGATACTTTTCAATCTTTTGCAGTAATTATGAAACTGGCTTTCATACGCCTATTACGAGCGGTATCGAATACAAATAGGAACCCTATAAGTTACGCGCCGAATGCGCACCGGATACTTGATACAATTGTACATTGTTTGCGAGTCTTGACTGCCATAATAGGCATATACATACTACGCACACGCATATACGCGTAAACAAACACGAGCGAGCGGACCACGTTCGTGGGCGGATTTTGCAAAATATTCGATAAAGTATTTTTGTGACTATTCATCGTGAGATCCTAGGCTTAACCATCGAGCAAAAACCGGTCGTGCGTGATCGACCACGCGCGCGTCTGCATCGACGACTGCAGAGACGGGACGATAATGTAAAATGAGGCGAAACACTTGAATTCTTACACCGCCCCTTCGGTGCAGATTACAAAACCGGAGGTGTGTGCATCTGGACTTTTTAGGGTACTAGCTAGCGCATTATTATTCGGAGGCCGTATGGTGAAAGCGGATGATGCGTAATCGAGATTTATATTTTGTTACAGGAAGGCACATACATACATACACACATACATACACGTTGACATCCGCTGTGACCGTCCGAAACTCAACGCCACGATAATACCTGCCGCGATAACAACTTTGCATTGTAACGTGATCAGCATTCACGCGCGTGGTTGCGGTGCTACGGCACAACGAACCAGATGAATGGATCCACGATTTTGGACGATCACAGCCCCGTTCGTATAGACCAATAGAAACAACGATACCTCAAGAAGACTCAATAGTTAATTATCTCTAACTCATCGACTTGTACAGAATCGATATTCTTTTACAGTTGAATAACACACGCACCGTGAAAAAGAAAGCATTACGCGAGACAAAAGAAAAAGAATCGCATAACCGCGACAATGATCGTACCCCGCCTCTCCCCCATCCCGCCCCCCCCTTTCCTTTCCTATCCGAGACCATACGTGATACGTTGAATTGCGTCTCCGTGCTCGCATTTTGCACTCCGAAAGCGTACGAAAGCCGCCGTGGGAGAGAATATACGTTCGTAATAAACGGAAGACAGGCAGCGTTAATCTTTTTCCAAGCACTGTTCAAGTTGTTCCTATAGCTACGCGAAAATTGTTTCTTTCGGCAATTAAATCCTCTATATCTATATATACCAGAGTTGACGTTACTGAACTCGCCGACCTGTCCTCCCAATCCGTCTATAATCTTTACGATTCAAAATTATTCCAAAAATAAAAGGTTCGGCAAAGAGGGCCGCACTTTAAACATTTTGCAGCTTTTGATTCGATAAGGTCTTCATTATCTACATATTTATAATTAATATATACTAAAAGTAGAAATCTTGCGGCAATTAACAATTTTTAACTGGTAAAACTCGATTAATATCTTCAAATGTTTAAGATAAAAATTATCACAAAAGAACATTGGAATTCAAAGATATTCACCAACTGAAAAGAACTTTTACTCAAATATCGAAGAAACTATATAACGTAATATGATCTGAGGGAGAAAATTTAGATTTTAAGATATTTTCGAAATAAAATTAGCTGTTGGAAAAAAAATATTTTAATTGTCTCGGCATTTAAATTCAATTTATGGCTGGAAAAGATTTTAATAAAGAACAAAATCAATATTTTGTTTAGTTACATATAAGTAATTGAAAGAAACTTTGAAAAAACCATCAATTTAATTTTGTTATTGCGCGTATCTACATTTACGCCTTAGACTCGTATTGCTTCCGAATTCAAGTTATGAGCATTTAGAATTTTATTTCGCTTTATCGAACATAAAGAAATTTCATTTCAGCGATATACATTTGATGTACATAGCAGCACATGGAACGCACACGTGCATTCCTGTGTGCTGCCGGAAGGTGCTGCACTCCTCGGGCGAGACGTTGAACTGTTCACCGCAGCGTCGAGTGCGCCGACGCGCGTAACGCTTCAATATGGCCGACAGTGAAGTTACGGTACGGTCACGATTTCTTGTAGCCGTGATATTTTTAAAAGGTAATATTCGCACAGTTTAAAAATAGTAATTCGCAACAATGAATATGTCCGTCGAGAAGAAGAAATACCCATCGGCGTTGCCGATCAATTGGCCCGCGAGGGAGGAACCGTCGAGGAAGAGCCAAAATCAATTAGCATCCACGGGCAAAGTTGATTATTATTACAAGTAAGTAGAGAATAAATTGTCAAGGGAAAGACTCTGTCTATTTTTACACAGATGCGCGACGCGTGGATTCTCGAAGAGGTCTTTGAGATCGAGAATAATTTTCATAGACAAACGTGTCAATTTCTCGAACGTCGAGAACACGTAACCTCGATGACTATCTAGCCTTTGAACTAACAAACGCTGTTTTCTTTTTTTTAGCCGCAGTGTTAGGAACGACGCGTCGTTGGTGCCACCGATAAGGCAAACGGCGTCGATTTTTAAACAACCGGTAACTATTTACAAGACGCAAGAGGGGAAAGTGAAAGACATCAAACACGGCACTCAGGAGAAGCCAAAGCAGGTTAGTTTATGACAGCGGTCGCAGCCGACTGTATGTACGCTAATTGGCCTGTCAAAGAATTTGATGTGTCAATGAATCGAATCCTTTCACTACACCATATTCCGTCTGTTCACATATACGATATCTAGTAGTTGCACATTTATAATCTATAAATATTGATGGATTATTGTCTCATATATTTATATTGTCTTGTGTATATAGAGGTCTTTCTAATCCCTGTATCATGCTTGTAAGATACCTTTTGTCTGCTTTCACCCATTCACTTGTACTGCTCTTTGTAGCTATCCTTGTAAATTCACAACTGTCTTGCTTTGTCGTTGCTTTAGGAAGGAGCCGATAAAACTGACGGCAAATATGGCTCCCAAGATAAGCCTAAACAGGTAATTTTGAACATGCAATCATGAAATTGTCAATAATTTTGTTTTTTTCTGTTATATTTTTAATAGCAAACGTTATTGTTTGTTAAATTTTAATAATAACATTGAATGCCAATTTCTTTTTGACATTTAAAAATGATTGGAAAAAAACTATCTTATAGTTTCACCATCCCAATTTTTGTTTGAATAGGATTGTAAGTTAATTGTTGGTAATGGTTGGTGGTGGTATTCAATTAAAAACATATATTTGTATATTAAAAGCAATAATATTTCAATTTTCATGTAATGAAACATTTGTCTGTAGCTGGTATTATTTTCTCAGTAGAGTAGCTATGCTCGAACAAGGCGATTAATGAATAACGATCAAAATATTAATCTTTCAGCTTTTCTGGGAAAAACGTTTGGAAGGTCTACGAGCTTGTGATTCTGACGGTTATGAATTTGATGCAATGGATCTGCCAAAGAATTTAAAACCAGTAGGACCATATATCACAGAAGAGACATTGCTCCAAAGCGTGGCTACTGCATTGCACGTATCTACTCAACCAGTAACAGGACAAACGGGATCAAAGACGAATTTAGAAAAGAATCCTGGAGTATTTCTCAATCCAGATCAGCCACTTGTACAGGTAAAGTCAACAGCTGAACGTTAATTGCTATCAAGAATGTATCAGAAAATAATATTGTTAGAACAATTGACATGAAATTATAATTTTTTATATATTTGATTAATATTGTTATTTGTTATTAAATTATTAGTTAATTAAATATGACATTTTGTTTAAGGCGGTCTCAATAGCGGATGAGGATATAAGGAGGCAAGAAGACCGAGTGATTGCTGCGAGAAAAAAATTACAAGAGGCTCTACGTGCTCTTCAAACCTAAATTTATAGAGACTTTATGCATATTATCACTTGCTCATCTTTTAGTGTTAAGTTCGTTATAAATTATACATCATACCACTTTTGTAATAAATGTTTTTATAAAAAAAGAATTGAAAAATGGAAATCTAATTTAGATGGAAGAATTTGATCGAATATTTAAGTATCATAATGATTATCTCGAAATGTATCGTAACAAGATCTCTCGAAATGATATAAAATTGGCAACAACAGACTCGAGATCAAAGCTGAATGCTTTTCTTTAGATTTTGATAAATTAGTTTCTATTAAATTCTTAATTATTTTTAATTTTTAGTACGAAAATAATTTGATTTACAAAACTTTAGATAATTTGGATTGCCATCTGTCCAATATTCCGTGTGACGGTGCAGAAATTGATCAATGATATGCTCACAAAAAAAGTAACATTTCTCCAATTTGGTTTTGATGGCAAACATGTTGCATTTAGCTCTGAAATTGCATTATAAATTATCACACAGATTTCTAGAAATGAAAAAAAATTGTTGATCGCTATTTTTCAATAAATATGAATCTTTTCGCATGTTTTATTTATGCAATGAATCGAGAATCGGGTTAGTAAAACGTCTTCATTAATTATGCAAATTGACGGCATCTGAGATAGGCCACTGAGATAGGAAATTGACCGGACTTGAAATATCGTCTCGAATTTAAGCATGGCACGTCGTTGCACGTAATAGCCTGCACGGTTTAATAAAATCTTTACCATCAAATATCAGTAACAGGATAGAAAAATAACGAAAAATTATAAAATAATTTTGAAAATTATATATAAGGTTTACTTGAAATAAATTATTACCTTAGGCGTGTCTCCGTTTTTATTTAAAAATTAAAAAATATTTTCAAATCTTTCAATCTCAAATTTTATTTCAGATACATTTTGTCTCTATTTTGTCTAATACTGGTTTTGAAGTCGATATGTGACGTAAACGGTTGTGGTATTGCCTTTTTAAAAATTTTACGACAAAAATAAAATATTTTAAGATACCTATGATACAATCGGTAAATAACACCGCAGAAGCGATGTAATTCGCAAACCAAACTTGCTTGATTACTTAAATAAGATGTAGTAAATTGTATTCTTTCTATACTGAGAAAATGTAAAACGATGGAATTAATCTATCAGAAAGTAGCAAATATTTACAGATCATTTGTAACAGATAAAAATCCGACAAGTGTTCGAAATAAAATCATCGGAATATTCGGAAATGAATAAAATATTCCTTTCCAGACATTCCGTGAATTTCATTTCCAATGATCGAATTGTTTGATCTAAATTCCAAATGGTCGTACGTGAACATCAACATTTGTTATCTTTTGAAAGAATAATTCGAACAGTTTTTTTATTTGTTATTTGTACTTGTAATCGTGTCTATTAAGAAAAGATACGTACAACATTTATCAAAATAATTAGCTAGTTTGATTATACTTTTTTACCTATATATATATATATATTTTTTTTTTTCCTAAAAACAAGAACTTGTATATTTGTCTTCAAAAATTTCAGAAAAATAACTTATTTTTGTTTAGGTATATTTTGTTTAGAAATCTCTTTAAACTAAATTCTCAATATTTTCAATAGTTTCAATTATAGTGGAACTTGAAAATTGGAATTGACATTTTCATTTTCTTGGAATTCTTTCTTCTAATGATATATGAAGAATAAAAACATAGTTTACGCGCGCTTTATTGTTAATTGTTTTATTACTTGAAGTAAATCTATAATAAAAGAGAAATAACCAAAGATCTTAGTATAATAGTCTCGACATTTCTGTTATGTAGGAGTACAGGCCGAGTCTTTATACGACATCCTATGGTGGAAAAACATTAGCACAAAAGCTTTTTAGAATTGTAGATGGAGATAAAGAGATGAAGTTAAACTGGGAACTAGTTCTTCTCGGAAGGAATAATTGTCATTTAGGATAATTCTGAAAACTTTTCCAAAGATCTAGCCCTATATAAAAGTAAATCGTAATCGTGTTGCGTTAAGTACCGTGCGCTCCGTTACTAGTGTTCGCAAGGCGTGCATTGTGCCGAGTGCAGTTGTGTATCGAATGCTGCTCAAGGCTCTCTGGGAATCGTACGTGCCCAGGCCTCGCACAAAAGAATGCTCAGGTAGGCATACAGGCAGGCGTCGGTTTTCAGGTAAGCATAAGGGGGTACCAGGTGGTAACCTCTTTTTTTCCTCCCTGCTTGCCCCCGTCCCTCTACCCGCCTGGCACCTCACCACCTTCGACCAACAGCTGTTTCCCTTCGCGGCAAGGGTCGCTCTCCCTTATTGTCAACCAGACGAACAGCCGTTCTCGCCCCACCGTCATGCACACCGGCACATGTCCCAGTTTAAATCGTTATAACTCGTCGAACACATGACTCGACCGGCGATCCATCCGGTCTAATCGGTACGGCGGTATCGTGAATACCGGCGACGACACTGCGTGCACGTCGTCGTCAACGGGAATTCAAGCAACCGAGTCGAATGCCGCCTGCATCCCAAACCTGCATCCCGAGGCTGCATCCCGAGCGATCAATAGCGCTATATCGCGTGTTCTTTGCACAATAATTTATGCGCACGGAGGCCAACTGAGGCGACATCCGGCCCGCGAGAAAACACCGAGAGGACAACAATGGGAACACGACCAAGATGCTTGAAAATCGTAATTTTTTCACTAATCGCCAGATAACCCGATGATTGGGATAATCCGGAGCTGCTTGACAGCGCTACTTACGTTCATTACACTCTCGTCGTCTCTACGACGAAAAATCTCGTGATTTTTAATACACCGCGGATTTATGTATATGACGTCGCTTGCGATCTATAGCCTATTATATGTATGTATAATGCACGTCGAGTGTGTGAATATAAATGCGAATATCGTGCGACGAATTGAAATCGCCACGGGACGCATCCCGAAATAATCTCACTTACCGCCCACGCCCCGCATACTCGTGCATAATTTATGCAAATTTTTGCCTCGCGCTTGACCGTGCTTTAACGTCAAACGATGTCGGTATACTGATATCGAGTTCAGTTATGCGGTATTTAATACCGGGTCTCTCTCTCTCTCTCTCTATCTCTCGAAACACTCGATAGATTTTCTAACACGCGCTTAATGCAACGTCGATCTACGCGGCGGTGGCGGCCGGCGGCGTCGCATCGCGTGTAAAGACCTTATCTGGAACACCATCGAAGATTACATCCTCCGCTGTCTTGGACGTAATATAGCTGACATATAAATAGATGCTTCTCTACGGCGCGTTATCGATCTTTCGCACACAGGCAGTATATTCGACCATCGGAAGTTGACCGACTTGACTATACTATTTGTATCGGGGTTACTGGCCGCAAAGTGATGTATTTCGGATTGATCTCCACGCGAGGACGAGTGGGAAAGCCGACGAGAGATGATTTTTAAGTCTCGATTGACAATCGAAATGCCGCGGATAGGCGGCGAAAGTCAGCGCGAGTATAAGTAAACGACGCGAACATCTCGGAAAGGAGAGGAGGCGTTGGTCCATCCAACGTTTCGCACGGAAGAACAGCTGGGGGACCTTCGACTCCCGACAACGACGACTGCTATGTACGTAATCGACGTCGAGAGACTTTCTCCCTCGCGGACCCGCGAGAGGAGAAGAGAGCGGGCGTGTCTATAACCGATCGTGCTCTTTCCATTTTCACCGGGTCTCGACGTGCAAAACACACCTCTGTCTCACCTCTTTCCGTTTTTAAAATATTTGCCGTTCCAGCACAAAGAGTATAGTAATTACGTAAAATATATAAAGAGAGACATTGTACGGGAAGGAGGAAGGAAATTGTATTTTTAACTCGTCTGCGATCTGAACTTTCGTCGATCGCCTGAGCGTGCGATCGAGTCTTTCCTGTCGTGACGCGCGACATAACGACGCGAATATTATGTGCATCTCTTTGAAACGGCTCCACTGACGCGTTTGCGAATTACATAATGTTTCCTTTACGGTTGTGCTCGCGTGAAACTTTCGCGAAAAATACTATTTCCGTTTACGAACGTTAAGCGAAGGATCAATTTCAATGTCTTGATAATTGGAAAATTATCTGTAGGGCACCTAAATTGTGAGAATGCGGGAGATTGAAAAGGGTACAAAAATAAGCACAATAAAAGTTTACTATTGAGTGTATTTTTTGTTAATGTTTCCCTTACACAAACGGACGTACAAATGCCAAACCGAACGCAGAACGCATTAGCTCGGACGATGTTTATATGCGTTTTTCAGTCGCTCACGCCGATCAATCTCCGCTACACACTTATCTTATTCGCCGGACTTTTCCGTACTCGCTTGCGATTCGTTAGGATATGTTAAGAAGTCGCGTGCTTCTTCGATCCTTCCTTGCTAACCGATAAACGTGTTACGACATGTCACAACGTGATCTTCTGGCTGCTATACATCTCCAGTTTTCTTGCATGAAAGATGCGGGTGCGGTCGAAAGATTTTTCTCCTAGCTTGACTACGGTTTTCCGGTCTTTTGTTCACTTTTACCGGAAAAAACCTTTCTACGAAATGCATCGAATCGCCAAAAAAGCAGACTACCCTTCGGCGTTAATCCGTCGATCTCTCATACGATTGTGTGCTTCGTGATTTTGCAAACTTCACAGGCAGCAGTGAAGTCGTAATATTTTTTCGATAACTATGATAATAACGATAAGATAAATTGATTTAGATTGGATTTCCCAGCTACGCGACAACGTGACAGAATACGACAGAGTACAATAATAATGTATCAGAAAAAAGGACGGCGAATAAGAAATATTTGTAGGCATTAAATTGCATACTTAAATATCGCGCGCTTATAATTATACAATGGAATATTTATAGCGCTTTATATTTCTAGCTTCGTCGGAATAATAAATCTCAATAATAAATTCGTTATATTGTATAACTTTGTATAATTATTGAGTCTGAGATTTATTATTATGGTGTTTCTAAAAAAATCAATTTGCAGAAATATTAGTCCTCTTTACAATAGAGAACACGATACCTGCAAAAACTATTTCAAGAAAAAGAAAATCCCTCTCCGACTTTCAGGTCAAAGTTTGCCAAGGACTCGTATTGCCGTTCGACAGTGCACAGCCACAGGGAGTCTTACAAAGTTATATTCTCGTAAAATCGAGAAGAGACAGTGAAGAATTTTCCGTTTGTGGGGACGGGTTTTGTCGGGACGCAAATAAATCCCACATCGGAACTCTAAAATACTTCCGTTGTATCCCCGGCATGCATTTTTTAACGGACATTGCGATTTTTGCATTCCCGAGGGGCTGCGTTGCGCACAGTCACTCTTACGAGAAATGGCAAAGTAACATAATATAACAGAATTCGAATTTATTATTCAAATCGTTTTTCTCAGCTGTATGGAATATTAGCGTAATACTTTTATTTTATTTGCGTTCGAGACGAAACGACTGACAATCCGCGCGTAGGATTGTAAGCGTTCATCTCGCGGCGAACTGTAATAAGTGTGAGACAAGTGCCTGGGTCTGCGGTGAGAAAATGAAATTCCGCGAACGGACCCGGCTGCGCGGGATATATTTAGAAAGGCGTTGCGCTTTATCCGCGTTATCAGCGCTTAACTTACGCTAATTGTGTGCGCTTTCGTCGTTCGTGCAACGGGCCTTTTACAGTCGACCGCCACAGTTGCGGTCTCGGTAGTTAGAGGGATATCTCTGCCTTATGCGTACGCAGGCAGAGTGGGTGTCCGCCCGCAAGATTTTGTGGATAACCAGACATCGGATAGCCGATCGATAATGGCACATTGCGCGATAATTCGACGCCAGTATATCGTAGTTCTCCCGAAACACGCCTCTAGGAACACGAGAGAGAGAGAGAGAGAGAGAGAGAGAGAGAGAGAGAGAGAGAGAGAGAGAGAGAGAGAGAGAGCGTGAGGACTGAAGGCTTTGTGTGACAGCTATTAATAGATACAATTTCAATATTTCATTTAATTATTGATAATATCGACAGAGAAAATTTGATAAGAAAATTTCATTTTGTTATACGATGAATCTGTACGTCGAGGCGATCCGTGCCGCCGTCGTCATCGTCGTCATCATTGTCGCCGACTCAGAGGCCAGCAATGCGGTTCTCCGGCGATCGAAATCGAAAGAAATATCCTCTCCGCCGTGCTCGGGCAAGGCACCGTCTCGCTTCGTACCTTATATACGTACGTACGTACGTATGTACACGCGTGTGGCTGCGGTGCGTCTATCCACGTGTACATCGGCGAGGACGAGGCGGCGCGCCACGGGAGTCGTCGGGTTTCGCCAAAGCAACGACAATGATCGCAACGTGGAAGGCAACCGGTTGCACGGCGTAAAAATGCGACGAGCGACGCGGAACATCGAGGAGAGGAGTCAGTTTAATGCATTGGCCGGAGCGGCCAGAAAACGGACGCATCCTTTCGGCGTCGAGGTCATCGTGGGACCGGCCGCATCCCTCGACGTCGCCTGGCATTGAAACGCTCCCATGGGAAACGCATCCCAACATTCGAGACTGCGAAATTTCCCGTCGTTCAGTCCCCCCTCGAGACGTCTTTATGAGACTTTTCGGAAACTCCACCACTTTCATAAATTGTTATTATATATATATATATATATATATATATATATATATATATATATATAATTTTTTTATTTATTTATTCGCAGGAATTGAAGTTCGATAAAAGGGATTGGTCGGAGCCACAGACGCGCGCAAAGATTTCTCTCTTTTTTTTATGATGGTTATCGCCGAATCTCTCGAGTGGCGGAGATCGTTTCCGTTGCTGTAAATTAATCGATGCGATTAGTAACTCTGACGTGTCTGCGCGAATAATCAGGCCTGCAGCTTCGCGGTAAAGAAAGGGGCGACAGTTTGTAAAATCATGCGTACGATAACAGCGAGGTATTTACGAGCGAGCCGAGAGCGCGAGCAGTCGGCAGGTGCTCTCGTGGCAAAAGGTGGTTGGTTGTCTCGAGACAGCCTTGAAGGGAGAGAAAGAGAGATCGGGCGGCGATGTGTGCACGGGTCGTTGCTTTCGGTATGCGATGAGAAACAAAATTAGTCGCTCGCACCTTGGAGCGAATTGATCGTCAGGTAGGCCGAATCGCCGAATCGCCGAATCGCCCAAGTCACGTCCCGCTCTCTTTCTCTCTCTCTCTCTCTTGCGCGCGAAATACATGGGAAAACCATCTCTCCCTTCTTGTCGGATTACGCGATTACGTGGAGGCGTCCGTGTGCGATTTAACGAGTCGTCGCCGATGGAAAACAATGAGTCGCGTATATTCGTGGTTCGCTCGCGGGCGCCCGTTGTCTCGTCTGTCCTCGAGAATGGAGGACACGGGGGCCGATCTGGCGCGGGGCCTCCCGACTAAAAATCGAGCAATCGAGAGCCGAGAGAGTGCTGCTCGGTCGGAGAGAGGACGAAGGGTCGTCGGCAGAGAACAATGGATCACGTTTGTGCCTCGGTTCAAGGTCCGCGCGAACGAACGAGCGAGCGAGCGTGCGTGCGCGCTCGTGTCCGCGCCTAACATCGGTTTAGAGAGACGGAATCCTCTTTTCACTCTTACTTAACGAAACCGCTAGTCGGGCAGGTGGTCGGTCGGTCGGTCGGTCGGGTCCGGTCGTGATTCGCGAATTAGGGGGGAAGGGGGGAGGGGGGAGGACGGGCCACCTATTATATTGGGCCGACGGGCATTCGCTCGATCGCTCGTCGGCCTTGTCCATGTCGTCGTGTCGGCGCATTGCCGCGGGCACGTCACCCGACGAGTAGATTCCGATTACTCACAGTTACACGTTACACGGTTATCGATTATCGTTTCATCTTTGAAGGGACGCGATACGTAACAATGTAATAATTGTAATAATTGTAATATCTATTACGCATGTAAAGTACAGAATTTGAAGGCTTATTCTTTCGAATTGTAAATAAATAGCACGTTGTAAAGGCACACGAGGAAAACCAAAGTCCAGGGAATGAAAAAGTAGATGTAGCTGTATAATACGCGACACGTTACGTTATACAAATTTAGGATCAGCGATATGCTCGTGAAACGGGTAATATTCGAAATCCCGCAACAAAAGTAAACAGCGACGAAATCGTAACATTGATCGCGAGCTGGCCAACAGCGCACAGCGGCTCTCGTATAACTGGAGGTAACGCCGCCGCGCCGGTGTCGTCGGCCAAGGTTCAAGGACGATAATCGAGGGAACTTGGCGCAAGGTTCTCGGTCCCTCGGCTATCTCCGCGAAAAAACTCAATTAAGTAAATCGCAGGAGCGATAAACGCGTGCGGATTCTCTCCGTTAGGCTCTTCTCCCCAAGGATACATTTGACGCGATATTCAATTTGCAGGGAGGGAGGAAGGAAGGAAGGAAGGGAGAGGCGCGATGGACCACCGGTAGTAATACGAGCGCACGATTTATTTACGATCCGAACGCGACGCGAGAAACTGTACCGTTACTTACTCTCTTCCCTCGCGTTTATCATCTCGCTAAAATGGAGAGATAACCGCGCGGAAAAGTGTTGGTGTTGCACCTCGCTCGTGCGCGGATCGTGCGCGCGAAGCCCGCTGACGACCAGGACGGAGAGAGAAGGGGAGAAGGGAGAAGGAGCGTTATACGATTCACCTAGGTCGGTGCACTTTGACCCGTTCGACATTCGCGAGGAAAATCATATATCGCCGCCGGACGACGTTTATTATTTCGCCGGAAGATGTTAGCTTTTCGTAGGTTAGAGAGAGTTTAAGCGTATTTCCACGCGATTGTATTTCGCAGCAGAGCTGTAAAATCAGATCGGAATTCGCGATCGCTCAGAGGAGCGGCTCTTTCGTCGGGAAACACCCTCCGTCCGAATCGGACGGAGATACCCCTCCAACACGTTGACACCGTGGCGAGAGAGAGAGAGAGAGAGGAGCGCATTTTTCCAGTCAATTTCCAGCGGGTCCGGGAAATCGGTAGGGTAGGGCGCGCGGGCGTTTGCCGCGGAGGTGGTCGAACCGGTGGCGTTTCCACAGCGAAGGCTCCAGCGGATACGCGAACGCGGAGGGGGTTGCGTGATGTATACAATCGAGGACGGGAGTGCACGCATCCGTAGCGGCTGAAGGAACCAAGGAGAGCGCGAACGCGAGCGACGTCGGTCGCTCGCCCGCTCGCTCGCTCTCTCGCACGCGCGCGCGTGCGTTTACTCGCTCGCTTCCTCGCGCTGCGTCGCGTTACATTGCGGTGCGGTGCCGGTAGGTGCGCTAGCGCCTATGCGCCTCGCGCGATGGTGGGGAGGGGTGGCGCGTCCCACGTGACTCGGCCGGCCAATCGGACGCGCGCATAGCCGGCGTCCGGCACATGGCGGCGCGCCGGCTTCGAGAGCCGCAGTCGCAGTACGTCGCAGTCAGTCGCAGTGGTAACACGAACGAGAGGGTAGTTGCACGCGTCCGCCTTCGAAAGGGAAGATCGCGGAGTGAAGAGAGGCGAGAACGGAAGAGAGCGAGAGAGAGAGAGAGAGAGAGTGTGTGTGTGAGAGAGAGAGAGCGCGAGGGATAGACGGAGGGATCGAGTCTGAGGAGGATCGCGAAAGCGAAAAGGAGAAAGAAAGGAGTGGAAACACACAGAGAGCGAACGAACGCGCGCGCGCGCGCGCTCTCCCCTTGCCTTCGTGCGTTTTCAGTGTTTCGGTCTCTCGCGCGACGGTTCGACCTCTCGGACGGCCAAGTCAGTCGGCCGGGTTACAAGGAACAGCGAAACGACGCGTGACAAGAGTGTGATAGTCGGGACGAAGAGAGAAGGATCGCGACGGAGAAGAGGAAGAGAGAAACGAACGAACGAAAGCATCGGTCGACAAGCGGGCTGTACAACGCGCGAGAGTGGCTCGACGGAACACCGCTCTTCGACACATACACACATACACCTACAAACATATATATACACACGCACACACACACAGACGAATCGCACACCGAAACCACACGCGCGCTCGACGAGACGAGACGCGCAGCAGTGGGGGATATCGAGAAGGCCATTTTCGTTGCCGGCGCGCGCGATACGTACACGACATAGCCGGCGTGTGCCGTCTCCGACGCCAAGAGGAACGTGTACGACTGACCACAAGCTATCGCGCTCCTCTTCGTCGTCATTGTGTCGTGGCCCGCGCGCGTTTGTCACGTCTGACCCGGGGGCTCCGATACGCCGTCGAGTGGAAGAGGTGAAAAGACCGATCGTCGAAACCCGCGAGTTTTTTTACGCGCACATACGAGTCGCAGCACCAGCGTAGAGCATCGCGGCTCCAACGGTTCAACCACCACGCTTGAGACCCCTCTAACCGGTGCACTCGAGTTATCTTTGTCGCCTTTGTCGAGACGACGCGAACTACTCCGCTCTCGTCAGTTCGATAAAGAGGAAAGAGGAGAGAAGCAGCGTGAACATACGAACAGTGAACGCGGTCGACAACGCGGACTCTAGTGCAACGTTTCAACGAACATCGTCAGTCATCGTCATCGTCATCGCCATCGTCATCGTCGTCCTCGTCGTCTTGTCCGGTGTTGTACGATACGAGAATTTGTAGTCGATCGAAATGCCGACGAGTTTGTTCAGCGAGATGGATCGTGGTTCGAGCGGCGGCGGCGCCGGCGTCTCCTTCGAGGATCAGCGCGCCCTTCAGCTCGCCCTCGAGCTGTCGATGCTCGGAATCCCGGAGAATTCGCCCGGATGCCCCGGGGCCGGTACCGGCAACGGCACCAGCAGCGATCCAGACCCGCTGCAGACGACGCCGGCCGTCTTCGAGGAAGCGCGTTCCAAGAAGAGCCAGAACATGACCGAGTGCGTGCCGGTGCCCAGCAGCGAACACGTGGCGGAGATCGTCGGCCGACAGGGTAAGTGTCTGTGTGCGTCTGTCTCTCTGTACGTGCGTATGCGTGCGTGCGCGCGCGCGCGCGTTCCGCTCGCTTGCGAAATCTCACGTCTTTTTTCGCGCCTTTTTCTCGGTCGCGCGGACGACCGAGGGCCGTCGTTATCGGCTTACGGCCACGACCGCGCGAGAATCTAGATTTTTTCGAGATAAGAGCGATAAGGACGAGTTGAATCGTGAGCCTTGAAAAGAAAAGGGTCGTCTGAGTAATAGACGTTGAATTTCTCGAGCCTCGTCGTAATCAGCGCTTCTCGACGGTTAAACGTTGAAAAAGATCGTCGCCTTTTTTCAAAATTATTTTCTTCTTTTTCCTTCTCTTCTCGTCTCTCTCTCTCTCTTTCGCACGTCCCGGTTGGCGGAGTCGCGCACGATTATAGCGCCCCTGACAGTTCATTGGCACGGCCGTAAACGCGGCGCACGCCGCGGGAAACTTGATACCGGCCACGATAGAGCAATTAAACCAATTTACGTACGAATTTCGTTCCGCGCGCGCGCGCGTGTCTGTGTGTGCGGCGTGGACCGGCTGGAGATCCGGCCGGTCTCTCCCTTTCCCCTCGCCTCCCCCCCCTCCTTTTCCCGAACCTGTCGTAGGTCGCGGTCGTTACGGCCCCGTGCTTTTTCTTTCTTTTCCCTCCTCGTTTCTCTACTTACTATCCGTTGCCGTTCTCAACGACCGCGTGCAAGCGGAATCGTGTTTACGATTTCTATCGCATGATATGACGCGATGCGACACGATACGTCGCGCTCGCTCATAAATAAAGACGCGCCGTTGTATTCTGCATCGTGCGAGCGGGCGCGCGCGCGCGAGACCGATGACTCTTTCTTCCTCCCGGTCTCAAGACCTTGAAGAGACCGGTCACCGTTCCGCGAAACGGCTAATTCGTCTCGCCGTGCTTCTTTTATCCGACACCGACGATAGGTCCCTTCCCGCCTTTTTGTTCCGCCAGGCCGTTCTTTCCGAACGGGAATGCCCGAAATAGTTGCGTTTCACAGCGCCGGAAATGCGCCGCCGTTGTCGCCGAATCGTCGACGTTGAATCGCAACGTTGAACAAGGTGTAAAATCGGCGATAACGACGCGAAGAAAGGACAGACGATTGCCTCGACGTCGCAATTTGCAGTTTGTCCAAATCCTTCGAGATATCATTTCAAAACTGGGATACGTAGCCCGAAGCTCTGTAAATGTTTACCACGCGTCGCACGATCATCGTGTTTACACGTGAGAGAGAAAGAGAGTAGCATTTATTATATGGAAAGGAGCTATTTCGTTAATAGGAACGTATACGTTCGTTCTGCTTCTAATCGCACGCGAACCATAGGAATCTCTTTCTCTCTCTCTCTCTCGCTCTCTCTTATTAAACAATTAATTCAATCGATGAAGAAGGGGGTGGGAGGACGCGCTCTCATTGTCGGGCGATGTTGTGCGAGAGTCCAAGTTCGTGCGGAATGTTTAGAAATTCAAACGACGGCGCGGCACGTGGCCTTGCCATTTAAATCTTAACGTCTGTCAGCGGCGCGATTGTGTGCGCCGCTGAATAATCGGCGGCGATCAATACCATTCGGAGAAGCGACGCGCGTACCGACGAACCGAGACCCCACTTCCTTTCCGCCGTGTGCATCCCGCGCGGGTGTACGTGCGCCTGTATCTCGCGCGCCAAGTCTCGCGAACGGACGGCGGGTGAATCCGCGTGCGGATCGATCGATCTCAGAATTTGAAGAATAAACCTAGGTAGAGGAGCCTGGCCGACGGCGCACAATCGGAGACGCCGCTTCCTCCCGCGGAAAGGAAGCCGTGTGGCTTCGCGGTCATCGTCCACGAGACCGCAGCTGATACGATACCGCGCGTCCGCGTCCGCGTCCGTGCGTGGACGTAAACGTCGTCGGCCGGTTTCTCTCCGATCGTCGACGCTCGAGGGACAAACGCTTGAAATTCCGCACCTCGCCTCGAGAATAGTCGTCGCGTACGTGCTCCTCGTTCTCCCTTCTTTCCCTTGCCACCCTTCCTTCCGGGTGCCCCCCCCTTTCTCTCTCTGTCTCTCTCTCTCTCTTTCTCTCTCTCTCTCCTCTTCTCGCGTGCGCGCGTGCTTTTTCATCGACCGTTCTGTGTCGCGTGAGAACCGCCCTTTCGCTCGACGAGACGAACGCGGTTATCCGCTTTTGGAAGCGCGGGTTTTTCAAATTTTTCGTAGCGAGTATCGATTCGTGCGCGATCGAGTCTGAGTCTTCTCGCGCGGGTACGAATCGCGCATGTATCGCGCCGAGCATCCGGTACGTGACCATTGATCGGCTCTAGTGAATGAAATTGACTCGAGTTACCGCGTGTTTTTCTTTTCTCTTATTTTTATTTCCTACGTGAAATACGCGCGAGTACATACGAATAATCTCCTGGAGATTTCGTTCGAAATTCTATAATCTACCCGTCGACGCGCTCACGCGACTCGCCCCGTATCCCGTATCCCGAGCGACCTGATTTCTCCGATACGAGATACATTGTGTCACGTAGATAAAGCCACAATTCCTCGGCTAGGCCATCCCCCGTGAAACCAGTTTGACATACCTGGTATGAATCATTGCCGCCGCCGTCGCCGCCGCCGCCGCTCCTCCCCTCCCCCATCCCTCGTAACGTGAGAGTCTCGTGCTCGCGTGGTCGAGCGGCCCACCGCGCCGCCGGTCGTCCCCGCCGATTCTATTCCGGCACTCTATTTCATTCGCCGACGTCGCCGGGGGATCGCGATTCCTCTGTGATTCGACGATGACGATCTAATAAGTTTGATACGCCGTTCTATCGTGAGGATGTGGCTATTGAGCATTTTCGTTCGCCTTGCCGCTCTTCGTCTCTTTGCCCATGCATTATCTTTCTCGGGTCTCTGTCCCTTGCGATTGGCCGTTGTTGTCGGTTCTCTTTTTCCATCTTTTTCTCTCTGTCTCTCTCTCTCCCTCTTTCTACTGTCGATTATATACGTCTCTTTTGCTCGCTCGTTCGTTCCCTCGCTCGCTCGCTCGCTCGCTTGCGGCTCTGCTGGACCGGAAGTTGTAATGAGTGCCTCTGTCGCCAGACCCATAGCCTCGCGTCGCATCGTGGCCAACGATGACGTTACTTTGGAAATATCACGGCCGGTTATCCAGGTCGTTAGCTTGTGCACCGCGTGACTTCGAGAGGGAACTTGATTCACGAGGGGAATGAAAAAAAAAAAGGAAAAGTATGTAATTGCAGCTTCCAGGAATTGTAAGAGCGATCGTATGCTATCCTGGCGTAGAATTAGCCACTTATTTTTTTCTTTAATTTCATCGCTTGTTGTTTTTCACCTCGCGTTTCCACTTGGGGTAAACTTTGTGTTTTTGAATTTAAAATATATTTATCAATCGGTGTCTCTTTCTTTAGTCTAGTGTTAAAGTTACATTCCTCATTCTTTGGCGAGGCTTGGAAAAATAATTGGAAAAATTAAAGAATTGAATTTTATCAAATCATTTCACGTACTATAAATGAAGCTCTTATTTGTATAAATTCCGTTTCTGTCATAATTCCCGTGTATTTCTCATGCACGGACATCTTAATCTTAAGCGTTTCCGTTCTGTAATACATTTTCGACTACGGAAAGGGAGAGTCATAAAGCCGAGCGATAAAAGTACCGAAAAATTCTCGTGTATGCGTAACGTAGCTCTCTCACACGGTCGTGGAATATAACGTTCAAATATACGTAAAATGAGAGAAAGAGCGAGATGGGAGGCGTGGCCTCGACGCGTATTGTTCGCGAGCACGTGCCGGACGTCGTGGTCTCGTGCGATCCCGTGCCACGTCGCCGTCCAGGATCGCGCGTTTTCTACGGAAAGACGAAAGATTTGTGTCACCGATGAAATCGTGTTAATGGGTCCCACGTCGTCGTTAACGCGTCCTCGTGAAAAGCAGAAGGAGGAAGAAACCGGCGGCGGCAGCGGCGACGGCGACGGCGACGGCGACGGAAGGAGAGAAACAGGGAATCCTCTCTTCGTACAGTTTTTACGACCCGTTCGTGGACGTAGACCGGGAACACTCGGTTACGATAATCTCTCGCACACACGAGTCTGAAATTCTGACCTCTCACGTGCCGCGCGAGGCACCTAGGATCTACTCTCTCTTTTTGTGAAATTATCTTATCAGCGGGGATATGGATTTTAGGGAAACTGTTTGTCAAGTAGACGCCGTAGAGTTCTCTTTTTATTTCAATTGAAGTTGCCGATTGTACTTTTTACCTACATCACTGTGTCTTACCACCTCGAGCCAGAGATTTAAATATCCAGATGCAAATTCTTTTCTCGTGATTCAGTTTCAAAGTTTTACACGCGGCACGATAGCATCGAACGAACAATTAAGACGACAGATGATATTTAATAATAAGTAACACGTAAATGTCAGGTTTTCTCCTAAAATTACTTGATATATTCGACCGGCAGGCGTATGCCCCAATTGTTCAAGAGATTCTCAGATTCTCTTGTTCCTCTTTCGGTATCTCCGTTTTCACCACTGGACGCTAATCACCGTGAGTGAAAAGGGAAACTTTCTTATATTTTCTAGATAATCGCCTGACTAACGGCCGAGAACGTAACAGGGGCTCGTTTGCATTAATGAAGAGCACCGACGAGTGCGCCTCGCGTTCTAATTTCTTCGATTATTTATTTTTACGCGGAGGCTCCACGCTGTGTCAGTCACTCCATCGATCGATGCAGAAGGGGAAGAGGGGAGAGGAAGGATTACGTTATTTAGAATTAACGGAGATTAATATTCGCGACTTTTTAACGATCCTTCTCTCGAGGCAGATGGGAGAATTGCATGATGTGCATGCGCATAGAAATGTATACCTGTTCGCCGCGTATGCCACCTCGACTACACCACACCCCCGAGAGGGGAGGGGAGGGGGTGTAGGAAAACCGCGGCCACATTTTCAAAAGCCCTCTGCGATCCGGCGGGCCGCAGAAATGATGGCAAAATGAAGCGTTTCCGGCCGTGAAAGCAGAAACTTGGCTCGAGAGAAAGGGCCGGGGTTACGCGAATATTATTACGCGCGTGTTTACGGCCGCACGGACGCCGATATTTTGTTACGTGGCCCAACTGTCCGAAATCCGGTCTCTCTTTCTCTCTCTCCCTCGCTCTTTCATTCGTGGCTTTATTTACGGGAACGCGTCCGTCTGTTCGTCTGTCCGTCTGTCCTCTCGTCGCTTCGTTCTTTCCAGTTCAATTTGCGGGCAAAGATGTCGAAACTTCCCGCGCTTTCTCCGCCGAACCTTGTAACGCGCGTACTTGCCGACCTGCTTCTTCTTCGCGTCAAAGATGAAGGTCTTGCTCGTTTGAAAATTTACCTCGCTGTCAGTACGCGAAAATTAATTTTAATTTTACGTTTCTTGATTAATTAACTTGTCCCAAACTTTTAAAACGTTTCTTGTTGTCGCGTAACAAAATTGAAGATGCACGCTAATTAATTAATTGTACGGCTCACTGAAAAATTTTGATAGAGTGTAATCTTGGTTTAATTGCGACCAATAGAAAGGAAAATAATGAGGCAACATAGTTTTTGAGTTCTTAGCTGTTAGTTATTACTTTATTACAGACACGTGTGTAGCGTGACAGAAAATGACGTTGGGTTTTCGAGAGCAGTTTTCGGGATCATCGTGCATGCGTGGTCGATTTCGAGGCGGCTTGAAATTCTTTTTTTCACCGCAGGCCCGGGCTCTTCTCGTATCTCGCACAAAAAGATGGACCGAACGCGCAACGCAGCGGCACATTTCGAGAATGGAAGTCCCTCGGAAGAAAAAACGAGAAATTGCTCGGCGGAGCGATGGCCAGGGTAGGGTGGTGATGGTGACGGTGACGGTGACGGTGGTGTTGGTAGTATAGTGGTGATGCCGGTGCCGCTGCTGCGCTGCGCCATGCCGGTGTCCGTAGTGATGATGATGGTGGTGGTGGTGGTGGTGGTGGTTGTTGATGCCTTTGTTGGTCTCCGAAGCAGCTGCCGACCCACACCGGGCCTTTCCGTTCTCATGCTCGAAACTCGATCGACACTCGACCTGCGGGAACAAGCGAGAAAGATAGAGTAAGAGAGGAACACGATAGGCAGGTCGAAGAGGAAGCGCCGGTTGCACGCGGCGGCGATGAGAGAGATCGAAATCGAGAGAGTAGAGCAGTAGAGGAGAGACCGAGATCGAGATTGAGAGAGAGAGAGAGGGGGGGGTGCATTGGCTGCGCTCTCGGCACAAATTTGAGAGCCGCTGCGCGTTTCGACGTGTTGTCCCAGTCTAGCAGATGTTTATGGCGCATTGCCTGAAATGAGCGGTTTTTCTCGTTTTCTATTTATTTTGTCTGCCATGTGTGCGCGGACTACCCTCCGGACTTACCGACCGGAGGTCCTCTCTTGTCTGCCGAACTTCCCTCCGGGATCCTTGAAATACAATTTTCTTCTCGTTGGGCACTCTTGCGAGAAAATTGTTGATATTGTCTCTCGAGTAGTTTGGAACAGTTTATAAAGCATTTTAGAATAATAGATAACATCTTGATCAATAAGATCATTGCGCCAAAACATGCTTGTTATAAAAGCTATCGATACCGCATATTAATAACAAGTCGTAATCATTTAACACGAATGAAACAACTAATGGAATTTGAACGAGATGACGCGATAAAGAAATTTTATTCTCGTTAATTACTCGGTTTGCATAATACGATTGCACGTTGAAGATTTGACATGTGTGCATCATATGAGAGGATAATGAAAAGTTTTTTTATTCATTTTTTTGATAAGGCTTACGTCAGTTATACACAAAGTATATATTATTAAGTTTTCCGGCAATCTTTTTTTGTATCTGTTGACAGCGAATGCTTTTCGATGTTGAATTATCTCGCACATGACTTTTAGTACGTTTCCTCGATTTCAAATAACATTCACTAATGGGTGTTAATTCGCCCGTTTGTAGATCACAGGCGATTGTCAGTGCGCATTTATCATTCTCTAGCAATTTGGAAGCGAGAGAGAATTCGACTTTTAATAATCGTGGATCCCTTAACTAACGCGTTTGTGAAAGTAAGAAGTACCTCGACTCAGGGAATTCCCCGAGTTCTTGACACCACCAAGACGAATTTGCATTCCCTACGAGATGATAATGAAAGACCGCGCGGTTACGATCCCTCTAATCCGGCGATGAATAGCGGGCTGTTAACGCTAATTAATGACTGGAAAGTTTGCGAATCGGTTTCGTCGCGATATGTACGTAAATTCTGCCGGTGTGTCGTCGATCAATTTCCACCGTGGCCGATACGGTGTCCTGCGGGAGACAGGATGAGATAGAATTTCGCCCCACGTACACGGAGATGTATGCGAGTGCCTCATCGGAAGTGGAGAACGATGTCTTTGTTTGTTGCGCGCTGCCAAGCGGCGCGGGACAGTATATTCGAGGATAAACGGGAGAAGAGGTATCGAATATCCGAGAGAGCGACGAACACACGACCGGCCGACCGGCCGGTCGCGACGAGGGACCTCGCCTAAGAACCTTCCTCGCTTTTCTGCCCTCTGCCGCCTCCTCCTCCCTCTCCCCCTCCCCCTCCTAGAACTCCTGCCGGGCTCCGTTTCTCCTTTGTCAGACCTCGGTCCTGGTCTCTGCGTTTCCTTTTCCTCTCTTTATCGCGCAGGACATACAGCTTGTATCCAGGACGGCGCATATCGTCCCGCGGCGCGTTGCATATCGTCTCTGCGAAGTTCCATGACCCTTGGCATAATTTTGCGGTTCACAAAAAAGCAAAGTAATTCTATCAGTGGGCGCAACTTTTAATGCAAATGTGTCACATAACGTGGGATCGCAGGCGAATCGTATTGAATACAATTTTAAAATACATATTTCAAGATTAAGGTAAATAATAAAATTACCAATATATTTCTATTTACAGCAGATTATATTTTTCACAGAGAGGAAAGGTAGGGAGAAATTTTCTCCAAACAAATATTTCAACGGTATATCTTATTTTTTTAAACACTAGTTTACGATGACCACCAAGTTACGAATGCGGTATCAAGGCGCGATGCAATTTCTTACAGTATGTCGAAACTTACGGCTAGGCGTAAAGTTGAACGGCGCGGCGGCGGTGCAAAAAAAAAACCTGCAGCAAAGTTCGGAGAGCTGCCGTCCGTGCACGCGTACGCGCGGGAACGGGTTTCGACACAGTTCGTGTGTGAAAAAAGTGTCATTCGAGCGTAAAGGGAACTCTTTTCTTTTTCACAACGGTGCACATCCTCTCTGCGCGATGCGGCACGCACGAGTATCCGATTATTCCGAAGACCGAGCGTACCAAGAGGAAGTGGTTCGCACAACCCACCCACTTTTGTCTCTCTCTCTCTCTCCCTCCCTCTCTCTCTTTCTTTTTCCCTCGTTCGTATGCGCGCGTGTACATACGACGACTTTGCACTGAAGGCGTGAGTGTGTATTATGCACAGACGCGCGGCCGCCGGCGGTCGGTCGAGTCTCTCTCGCTCCATTTGGCCAATCCGCATCCCGTGTACTCTGCTCGCAACAATGCGCTCGACGTGGCACTTCCGTCCGGACGAGGAAAGCGTCGAGAACCTCTGTAGAGCTCGCCTCGTTCCTTCGAAGCTCCGTTTAACGCGCCGACAGCTGCGCTCAATAAGCTCGAAGAAAAATTATCTCTCTTGATGGAGATATTTTCTTACGCATTACATTAGCCTGCATTTTTCTTTTAAAATTTCATATAAATGTGTAATTAAGAATTGCTTCAATTATTTAGTTGATCATCCTAATCTCAATCTCCTCTCTAATCTCTCATCTCCTTAATCACGAATCAAGCCCACGTGTTAAATGTGGATGCGCTATTAACGCGCAGTGGGAAAATCTCAAGTAGCGTGTCGACGGAAACCCGTGCGCTTTCGAGTCGTGCGCGTTTTGCGAGCGCATTTTTCCTTGTCTCAAGGGAAAACCTCGACCTCGCTCGCCGCGTCGACCTTTCTCTCTTTCTCTCTCTCTCTCTCTCTCTTTCTCTCTCTCTCCCTCCCTCTCCCATCCTGGTTGGGAATCGAGTACGAATGTCGACCAAGCGAAGCACGTAAGAGAGCCTTCGCGTAGTACGTCGAACTGTGACGTAGTCGGCGATGCGTGTCCTAGGTCAAGATTCAAGACTGTCTACTGTGTGTTGGCCGACCGCTTCTTTCTAGCCGCCGGGGCTTCATCCTTTCGCTACTTCGCGGCTCGGCTCGACTCGGCTCGGCTTGGTTTGGTTTGGTTTGACTTGGCTTGGCTTGGCTTGGCTTGACTCGACGTGTGCACGCGTGTACGTGCGCGTGCAACGCGCGACCATGCGCGCATTCTCGCGCACCCAACTTATACGTGCGTGCGCACATATACGCAGTGAGGAGCGAGAGAGGCCCTCCCGCGCGCTCGTACACACACATACACCCACATTCGCTCTCTATTCGTCTCTCACTTTTCCACGCCTATACAACTATGCTCTTCGTTCTTTCCTCTTCCTCCCTCTCGTAGCTCACGCGTCTTCCCACTCGCACGATCCGGTCGGTCCTTGTCGCACAGTCATCCGTTCACTCTCGATCTCAAGATGAGGCCAATCGGCTGTCCCAAACTTTTTTTTCTCGCCGACGCGCGCCGTCCTAGTTTAATGAAATCATACGTCGCGCGCAGGCAGCGACGTGTGAAATCGAATCACTTTTCGAAGGTCAGCGTGCAAAAATGCCGCACTGGCTTGAAACGAACTTTTTAAGCCAATTTACAGTGTCCCCCAATAATTTACAGTTTTATACATTTCTCTAAAATTTTTTCCAAATATGTTATTTCGAGGTGATTCACAATCCTAAATGTTTATAGGTTTAATTAATATTAAAGGTAAATAAGATAACGTCGAGGATAACGCACGTTGCTAAGCATTTAGATGAGGTCATCGAAAAGACCCTTTGTCCGTAAATATCACGAGAAAGCGTCTGTCGTCGGTACTCGCGTGCGTGGCACGTGCTGCATGGCGGCTAGGTTAGCTGCGTTAGCCAGTCTTTAAGGCTTTTGTCACTGTTACGCAATCGTAAAAGCCGCGGAAAGCGAAAGCGACGACGATGGCTGCGACGGCGACGGCGACGGCGACGGCGACGGCGGCATTCGGCCGCTCTAAACGAAAGATGTACAGCCCTCGGCGATTCGAGAGAGAATGATGCGAGAGAGAAGGTGACGAATCGCGCGGCACTGACCCACTTCCGCTCCCCTCGCATAGTGTCTTTTTATTTTTTTTATTCGCTGCAGATGGGCGAATCCTTCATTGTGCCTTTACACGAGGAAATTGTCGGCAATAATGTCGCTCTATGTCTCCTATCGATAAATATTCGAGCAAGTGTCGTAAATAATCAAATTTGTATTGTAGAATTATTACAGAATATATATCTATAAACATTACAGGAAGTTTGCCAATACTGGCCTCTTAAAGCGGCACCTTCTTGTTTCTGGGAAGTTAAACGTTGCATTGTAGAGAGGAAGGTATATGCACTGTGTAGGTATTATAGCCACTCGTATGATCTCCGTTTTATTAGATGACGAATTTTAGTAATTATTTATGAAATCATTGTTTACTAGTCTGACCATTATGTAGCGGCGCTAATATTGCCACGCAATAGCCGACATTTGTTACAAGGCATTCTTACAAGCACACATTTCAAACTTCTTCAAAGTTTAACATTTTTGTCATTTAATTATGCATACTAGCTTTCTCGTTCTTTAACTTTTTATCCGACTGTATATACCTTAAGTTGTGCAAAATGAAACAATAACATGGCATTATAATATGCAAAGTAATAAATATTTCGTAACTTTGAGTCTTAAAATCTATTGAGCAACATTGATGAATATATTCATTAAATTTCAATTTGAAATATTGATACGTTTAGATAATTATATAATTATTAAAGAAATAAAAATTTACAATCAAAAATTCAGACATTCATGGAGTTTCTCTACATGAAATCTGCTAAAAACAAATTCTTTAAAAGCTAGAATAAAACTTGCATGATATTCTTTTGCAAGTTTCATAATTTTAACAATAATGCATTATTGATAATATTAGATCATTTTACACATTTGTAACTTTCTCATTTTTTTGTGCGTTTCCGAATAATTTCTCGACGATAGCAATAGTTGCGTCAGAGTTTCGCATTGCGAAGCGATTTTTTTATTGTCGCGTGGCCGACGACATGCGTCGTGCGCCTTTCCACGCTAGATGTTTGAAAAGTGCGACGGCCATGCATAATTTCTTCTTCGATTCTTTTCGCGTGCTTCGTCGACGACGATGACGATGACTACTCTGTTGCGCAGCAGCAACGGCGGCGACGGCTGCCGCGTACATACGCACACACACATATATATATATATATATATTATGCGGCCGACGATAAGCGCGACTGTAAAGCCGAGCCTCGTGTTCCAATTATTCAGAGAGAAACTTTCGCTCTCGCGGTATTATTGGGACATGTAACGCGATCGGTATTAAGTTGCCTTTACGTTCGACATAACATTTTGTTCCTGGCGTCCGCGCGCGTCCGCCTGCGAAAAACGGGCAATCTTTATTACCCTTGGTTTATTTATGCAAGAATTATCCTGGAAGTGATGTTACATGCTGTAACAAGAAAAAAAAAGAAGATCCCATTGGCTCCGAATGTCTGTCGCGTTGTCGACCGTCGCGTTTCGATCAAAATCGCTAAATGTTTCTAACGAACGATGCTTACTGACATCGTTTGTTCATTAACGTAGAGACAGAATTCAATACGGGTAAAAAAAAGCGCTAACCCCAATTCATCGCTAATTGTTAGTGAAACACTAACGACGTTAGAGCGCGACACTTCGCGCCCATGGTTGCGCCACGTGTTTCACAGCACACGTGTTCTCGGCAGTTAAATCGCCTATGGGTCGAGAGAAGGAGATCATTATTCAAATTTAAATTTTAATACCTTTCCTGGTTACCAATGGAATTGGAATGTAACGCGCAATGTGCAATAACAATATATAATGAAAATCGAATTTATTGGAAAGGTAACGGTTATGTAAAGGTAACGAAATCGCCGATTAATAATGAAGTATTCTATAAAGATTTATGATTTGAAATGTCAGTAAAATATACTGGTTTTTTTTCAGAAGAGATCTAGATTATTAAATATAACGGGCATTTTGTCTCTCTCTCTCTCTCTCTCTCTCTCGTTTGCATAATAATAATAATAATTCCATAAAGTAAGATTTAACAACCTGATGGAGAAGTATTTATGTAAACGGCAGTATCGGGAATCTTTCCACTCCCCGTGAGTATCGGAATGATATTTCGCCCGAACGTTCCGGCGTCGGTGACCTCAAATTCGATTGGCGGCGAGGAATCGAGAGAAATATGTCGAAATTCACAAACCGCTTTTTCTCGGAACGAAGATCGGTCGAAATCTACTTTTATGCGCACGATCTATCCGACCGTTACCGAAAAGCATGAGAGAAACAGAGATCACGCGAGGAGGAAATGATAACGGGATGCCTAATAGTTTGCGATTTGGCGACGCTCGATCCTCGTAGACAACAAAGAGTCCGTCGACGAGGGTATTGGATGAGGGAGGAAAGAGGGGGGGGGGGAGGTTCTCAATCTTTGGAGCGTGCAGTGGTCGCGCTGCAAAATACATCGTTGGCCCCGGCCTGTGGACCTCGCATACCCGTTCCTTTGTCCGGCCTCTTTTGAAGAACTGCCGCGAAGGAGAGCAGCTCGCCTTGAGACAAAGCGCACGCACCTACCGACGCAAAAGCACGCGTGTGGTGCGCTACCTTACTACCCCTCTGCCTCGCCGTGCCCCGCATGCTTCTGCTGCTATTGCTGTTGCTGCTGCTGCTGCTGGTGCTGCCCTGTCTCGAATGTATGTCTCTCTCCCTTCTTTCTATCCCGCTTCGCTGTCTCTCTCTCTCTCTCTCTCTCTCTCTCTCTCTCTCTCTCTCTCTCTCTCTCTCTCTCTCTCTCTCTCTCTCTCTATTATTATGTTTTTGCGATTTATTTGTGTCTGCATCGCGGCCGATTTTCGATTTTTTCTTTTTCCTCCCGCCTACCTTTCTCCGCCTTCTTCGAGGAAGGAGTCGTCGGCCTCGCGCGCCGTGCCCTCCCGCGCACACGAATCTGCAGGTGCATCGGACCTCGCAAACTTTGTTCTTTCGAAAAAGAGAGATATAACGGCTATGTCGCACCTGCACGCATATGCCCATCTTTTGTCAACGTCACTCGCGCCAGAAAGTAGCGCGCTGGTTAATCGGCCGCGTTAAAAGACAAGGTGTACGAACGCACGTGCCACCGCTTCCTTCGGACAACGCGGGCAGACAGGTGCCCGTTGTAATTAAGCCGACGACCTGGCCAGGTTTGTCCTGAGCCGGCGCAGCCGCACGCGCGCGTTTCGCGTTCCGACGCGCCCGAAATATTTTATTCCGCCTCGACGAACCCGTGTGTCCCGTTTTTGTTTTTCGAAATTTCCTGTCGGCGCGTCGCGTTCCTCTTAAACGAATCTTAATTGAAACCAATTTAATTTCGGCGAAGTTGAAATTCATGTTGTCGCAGACGAATAATCTTCTCCTGTAGTGCTTTAACGTCGATAACGAAAAACAGCAGGCGTAAAGGCACGTTCTTGCGCGTGTTTCGCAGCATCGAAAAACTAGGCTCAAGATTTTATCAGAGTTTTGAGAACCGTTACCATTCGCGCCTACTTTGAAAGAGAAAGCGACGGATAGAACGAACGGTCAGCTACGTTTGTCTCCTCCGCAGGTAGCCATTTGAAAGTGGTGCCGATGTTTTTCCGTTCGAGCCAGGGCAATTTTTCGTATCACCGTGCGCTAAGGGTACATCTTGTAGTTCGTGTCCTTCCGGACCTGACCTCGTCCTCACGGCCTGTCGGCGTTATAATACCTGTCTTTCAACAGGGGGCAGAGGGGGAGCTGTTATATACCTGCGTTTCACGAAGCTCCTCACCCTTCGTGCGGAACGTTTCGAACGATAATGGCCCGTGTCTAACAGCTGCGGCGAGCAAAAAGTACTTTGACGGAATTTTCCAGCCCATAGCTGCTCTCCCGCCGTTCTTTTCGTTCTCTCTATTGCTTTATCTCCATAAAGTCTTTTTACATGTTAACTTTATTATTCTCGACGTTTTCTTTCTACATCTAACAATTGCAGAGTCTTCAATGGGTCAAAACAATTTTGGGAAACATAAATATATTTTAAATGTTTTAAAATGATTATATTTTATAAGGCTTGTTTTTTTTGCTGCACTGCTACACTGGTGCAATAAACTAGACTGAGACACGTATACTTTTGTCTAATTCTAACTTGTCCCAGAGTAGCAGTGCAGCAAAAAGAACAAACCTATTGACATTTCTGAATAAATGGAGGATAATAAAAAACTGGAGGACACCTTCGCGTATTATTCGAATATTTGGAGAATCTTCGTGATGAGAAACTGTCGATAAAAAAACACTTTCTAGTCAGGTGGTATATATTACGGGGTGTAAATCTCCGGTAGGCGAGGCAACATCGTCAGCAAACTGTAGTATTTCCTGCCGATGACGAAGGAGGCTTAGAAAGTACGAGGGAAGAAAAAATTAGATAGTGTATTTGCCGTGACGAGCAGGCGGCCATTGGCTGCGCTAGACGAGGCAGGACGAAGGAACGGAAGGTGCCCGGATCGTGCTTCGAATCTGAAAGGTCGTTGGGCTCGTGCCTCCTACCGTTCCCTCTCGGTCGTGAGTGACCATTTCCGAGAATTTCCATCAATTAATTTACAAGAAGCGCGTTTTAATTCTCCCGCCTGTCCATGCCTGAGCCAATATATATTTATTAATATCAGGAAATTTTTCCGAAAATGTGATGTTTAGTTACGGAGGTGCGAAGAGGATTTGGTTGGCGCTTCGCGTCGGAATAGCGTACGGTTTTATTGGAACGTGGTTTTTTTCGTGCGAAAGGGGCGCAGGATTCCTCGTTAATTTTCACGGGCTATCTTTATGTCACATCTTTGTGTCCCAAGAATGCGTTGTGCACTTTGAGTTAACTAACAAGCCGCTAACCCAAAGTAGATTATAAACCTTTTCATTTACATCTAATCCCGGCGTGGGTGGTACGAAAAAGATGACAGTGTCGGGAGACAAGAAAGCGAAAATCCGAGCTGGGGCCAGTCGGCCGACCGCGCGGCCTGATTCGTGCTGCCTTATCTCATTCAAACAATCCTACTATCAGAAGTCTCCCGAGTTGACGTATCGCGTTCCGCAACCAGCTTCGTCACTCGCTCGTTCTCCCGGTCGTTCTCTACGACGAGGCAAGTGTGCGCGCTCGCGTTGAGCACCACTGAGGCCTCGAATCGTTGAACCACGGAGTGGTTCAGTGGCTCCAAGGCCGGCGGAAACCACGGGTGGGATGTGCGGGGCAGAACGCCGCGGTCCTTCTTCGACTGGGATCGTTTCTCTCTCCTGTACAGCGGCGCGAGCGCGTCTTCCTTCGTCGACCTCTGCTGCTTCGTCGTTGTAGCCTTCGTTCGTGGTCTCGCGAAGAAGGAAGAAGCAGAATAAGACGAAGACAACGACGGCGACGAAGAAGAGGAGAAGGCGGATGATACAGGCAGGAGGAAGACGAAGACGAAGACGAAGACGAACAACTCTCGGATTGGCTCACGTGGGCGACAAAAATGCGCCGCGTGCTGCGCCCTGTCGTTGTCGTCGTCGTCGTCGTCGTCGCCTCGTTTCGACGCTTGGCGTCGATGCGCGTCTTGTTCTCGAATCGTTCGCGGCGGAAAGTGCAACGCGCCCTCTCCCGCATGTCTATGACCTTTTTGCCGCACGCTCGCGACCAAGCTTGCATCGTATGTCACGCGTGAACCTGATAGCAAAACTTTCATCAACGCGTTTAATCGATTATTCAGTTATTCCGACAGTGTTTAATAACGACGGCTTTCATTATCGGAGAGATGTAGGTATTGTTTAAATACCCTGTCCTTTCATTAAGAATTTTCGATGTCATTCACGTACGGCGCTGACATTTTCATTGTTCCAATGCCGAAAGGCAACGTCTCGGCTTACTTTACCGCGGGAGATGAATGGATCGTAGAGCGAATAGAGTTGTCATCCGTGTAAAGAAGTCTGTCGGAGCGATTAGAGTTCAACTAGAGGTAACGAGTCGAGCATGATTTGCGTTTTACATTGGGATATCGATGCGAGTCATTCGAAAGTTACATCGCACGCGGTTATAGTGCTCTTCATGCTCTTGCAGGAAACCGCGTGTTTCTTTGTACATTGACGTATATCCTCGGGACGAGAGAACGATACACGGGCGTGCGTGGCACCGTCGTCGATTTGTCGGCCTGTTTAACTCTCCTCTCCTTCCACCACCATCCTCTCCTTCTCGTCGACCGACCCAGACCCCATTTTAGGAATGAAATTTGCGAGATTGTCGAGCCCATCCCGCCGACTGCACCAGTTTCGACGAGCAGAATTCGCGGAATTCTAAAGACGACGCTCGTAATTCCTCTCAGGAATCTCGCAAGACTGATAAGGACATGGTCGGATTTCAGCCCCGCTGATCTCGAGATCCTTCGTACGCGCGACGTCATCCATCCGTACTCGAGATCCCTCGCCGCGAGAGAAACGGTTTAGCGCCATCGATTTTCGCGCTCGGCGCGATATCTTGTTCCGCGGAATTATCGCTACTCGACGACGATCCCGGTAATCACGCAGGATTTCCCCTCCCTCCCCGACATATCAATAATCATGATGATAGTCGTTAATTTCGGTTCATTCTGCGCTCGACCGAGGGACCACACGCGCGCGCATGCGCGTTGACAAGTTGAAAGCGGCTTGATTTAAGTCGAAAGCGATTACGAACGTTAGGCACGCAATTAGAAATCGTTGCGTTGGCCAACGCGTCTTATTACTGAACACCTTTACCTCAAATATTGTGCAACTCATTCGATAACGCACGTGACACTAGAGGCTTTTACGCGCATCTATTATACACACAGGAGGATAGATGAAATCAAATTTGAATTCTATTTTCTGCCCCTTTTCGCTCCCCCCCTCTCTCCCCGATTTCAAGGATTCGCGGAGCAATAGTTGAATGTCTGTTTAAATGTCAAAAATTTCTGCGTCGCAATCTTTCTCGCTCGAGAGATTTACGACAATTGTGTGGACCAACGGTGACAAATTTTTGCGGGGGAGATTACTACGTTTCGTGTGCTCATCTGTCGCTATTTTTGGACGATCTATTTCCTTCCATTTGGTCCTTCGCCGAGGCCCCAGGAGGTTCCGCCGCGTGTTCTGTCGGAAGGCGTGGTGCGCCGGCAGTCCCCGAGGAAAATTCACAATTGGGATCCGTCGATCGGTCGATCGATCGATTTTGATTCATCGAATGTTGAAATATAAAGCTGGAAACCGAATGTCTGAATTGTCTGAGCACGAGAAAGAAACGAGATACATACGCCGCTATCTCAGTCTTTTTATATCACGACTTCCTGTTTATCTTTCGCCGATTGATACGTTAAATATTTGACTTGCGTTACGATCGCGATGGTCGCGAGATTACGTAGCTGTCGATAGCATTCTTGGCGAAAGTTTTCGAGTTAATTCAGTCGTGCAGGTAACGCGTGGCAATATTTATTACGCGACTTTATTACGCGCGCTGATCGGTCCTAACATATCTATCTCTTTCTTTCTATCGTAGATACAGTATCGATCAACGCTATTATGCGAGCAAGTCAGCTTTTGCTTCGCTCGCTGACGCGAGGCGAGACAATCGATAGCCGTGATATAAATATATCAAAACAGAAACGACCACGTAGTGACAATTATTTTTACGGCGTAAAGATGCGGTTGTAAAAGTGGCACGGCTCTCCGATCTTCTCGGCACCGAGATATCGATTTCCTCGACGAGACGCGTGACGGTGTGTAAGTGCAAGGAACCACGCAGTTGGCGGCGGGTATTTACACTCATCATTGGTTCGCGGCCGCTCGCTGGATTTCGCAATAAATTCAAGGATACGGTTCTCTTCAAGGCTTTGTCTGCTCGATGTCTGGCCACTGCGCGTGTGTGTCAGAGTGCCGCAGACGCATAAAGATCGAGAAAGGATGACCACTCAAAAACATTTTCAATTGAACTGTTAATCTTATTATACGCGATTAGCCGAGTGAAAAGTGAAATAAGACTATCTAGACGGTATTTCATAAAACAGTAACGTATACATTATCGTGTTTATATGAAATGCGAAATAAATCGCAAGAACGTTTCGAAAAAACATTGAAATCCATTTTATCAATGGCGTATCGAATACGATACACTGTGAACTTGAGATTTTAGTTAACATTGATGTTTACAGTACGACCCGTTGGCATTTACGACACAGACGAAGTCGAAGTGCTCGTGAATTTTCATCGCCTATCCGACACCGCATTATTTCTCGCCGGTCGTAGAACTTTGTAGTGTCGCGCGTGCAGGATAAAGAAAACGACGTCGCATTGGGAGCCAGACGTCATCGTCGAAGTATGCACACTCGTCTCGGACCACCGTAGCCGTACGGCTATTTTGCAGGAGTTCCAAATCCGCGGAAGAATTGCGCGCCGATTGCACCGATGTGACGCGAAGCGGTTATCGCGAATTGGCAATTTCTCTCGAGAAAGAAAGAAAGAATGTAGAAGATTCGTTTCGTGATTTCTAGATGTTACACGTCTATTACTCATGTATCGTATGACTTATTTTAATTCGCGTGCGATTAGCGTATGGCGTAAATCGCGATTACATTATATAAGATCTCTCGAAGCCGATAACTTGGAGCACTCCCACGGAACTGTCAATACAGATTTCCCTCTCGGTCGAGAAGCCCGCATTTAAGAACGAGGACAACGTGTCACGTGAATGGTGAAATCTAGCTGGTGTGTTTGAAATATCGACGTAACTATACAGTTTCATCGAATTTTTTCAACTCGCCAAATTATTGGGTCGAGTGGCCGAACGATTTCAGGTAGCATCGAGATTTGATTGTGTTTGTCGAGAGAGACCCGAGGTAGCCGGGTTGCGCTGATCACGTCTCTTTCTGTCTACCACCTCTATTATTTGTTTCTTTCCTTCGACGAGGCTTGGCAGGAAAGATTTGAAAAAATATTTGAGGATATAGTGTCCTTTCGTAACGGTAAAGGATTCTGAGCGTTTCCAAAACGCCCGCACGGGCGACGCTTTCTTTGACGCTGTCTTTCCGTATTAGCTCTGCGCCTACGTTGGCCGTGCGATTTCCTTCTTTAGGAAACATAAATGGTACGGACTAGTCCCGGACAGGTCTCTATCCCTGAATAAGTTCCCATGGAAACCATTGGCGTAGCCGGCCGCTAATCTTTTCTGATGGCGTTTCCACACCACGAGCGTGCATTGCACGTGTGTATGCGTATACAACTGTACACGTATACGTGTATACACAAATCGATCGAAGGGTGAGGGAGAAAACGAGCCCTTCGAAAGAGTGTACATTCTCATGCTCAAGAAAGGCGTCGAGGTTAATAGTCGGCAGGGACACGAAATTGTCCGCGAGAGTCTTTCGCGGCGACCTCGTAATCAAGCGTGCGATGCACTTACTCGCGCAATACGTCGACATACCGTATATAGCCTCCACCCGTTGACCTAACCGAGGGGGTGTTGTCCCGGTAGATAAACCGCGCGCACGTTTTCTGCGATGTCCGCGCAACGGCGCAACGACTGAATGGGAGGACAATGAAGTGCGTGTGTATCGCGCTTATCGCACGTGCGAGATACGCGGCCGCGGCTACGACTCGATTCTGCTCGACTCGGCTCGGCTCGGCTTCGCTCCCACCGCGAGTCGCGCGCTTCGCCTGCGCGTCGCGCGGATAATCAAATGAATTATTGACCACGAGGCGACGACCGCCGGACGTCGAGCTAATCAGCTGTTTTAATCGCGCCGGACGACGTAAACGCGACGCGACGCGACGAATAAACGGGGAGGGGAGGAGGGGGGAGAAAAACGCTCACTGCTCGCGAGCGTATTAACCGAGTATTGCACCGCACGTCACATCGAATGTGTATACTATATATGTATATTTATTACGTAATGATCGCGCTAGTGTAGTATGGTCGCGGATGATTCACTGTTAGGTCAATATCTCAGGCTGGAAACACCGGTCGAGCCTGTTACACGACGAGGGCTGTTTCTGTAGGTGATCGATAAGCTACGCGTGTCTCGTTGGCAGCGTGCGTACGTTGTATGAACGTACTTACGTATGTATGTGCGGCCATCGCGAGGGATCGTCGGTAGGGTTAGACACGATGACAACGAGTAGGGTTAGATAGGACTACACGGAATGATAACCTCGTTGTGTATATGCGAAATAATAAATTCAATTTTCGTGCGTTTTCACCGTTTTGCGACAAAGAAATGCGGTTTTTTTTGGGGGGGGGGGGTGTCCAAGAGCGAAACGAGTCGCATATTTTTCTATTTGACTATCGATAATGCAACGTATTACAATAATTGATGTCGTTACCGTAACGTATGTCGGATGATGTATTTTCTTTCGAAAAAATCGACGTGGTTAATTCTTCCCCTGATAAGTCAGTGAGTTACCGTTATCGTAGTCGGAATTATCGGACATCCTCGTCCTTAGTAGTACTATAAATAAAATAATTTCGCAGCGAGACCCGAGCGTGAAAAATAAACGAGTGACTCGACGTTGCATTATCGTTATCACGCTGAATAAAAATATTTTTCCAATATTCTGTTTCTACTTTGGTTTCTTATTTATACATTATATTTCGTAAGTTACATTAGATAAATAATGAATCATGATTCGCATTTGTCTTGCATTTGACAATTTGGTTTTCTTACTTAATGCCGAATGAACAACGTTTTGTTTTTACACGGATATAAATTAAAATTCCTTGTAATACACGACAATCAAATAACGCGAGGAAAAGCGTTTCTATTACTGTGTTGCTTCGATCGGAAAACCTGTCTGCTCGCTGCGCCTTTTGCGTGAGTCAGGATGATAACGCTTGAAAAAAAAAAAGGGGTAAAAGCATTACGAAACTTACACATGTATATATGCGTGCATGTATAGATGTATACATACACATTGTCCAGTATTCTCGATACTCTTTATATCGCTCTTTGCGAGACGTATGTTCCGCGAACGTGTAATGCGCTCGTTCGCTCGAATTCCCGGTGACGTAAGACCCGACGAGTCGGTCGCGCAATATTAATATTCCGTTGGCCACAATATGTCGCGATTCGTTATATAAAGACGCCAATTAATGCAGTCTAGCCATCGCTCAACATCGATTCTCTTCACGGACGGGAGGGCCGAGAATAAAAAACCTTCATGGACGACCGCGCCGCGCCGACGAACCGAAATAAAAAAAAAAGCATTGCGCATCGAAGGAATAGAAACATTTATCTCGATAACGATACCTTCACTTACTTCGTATCGAATATCGATATTATTTGGTATCGCTGGGAAATCTTTTTTGACACTGATGAATTTATAAAAAAATAATTACGGAAGAGTGATCATTGCATTCTATTATTAGAAACAGTTTTCGTACATTATCAAAAACGAAGTTTAGATGCTATGTTAAAAAATCGCGATTAATTGGCGATTTTGGGATCAAAACATTGAAAATCCGGGGCGTACTTGCCGATCTTTGCCGTTCCCGAAGCTTCTTTCTTTCATGCTCCGCCTTCTCGGCGCTCGATGAATGGACGTACTATGCGCTCGTAACGCATCCGCGTGGCGTGTGTAACGCTCCCGCGGGACGAGAGGAAGGAACGATATGCGGCGCGACGGCGTGGGCCGATCGCCGCGCGTTTTGACATCAAATTGGTTCACCCACGCGCGTGACTTTCTAACGTAGCCGAGTTTCCCAATTCGCAGCTCTTATCGCTCGGATTGCACGAGTCCTGCTCGCTAAATCTCTTTTCGGTGTTATCATTGTCGTTGCGTTTTCAAATAGATTTCTACGACTGTGAAAAATAATTGCCGAGATAGGGGACAATTTGTTGTACGTGCTTTGAAAGCGATCGTCACATTTTTATCGGGGAAAACAAACTGTGATTTCGCGCGAAATTGCTTTCTTCTATTACAGATATACTGCAAATTTATTTTTTCCTTTGATTAATTGATTTTGATACCTAAATGATTTTTTATCGAAGATTTTTGCTCGAGTTACACAATCGGAAAATGATGTCAGTCAACATGCCGGAATACTCGCACACGTTTTACAGTTTTCTATTGTAAATATGCTTAGAGGAATTCTTTCTAAACCTTCTATCCTTTTTATCTCATCTTTCATCGTTACGTTTCTTCTTCATTCTTCTCTCGATATCGCCACCTCTTTCCCGCCCATTATAATTCACGATAATCGTTACCATATTATATTGAACATCACATATTATAGAAGAACAAGTATTAAAAGCGAGAAAATATTTTGCTAAAGCCTTTCTTTTTCTCTTTTCCGTGATAACTTTGCGGCATGCTCAATCCTGTCCTTTCACGAGATTCTTCTCTCGTCGTTTCAATCGACCTCACGCGTGATTTCTCCCGAATCGTATTCCGAATGTATCCCAGTAAAAAGAAAAGAAGAGTTAAGCAGGCGAATCTACGGTCGCTGCGTAAGATCGCTTCCCCTGAAGTTTTACAATCTGTTCGCAAGATTCGCAAGATTCGCATTATTCACGCTTCGGCTCGAGCAATTTTCTCTGCGCGCGAATCGGCACGCGTCTGTGCACAACAAGCTTGTCGAAGCTTCCTCTCGCGTTTCTCTATAAATAAATAGACACGCTAACTGACTCCGACTATTTTCCGATAGTATCCCTTTGGACCTTATTTATATCGATCTAAAGATGGAAATTCTGAAGGCGCGAGGAAGTTTTGCGAAATGACTGACATAACCGATGCCCACACACTTAAATTTATGAAAACGGCATCAAGAGGACATAAATTAGCAAAGCGACGGAGAAACGCGAGAATAATCTCGTACTTCTACTCATTGGCGGCCGAAACAGGAAATGCTAGTCGTGCACTGGACGCCACAGCAAACTCTAGCAACCGCTCGTGGCGTTAAATTATTCTTTTAGGGCGATTATTTATGGGCCCGGTGTAACCGTCGGTTCCCTACGCGGCGCATTTTTTCGATCCCAACTCGAGGGAATTCTTCCTTCTCCACGGTTTTACGCGTCCAGTAGTCTCTCCTCGCGGTGATTCCTTACCTCTGTGCGAATATTGGATGCGCGTTCGATTAGGATCGATTTTCACTCGACGCGGGATACAAATCCCGCGTGCCGCGTGAATACGTGGCTTATCGGTGAGAGTCGAAGTCGAGAACGCGGTTTCCCGTAAAGGCGGAGTAACGAGAGATTGTAGTAATCTGGTAGCGCATTGATAAGGTGAAGAAATAGAGAAAGAGAGGACAAAAGAGACATCAGGAGAAGAAGATACAGAGAAATAACGAAGAACAGTAGGAAACGGAGATTGCACCTGAAACGAAATGTGATGTGATGCGAATCGAACAAAGAGAATCGAATGAGGTTTTCGCGGAAAAATCGACACTCGCGTTCTTTAGAAAGAAAATTTACTTTTCTTTTTACCGACGAGCAAGCGCGACGAATCTGGAACACCTTTACATATTGTCTCGTATTTTTCGAAATAGTCGATTGGTCACATCTGGTGCTAAATTGTGTAACCGACGAGATCCGAAGCATTTCTTTCCTCGATGTTCACGGCTGAAGCTTTTCCCGGGCATTGTCCGCTCCCTCGCTTGGTGAGTTTGAGGTAGGTCGATCGACCAATGACTCACCCTTTGGACTCGGGTAAAGAGAGAGACTCTGGGCGGAGTGGCTTCCACGGTGGGCAGCGCATCCCATTATATCCACTGCGGCTCGTTAATATCGTGACATCCAATATCGCGTAATTATATACGTGTACTGTTGGCCGCATAAGTCCCGAACGATGGCGAGTTTCTCGCAAACTGATAATGAATCATCGAGTGGAGTAGTAAACGTGCCTCGTTGCTGTTCCGCAATATTTTTGTTTTCTTTTCCGAATAACATTCGCGCAGGGCTGAAGGAAATTTCAAAGTACGAGATGCTTGCTTATTTCAACAGGAGTAAAATTCACCGTATAAACTCGTAAAAGATATATCGCTCGATATGCTTCCGGAGACACACCAGCGTTCGTGCGCCCGTCGTCCCCGATAGCTCGAGGGTGTCCTTACTCTCTCTTCAAGGACCATCGTTCCTCTACATTTCCATAGAAGATTAACGGCCTAGTACAATCTACATTTTCCATCGTGAGATCTCGGCCGATGGACTCTCATCGAGAATCTTCTTGTACGAACGAACGTATTATTGTGAGGATTGCTACTTGAGTCCAAAGAAAAAGAGCATGGCGTGTGATCAGAAAGAGAAGCGGAAGAAAAAGACAGAGAGACCGGAGGGGGGAGGGAGAGAGAAAGAGAACGAAGCCGCGAGAGTAGGAGGAGGAGAACAAACGTTGGGCCGTAGAGTCAGTGGAGTTCAATCTTAATATAGTATGACCTCCACTGCCATTCGAGACAGTGTCGGACACGACGGCAGTTGCAACTGCGAGCGAGCAAGTTGTGAGTGAGAGAAAGGGAAACGGGGACCGCCCGATGGAGAAAGACACGGGGATGGAGCAAGAGTGATTAAAGAAGAAGAAGCGAGAAAGACGCGAAAAGAGAAGCGAGGGGAGGGGAGAGAGGAAGAGACGTGCTAGGAAACGCGTGCGTGCGTGCGTGCGTTGCACCTTATTTCCCAGTCCGATGAGTGAGCCTCGGTTATTTCAGAGACATCAGTTTCGAGAGAGAAAGAGAAGGAGAGAAGATATGGAGAGAATGCACGCGGTGAGAGAGACGATACATGCATGCACGCGTGCATGCATGCGTGCGTGCGTATATGCTTAGTCGTCGAGAGTGTCATCGATCTATTTCGAGAGGAGGCTGGAATTTCTGGCCTTCGCGAGGGGTCAGTACAAGAGAGACAGAGAAAGAGAAGGGTGGAGGAGGGGGAGAGAGGGGGAGAGAGAGAGAGAGAGAGAGAGAGAGAGAGAGAGAGAGAGAGAGAGAGAGAGAGAGAGAGAGAGAGAGAGAGAGAGAGAGAGAGAGGGAGAGAGGGATGAACGGGTCGTTACCACACCTGCGCGTGCACTCGCTGATCTGGACTGCCCGATGGTCAACGCACGAATGACCGCGTGCGTCTTTCTCGCCCGAGACCCATCCAAAGAAGGAGAAAGAGAAAGAGAGAAAGAGGGAAAATGACAGTCACGACGAAGCTCTCGGCTCACGATGGTCTGTTTTGGGAGAAGATATCGTTTCATTCATGCAATGTTGTTTTAACTTGGAATAGTTTGGAATAACAAAATTAAAAGTCTATTAATCGTCGATTCTTTGGTACATTTATATATATAATAAAATCGATTTTATATATTCGTATTGAAACATGAATAGAAGCCACAAAATAATATACATACAACTTTTTTGATAACAAGGTTTTTATTGTTTTTTTGATATTGTTTTCGTGAAGAATAATCCCGAGTTTTGGGAGTTTCCCAGATGTGAAAAATGAGGCAAAGCAAGGGATGAGGGCATGATTAATCGTTTTCAGTACGATAAGTCCACTTTACGAGGGAGTATTTGTACAGAGGTGGTAGCGAGTTATCGGCGAGTTATTGGAGTTTTCTCGGAGTATAACTCGCGCGCGTGTCGAGTGGGGTTATGTTAGAAGGGGACGACGGAAGAGTGGAAGAGAAAAGGGATGGATGGCACGCGGGAGGAAGAGGCGGCAGATCTAACGATATGGTGGGGAGGGAGTAGCGGTGGTGCTTGGCCGTTGCATTGTGGGGGTGTTGGCCTTCAACTTGACGGCGCAGTTTCACTGACCTGCCTGAGAAACCCGCCAGCTTCTTATGCCGGGGACCTACGGACGCATCCACGACGCCAAAGGGTACCGCTACTTAAGAGTCCATCGGGCCCTAAACAAACTCTGCTGTCGCCGACCGAGAAAGCTATGCATTCGAGATGTTAACTTTGTAGTTTCTCGATGCAATTTGAACGCAAAAGCGAGCATTTCTAAAAAGAAAGTCTTTGTTAGTATTTATTTTCTAAGAGAGATTAAATACAGAAATCGTGTCTTTATAATTAAAATATTTTATTCTAATAAAAAGAAAAATAACAAGTAAAATTTTTTTTTAATAAAATTGAGGATATATGACATTATATAGCGACATAAAGGTGTAATATTTAATATCTTGATAATTATTACAAGTTAGGTAAAGATATTATTTTTCCATTCTAATTTTTCGAGTATTCTTTACGTTAAAGTCTCAGTTGAAGTAAATTTCCAAAAAGAAGTTTCCTTTCTGTTGGGATATTTGGTGCGCAATTAAAGCAAAGACGAGCAGATGACTCACGAGTGTCGGATCTTTCCTTCATCGAAACATGTTACTTTGACCTTTCCAGAAGTACAGTAGCAATAAGAATTAGATTTTCGAATTTGCTCAAGTTTCTACAAACGTTAAAGTCATTTTCGATAATAAATTTCGACATATAGACAGTTTTATAATAATCCAAAATAAAGATTATCAAAAGGAAAAGGATAATATGGTTCAGCAAGGACAAATTTAGAAACGTCGACGCAGTCTATATGTTCGACGCCCTATGCACTCGAGTTACATGGAGCGTCTATAATGCAGCCACGAGGCGCGTGGAAGCCTGTAACTATTGATCCTGCAGCCTTTGGGGAGCCGCCGCCGCCGCCGCCGCTGCTGCTGCGGCGGCGGCGGCAGCTATTGCTGCTGCTGCTGCTGCTGCTGCTGCCGCTGCCATTGCCGCTGCCATTGCCGCTGCTGTTGCCGTTGCCGTTGCTATTGCTGCTGCAACAGATTTTAGCAACGTCACTCGAATGCGTGACGTATCGTGGGAATGGAGAGACCCAACTCCATCGAATAACATTTGTTTATGATTGTACTCAAACCTGGGGACCAAGGTGTCTTATGTGCATCAGTCTTGAATGACAAGTCTTGAATTTGACGGATACAAAGAATAAATTTACGGTTACCTCGTTGGAAATTATATTTTAACGATAGCGAAATCTCCTTCAGTCGCGATTGCATTTGAATGAACTGAAGTGTCTAATCGTTGCACACTCGAGCTGACTTGACGTCGAGTCCGGATTGAAATCCGGATTCGCTGGTCTACGATTCCACGGTACATACGGAACACAACGCGGCGGATCGAGAAAGACCGACCGAAAGACCCCGGACTCGTTCTTTTCGATCCTCTCTTCTCGTCTTCTCTCGTCCCTTAGACGAGGCGAACAAAGCAAAGGGTCCCCGAGCAAGCAACGTTCTCTCTGACGGACGGGGCCTTCTTTCTTTCTCCTGTCTTCCCTCTCCCTCCCTTCTCTCTTTCTCTCCTTTCCTCTTTTTCCTTATCTCTCTGTCTCGCCTCACCTTGGCCGCGGCCCTTCAACTGTCTACGACCCACGCCCCACCTCCTTCTCTCTTTCTCCGTTTGTACCACCACCATCGGTACCATCACCAACCACCATCGCCACCTTCCTCGAGGTTCTACGAGCACGGCAACCTTCTTCTCCTTGGCGGGTCTTCGCTCTCCTGCCGCGTGTCGTATACCTGTGCGCACGTTCGTCTCGCACGCACGCACGCACGCACTCGCGCGCGCGAGCCCGGGTATTCTCCGATCTACCTCGTCCACCTGCCTCTACCTCGACGCGGAGTTATTTACCCGAACCGAAGCCGCTCTGGTTCGCCCTAGGCGAATTTCCGGAATAAGGGAGAGAGAACCTTCGAGAAGCGGAAACTCTGGCGAACGAGCAAACGCCCGAGCGTTCAAGTTGCAGAGTTGTTTTCAGGAATTTCTTATCTAGAAATATAATTTTATTTCAAAATTGAAATGTTTCCAAACGGTCTTAAATAGTAAACGTTAAAGAAGATAGTTCCCATTTGTCTTCCTAATACAAAAATACATTTACTACTTAGACAATATATGCACGAATTATATACGAATTTCATCATATTTTTCTCACAGCGTCACGTGTTATGCAGCTGAATTGTAGCTCTAATAACATTTATATATTCGGGATGACTTTACGGTGTTCTCATACTTTCTGACAAGTCAGTCAATTTCTTTCCTGAGTGTATTGTAATTGTGGTACTATGTTCTGAAAAAGGACAGAAAACCAACGGGTCAAACAAAACAAAGAATTTCTTTGCGCACATACGTGTCACCAAACGCCACATACGGGCGTTTTGTTCTGTATTCGACATCAGGATTACGCGTCGCGGTGTACGGCGGGCCCAAAGAAGCGGAATTATTGTTCATGACATTGCTACGCTCGTGTCGTACCTATGTACGACAAGATATCGCTAGGCTTGGAGCCTTTACTTTTAGTCCCTTAGTCGAGAGGCGAGTTTTCAAGTGCGAACAAAGTAATTTCGGAGAATTTATTCGTGGCCTTGCTCTTCTTGCGCTCTTTTGCCCCGAATTCTGCCTCGTCACATTTCGCTTTCTTATATCGCATAGTGCGCGTTGGAAAATATGATTGCGAGGAAATGACGAGGGAAGGAGGCGAAGAGAGAAAGAAACCGTCGTATAGTGGCGCTGGTCAAGAGAAAGAGAGAGAGAGAGAAAGAGAGAAAGGGAGACGAAAAAGCGTGGTATGCGATGCAGCGTACATACATCGCCTTTTCTCCTTTCATCGACGACGAAGGAGAGAGTGAACTGAATGAAAGAGGCTCGGAGGGGGGGGGGGTGAGAGGAGGATAGAGCGAGATCGAGGATAGAGATGGAGAAAGAGAAACGGAAGGTTCCCAGGATGAGCGCGAGATGGAAACGACGGGAGAGGAGCCAGGAGCAGCAAAGGAAGGAAGGAGGAGGGAGGAGTGGTTCACCTGCATTGCTAGCATTGCGCTGGCTCAAGGCCAAAGAGTCTGCGAGACCGAGGACCAGACCGGGTCGGGACCTCCTTCCTTCCAGTTTCCTGCACCCTGCTCTCTCTCTCTCTCTCTCTTCGTTCTTTTCTTGACGCTCTATCCTTCTGTACGCAAACAATTGCATCATGAACGTGCTGCTACTTTTGAAGGCTTATTACGCGCGTGTGAGCACCTTCGTGCACCGAAATACAAGAAAAAAGTCGCGTGCCACGAGGGTGCACAGTAGAGTAATAATTGTAATCAATTTTCTTTCATTACGCCACAACACATATTAATATTTTTTTTTACATTTTATTCGATTGCGTGTTTAAAAGTAGAGGGGGTGGACGCAGTAACTCTGTTAAATATTTAATATTCGAGTGGAATGAGGAATATTGATGTGAATTAATGAGTTTCTTTGTTGGTTTGATTGCAGGTTGCAAGATCAAAGCCCTTCGAGCGAAAACGAACACCTACATCAAAACGCCGGTGCGCGGTGAAGAACCCGTCTTCGTCGTCACTGGTCGCAAGGAGGACGTGGCCCGTGCGAAGCGCGAGATTCTATCCGCCGCGGAACACTTCTCGCAGATTCGCGCGTCGCGCAAGAGCTCACTGGGCGCTCTTCTGGGCGCGCCACCCGGGCCACCCACGACGATGCCTGGTCACGTAACGATTCAGGTACGAGTGCCCTACAGAGTAGTGGGTCTGGTCGTAGGCCCTAAAGGCGCGACCATCAAGCGAATTCAGCATCAGACGCATACGTATATCGTGACGCCTAGTCGCGACAAAGAGCCCGTATTCGAGGTGACGGGACTACCGGAGAGCGTCGAGGCGGCCAAACGTGAAATTCAGGCTCACATCACCCTGCGAACCGGCACTGCGCCCGGCGTCGTCGACGAGTCCGATTTGTTGGGTGCTCTCTGTCGCGGCACTCTCGGTTCAACGGTTATCACTATTCAAAATCTCGATCAACAGGGATCCAACAGTTCCAGCAGCTCCAACGGAGCGTTCTCGAGCAGTGCTAGCTGCAGCAGTTCATCAAGCAGCACCGGTGGAATAGGGATGAACGACCTCGTCGCTATTTGGGGTGGAATGGAGAGAGACGAGGGGCTCGGCGAATCGCCGTCGTTCGAGTCGCAGCCGACCTCGACATCGTCGATCTGGTCGTTCCCGAGCGTCACGCTACCCTCGAGGCCGTCGCCGCCGGCAACGGCGAGTCCGGCGTCGCCCACGGATTCGCTTCTGGGCGGCGCACGGCGAGACTGCGTCGTATGCGGCGACAAGGAAGTCACCGCGGCACTGGTACCCTGCGGACACAATCTCTTCTGCATGGACTGCGGTAATCGGGTTTGCGAGGGCCAAGATCCAAGTTGCCCGGTATGCTCCAGACGTGTCTTGCAGGTGCTCCGTATTTTCTCCTCCTAAAAGGGGAGGGGGGCCCCGCTGAGCCACCGCCCGTCAGTCTCCCGTGTCGCGATACCCGGTGTACGCAGCGGCTGCACCCGCAGCAACGACCTTCTACCGCTCCTCGAGCATGGCCGGTTAATAACTGTTCCAACAGACGTGACGACGAAGTTGGAGAGCAACGTTCGCGGCGCCAACGCCGCGACAACGACGGTGCCTGCGCGACGATAATTCTTTTGGCAGTCCTTAAACTTGGCCTTTTTTCTTCATCGCTGTCATCGCTCTCGTCATTGTCGCCATCATCGTCGTCGTCGTCGTCGTCGTCGTCGTCGTCGTCATCATCCATCATCGTCGTCGTCATCATCGTCATCTTACTATGCCGGTGTCGTCAGGGGACCGAACGCGCACAAAGTCTCAATTCCACGGCTGCCAATAATCTCTTTTATGCGACGGGGATTCACCTCGACGAATCGACCGTTCGGGGCCGATCGTCGAGTTCGTCGAGTTCCCGCTGACCGGATACAACGAAGCCAGCTTTTAAGTTCTACGAGATATATATTTAAAGAGACAGAGATAGGGATGGAAACACTTACCCACCGTCATCGTCATCGCTTCCCCCTACCTTCGCTTCCCCTGTACTCCATCCGCCTACTATTCCTCCTGTCCCTTGAAGCTTGCATAGATTGGGCTCGCGGCTCGTCGAGTACTCTAATAAGCCTCGAGGTATGAGTGAGTGAGTGAGAGAGAGAGAGAGAGAGAGAGAGAGAGCGAGAGAGAGAACGGTATGCGAGAGTACTGAATGAGCAACTCCCATCGTACCGTCTAGACTAAAGTGCGAGAAAAAAAGCCTCTCTATTGCCCGCAAAAGATCGACACTGCAATATTCTACGACTGATATTAGTAGCGAGACTGATGATTACCGAGACGCTACTGTCTTTTCTTTCCACCGCGGAGGCTATGGTCTGAAATCGATCAAATGAGACACGGACCGATTAGTCTCATCGTCAAACTTTTGACTACACGCCACTGTTTTGCTATTTTTTATATAACTCTGCTCGTTCCTGAGATTTCTTTGGGTCGAACGTTTGCTGGGGAACGGAGGCGGCTTGTTTAGCATGATGGATCTTAAAGCTTTGTGAATTTTCCTTTTCGTTTTTTTAATAACTATGACTGAATGAATCGCGTGTAAATCATATCCAAAGAAATAACTTCCGATTTTCTGACTGCTTTTTAAGCTTTGTATATCATATTCGGTCAAAGCATGCTTACGTTCGTATCTTCGACTGTTAATCTTTTTAATCGGTGATGAACCAAGAAGAAGATACGTATCTAATGTTTTATTTGTCTAACCTGCGATGCTTGATTTTGTGCCAAAAGGGCTAGACAAAAAAAAATATTATCTTGATAATTTTGCAACTGCACTCTGGATAGCCTTGCGATTCTTGCAAGCTCACTTATATATTTTTCCTATTAAAAAAAAAAGCGTACAATATAGTTTTGATCTCAGCGTTCACTCGGAACGCGCGTAGAAAGTGTTAAGTTCATCGATCCAGAAAGGGGTTTTCCGTTGCCGAGTGTACAATTACAAACTCGACGAACCTGCGAGCTGCGGTCGCTAGTGCGACAGCGAAGATTACTGAGAATTATCTACACATACACGAATCACAGATACGTATACACAAATACATACGCGCATACGCATACTACACACATTGGATACACTGATAGATGATCTCGCACAGACATCCTACACGTGAAAAAGAGAGGGAAAAGAAGAGAGGGTCACGGGCCCCTCGATTCGCCACGAAATCACGTAGTGAATATATAGCGGATGGCGCGTTCGTTCCACCCGGCTTCCCTCGCCATTAGAGTATTATCTTAAAATAATATTTCTTTACATAAGCAAAATAGCAATGGAAAAAAATAATAGCTCTAATATATATGAACATAAATATATGTGTACATGTATGTATGTGTACATATATATTTCTATATACAATACATACGACGTGTTAGAAAATATGGCAGTGGTGCGAAAGTGTGAGCGAAAGGGCTAATACGCGTGTGGATGACTAAAATGGAGAAAGAGAGACATAGACGACAAATGATATTTTGTCGACGAAATCTAGATTTTGTATTTTTCGCGTATTTCACCGACGGGACGACGGGTGGTCTTGGGCCGCAACGCCATATAGAGAGAAAGAGAGAATTATCAACACATATTACCTAGGAATATGTTGCACGAAGTGCGTAGAGAAAATTGCAGAAAATTATGTGGATTTAAAAAAGGGAGAGAATAGAACGTAACGCGTAAGTCGAGGGGCCGCGTGTCCACTCTCGGGCAGGAAGAACAAGCGGAAAAAACGGGGTCGGTCGATGGCGCCGGCAGCTCTTGCGAGTTGTATTTTTCAACTCGTGATAACCGAGCGGATCGCTTAAAAATCCGACGCTAAACGATACTCGTTTCACGTTAGGGATCGACAAATGCATACGTAGTAGTGTCTTTTTGTTTTTTTTTTTTTCGTTTGGAAAGACATAATCGTATATATTATCGCTATATTACCTTTGCATTAATATAAATATATCTATGTATGTATACCGCATATGGATATATATCGGATCACGCATCCGTCATATACGTCCATATTATTCTCTATACGATATGTCACTGTACCGCTTCCTCTCCGAGATCACTGAGAGGAGAGACGAGTGCCGAATGTCTCTCATTACTTTTAGAGAACGGGAGAAATTTGTGACATCGTCCTGTTCTCTCCCGTTCTCGTGGACGAGCATCGTGCTTTCGCAGGGGCGATCTTAAGGGTTCCCCCATTAGACGCAAGGGTGCATCGAGACCGCGATGTTCGTCCTTCATTGTCGTATCCATGAGAGGGAGCTCGGTACGTGTCCCTACGACCCGTTTCTGCATATATAATCTCGTTTCGAAGAAAGACGAAAGAGGGGAAGAAGCTAATCAAACGGGGGTTTCACAATAGGGCCCTAACGCGCGCGTGACAGGAGAGACGATACTCCGAATTTTTACTCTCGAACAGCAAACGCGATAGCTTAAAACGTTAACTGCGGGAGATACATTCGATTCTTCCGCGTATTTTCGTTTTTCCTCGCTTCGATATCGAGTTCCACTCCACGTTCCACTTTTCTTTTTAGCCCTTGTCATCGTCCCCTCGACTTCCTTGCCTTCTCCTCTCTCCCCTCCCAAGGCTCCTATATCGTTGTCTGCATTTCTATTTTTTTATCAAAAGTTCTTGTCAATCGTTGCCATTTTTTAAACGAATATATGCTCAAGTCGCAGCTCCGAATAAGTCGAGATATATATACATATAATACATATTACATATATATAAATATATATTATATATATTTAAATCGCCCATCTTGTGATGGACGTTGGAAGATGAGAGAGAATATTTTTTCGATTTTTCTGAACACGAAAGACTCGACCTTTTTATTTTTTATTTTTTAATTTTCATCGCGCGCGAAGATGTCTCCGTTCGCCGTGTGCCGCTTCGTTTCGTGTTTCTCTACTCCAGTTCCTTTTGTGTTTCCCGCATATACCGCGCGATCTTCGTTCTGGACTCTACACACATACACACATACACACGCACACGCACTCGTGCACGCGCGACACACGAACGAAGAATCGTACTCCACTCACGCACTCTCTCCGCACGCGCTAAACGCACGCTAAAAATAAATTCGCGTACGCACGAGCCCTGGAGGATGCGGGAAAAACATGCGCGAAAGATATTTGTATATTATTATTTGTTACTTGTATAACGTCATAAACAAACACACTTTACGGACACCAAACGCGAATGAACATGTACACACATACTTGACACCCACGCGTAACACACGAAAGACACACGTGCACCAATAACACGTTGATGCATAACAGAAGCGTATATTTATATATTATAATAATCGAGAAGTAAAGAGAGAGAAAGAAGTTTATTTTATATTTAAGTTCGAAGTAAAATAAATTCTATTTTTTCTATGTTAAGTATAAAAGAAAAAAGATGTGGTAAAAAAATAGTATGGTGATGTGAAACACACAACACACACATATATATATACACATATATATTATATTATTATATATATATATATATATACATACACACACATAATATAAAATATATTTATAGGTATTCTCTTTAGCATCTACGTTCCGAAAGAACGCCGCGCAGTCGCGAGCGCGAAAAATGGCAAGCGGCTGGCATACACGTGCGTATATAATGTAGATCGTATCAGATAATCTCTCATTAACTTTGCTATAATAAGTCTGAGAATCCGTTCAGGATTTCACGGGCGCACGCGTATGTGAGATTCAGGAGGTGATAAAAAAAGTGGAGAGGGCGATAAAACAGGACAAAAAAAGAAAGAATCGGACAAACGCTAATGAGAAACGAGAATTTTTTTTAGACGAGAAATTCTAGAAAGCGAGACAGAAAAACGGCGGGAAGGAAATCTCATCAATTCCACGTATATGTGTATATTATGCGTGCGTTTATACAATTTGATTGAATTAAGAGTATAGAAAGAATGATATTAAAATAATATATTATATATTTAAATTAGCGAAAGAGAGAGAGAGAGAGAGAGAGAGAGAGAATATAAGATGCTGATATTACTTATTATTCCATGACGAAAAGTATGTTCTTAATGGGTGCGCGAGGAGAGAAACACACGCGGGCAAAGAGAGAGGAGCGTGAGAACTTCCGGAAACGGAAGGACGGAAGAAGCTTGGATTTAAAAAGTAGAAAGTATAGCGATGGAAATGATAGTAGATTAAACATGAAAGAGAGGGATATAGGATTAGGATGTAGGGTGGTTGCCAGAACTCGGAATGTGACGCCAAACTCGAAACAGAAGAAACGGCGCGTGTGTGTGGGCAGGGAGCTGGAGAGGGGATACGGAAAGCGGATCAAGTTTCGATGATTTTGTCATCTCCCCGTCCCCCCACCCCCCTTTTTTAACGATCGAATCGGATGCTGGATAGCGGAGTCCGGGAGTTTGAAATATTGAGACGTGATACGAAACGTTCAAAGTTCCGACACATATTTTTTTATAGAGAAATATAGATCGCGCAAAATTTTAGCTTTTAATCATCTGTTATTATAAGTGGTGCTTTAGAAAAGAATCTAAAAAATTTTTGAAATGTGTTGCATGCATTGTAATTTGATTGTGAAGTTTGGTATCAAAGTTCTTGTTTAATTTTTATTGCGCGTCGAAATCTAAAATCATTCGAAGGAATTTTCACGTCGTCACTCAGTCTTCCTTACGATCGCGATCCTCATTGCGTTCGAACCGTGTTTCGGCAACTCTCGAGTGGTAACGACGGAAAGAAAGTTTGGATCTGTGGACTAAAACGTTTAGCAATTCACGAGGGCGAATGGGGTGGATATCTCAGGACGAAAAAAAAAATCGTTGAGAACCTCCGCTAGACTTTGGGACAATCCTGCTGCAATTGTCACGTTAACCGAAAAAAAAAAAGAAATACGCGCACAGGAGTACAAGCATTTAGGTAGTCTTCACTTTGGCCGAGGTTCCGAATCGCAGGGTTGCTGGTGTTTATCGTTGTTTCACTATCGTCATCATACGTTTCATTATACGTACACGGACTTGCTAGGCATGTACGCATCTCTTTTTTCAGTTTGAATTGATACTTTATATTAAATCACGATCTAACATCTCGAATTTCAATCGATTCGGAAAACCGCGCGATCTCTCTTTAAGCTGTCGTTTATTCATCGCGTAGGGCATCTATGGTTGTCGCTTCATCGCCATTCGTTATTGACACCGCAACAGAAAAACGAGGGGCAGACGTATTTCGCATAATTTAACAAAGTGCCATACGTAAATCAAAAGCTGATCGCGCGCCGATAAGTGATAATAGACGAGCGATAGTTTAACTAATCGTCAACGGTAACGAAGCGCGAGTCAGGGAAATTTTTATAATTATTCCGTGACTATCGAATGTTGATAGTAAGAAGGAAAGAGAGATAATTCTTGACATCGCTCTCTCGCTTCTTTGAACAAACATTTACTCTTCTCGCGTATTTATGTACGTTCATTCTGTATATCCGCACTCGCTCGTCGCAGAGACATTCGCGTATGATGCTGTCGAAACACGCACTCGCGAATATACCGATAATATGGTTAATAAAAAGGGACATGGCGCGTCTAGTTTTAGAGGCGTTCTGTAACAAGTAACTTAACTGATAAGGTGTCGCGCGTGTGACATAAGATTTTAATAATTGTAAAATATTAAACTTTAATGATTATAATATAGCCATTGGCTGTGACCGATAACTGCCATTTTCTTAATCGAGAAATAAAAAAAGGAGTAATAAACGTGAAAGCAAAAAAAAGTAGTAAGTGGTTCCGTACTCGGGCCGCAGATCACATGCACACACTTGCGTTTACACAAGCTACTGGCATACATTTACACATTTACGGATACACACACACACGCACACACACACACACACTCGTGCGCACACGAATTAAAATGTAAGAACAGAAAATATCGCTTACACGATTTTCGCGACAGAGAGATGCGGGAAGAGTTTCACGACGCGAAAAGTCTATCGAACAGGATAATAAGCACAGAGAGAAATCGATAACTAACAAATCGATTTGACGACGATAGTAGAAACGAAAATGGTCGGTTTATCGACGATGGTGGAAAAAGAAAAAAATGGTTATCGTATATCGAAACGTATACTCGAGCAAACACCGCGCGAGAAATCGTCTGTCGACCCCTCTCGGCTTCGATCCAGCAGCAATCCCTATTCACCCTCGCAACATTAAAACCTCGAGTAAGGTAATAAAGTAAAACGTATTGTTAATGATGTCAGAGAGAGAGAAAGAAAAAGAAAGCGCAGACATACACACATTTTAAATACGACGATACATATCTCCAAGTATAATAATTAAATGTAAGAAAGATTATATAACTTTAGTAGATGGCAGAGTAATAAGGGAATTTATGAAAAAAGAGATAATTTAACTAGAAATATATCGATGGATATAAATAGATATATATATATATATACACATACACACACAAACTCTCTTTCTATATATATATATAAAGAGAGAGAGAGAGAGAGAGGAAAAAATAATGATCGTTGTTGCTTAATTTAACTCTATTTACTATATGATTATATTCTATTGAATAGGTATATATAGCTGATGATTAATATTATTATATTAATGCTGATTATATTAAAATTATTATTATTATTAATAAGTTTTATTGCGTCAATGCTTTTTTATCATATTATAAATTATATATTATTAATTATTAATATTGGTCTATATATATATAGTATATATTTCATGTAGTTTTTGTTTGTGCATAGCACGTCTCACGCAGTATCGAGTTTTTCGCGAGATTTTTTACGGAACAACCGACGATCTTTTAGTGTGAGATTGTTTTATTTGTTAATTTTCCGCGCTTTCTTCGCGCCTTCATCTCGCCCGTTTCTCGTTTGAGCGCTCCTCCCGGGATTTTCCGCTGCGAAAGAAAAAATTAACGTTTCTCTCAGCCTCGCATCCCCGTTTCGTTTCCCTTTTCGATCGTTTCCCTTCCTTCTTCCTTTCCTCTTTTTATTTTATTATTTTCGTAGCTTGCGCGAGCTATCGGCCGGCGACGATGGATAGTGATTGGACATGAGTGAGAACGTTTCAATATCTCTAATATATATACGTATACTATAAAATATGATATAAACACATACACACATACACACACAAATTTACATATTAAACACAGCGTACACAAATATTTCTATGATGTTTCGCGATTGCCGTTTAAAGAAGACCGCGCGTCCAAAAACAGCTTTTATAATTACTCTATATGATTATTATTCCTGCATTATTGGGAACATTGTCGCTACGTATTTAGGCCGCTACTCGTATACTCGCAGCGTAGCTCTCCAAAATAATCAATCGAATAAGTTGCCGGAAGTTAATACAGGTAACGCTCGAGAACGTGCGTGACCGTATTCCATATCCCATGACAGTATTTCCCATATTCTCGCGTATCCCGCGACGGTATTTAATTTAACCATTACTTATACGTATTTACTTAATTATTTTAAAGAACTTGGTTAGATCCAGACAGGGCTACGTCCGCCTCAAGAGCGTGTCTGTTTCTTCTAGACTACATTATTAATTATTACTTACATAATTAATGAACTTACATAAGAAATAAATTATTACGAAACGCGTGTGTTTCTCGGGCGATACACTGTCGATGCGCGATTGTTATCCGGACTGATGGTAGGGAACGGTGATCCGATCGAGGAAAATTAACGTATCGTCGGTTGCGCGGCTGCGTTTTTCAGCTCTCAGCCCACAAACTCGATCTCAGAAATGACATGGAATTATCTTATCAGTTTTTTAAGCTCTCTCTCTCAATTCCGCTTGCTTCTTCATGTGATTTCGCGTACGCGGTATAAATTCAATTTCGCGTTAAAATTTGACGTAAGTTCTTTTTAAGAATTTTTTTGCGTTCGCGTTGGCGCGACGTCTCTTCATTCCTTTTTTCGCGCTCATTGCATGCTTTTCTTATCGATTTTGCGCCAGTCTTTGTCGTTTTTTTTTTGTTGTTTTACATCTATATGAAGAAATATATAAGTTAATTATTGCGCGATGAAACAGTTCAGGGGGGTTGCACTCTTTTTCTCAGATTTTGCGAGCGTAAGGGATTTTCAAAGGCAATAGGCTGTGTGATGCAAAGCCGACTGTGGTGCGAACTTTTGTAAAGGGCGATCCGAGAGAGGCAACCGCCCCTGAGACTATAGAAATCAGTATTTCAGAAAAAAAGATATATATGAATACATATATTACTATTATTAATATTATTGTAATTGATGATATATTCTTATTGTCGTATACAACTAAAGATTGAAGACATCTGAGCCTTGTTCCTCCGACAAGTGGACATAAGCGTGAGGGAGAAATCAAGCTGCACTGAGTAGTCGTGCAAAACAAATCAGATTGTCGGTTTTATTATAGTGAGATATTAGATTTGATTATAGTGAGATACGAGTTCAAGAAACGACTAATTAAGGCAAGCGTTGAGATGCATTCGACTGAGAAACATTAAAAAAGAAACAAAGTAGACAGAGAAAAGGAGGAAAATGGAAAAATGGAAAATATAATTTTGACTTAAAAGTGACATTAGAAAAATTCTTACGATATTCTTTAATTATCTTTAATTATATATTGTGCATGAAATATATAAACGCATTATTGTAGTTATCGCATTATTATGATTATGATTATTATATTATTATATCATATATCATATATATTGAATGTTGTGCTCAGTGTTTTTTTTGTGGCCCCTGCAATGCGACGATGCGGGGGTTCGAACGGGAGGGAGAAAGAATGAAGATCTTTTTATCAGAGAGATTCTTAATATATGTAATGCGAAGATATTTTATGTTCGATGTTTTAATTTCAGTTTAATGTATCTATCATTTAAGTATGTGTAACTATTATTAGTCTAGTATTCCCCTTTCGCTTTTCGCCCGTGCTTTCATCGTTCCTTTTCTCTCTCTCTCTCTCTTTCTCTCTCTCTCTCTCTCTCTCTCTCTCTCTCTCTGCCTGTTATTCTTTTCTTTAAATATTAATTCTTTTTTCGTATATCGTTCTTTTTTCTCGAGCTACCCCGTCGATAAAGAGCCGTCGATGGATCGAGCGCGCGATCGATTCATGGCAGATAACGCAGAAGGGAGAAAAACGCACTATCGCAAATTGTTTGGGCATTAGTCGTAAATCGCAAAACTAAGACGTTTCGCTTCTCTTCCCTTCTTGTATAATTATTACTGGGGTTGTCGAGAAAAAAAAAGAGAGAGAGAGAGAAAAAAAAACAATGTCACATCTCACGAGGGAGCCAGTTTTTCGTCGTGCTGTTACAGTGTCGAGCGATGCTGCTGTTCGCTCCCCAACGATAGCTATAATCAATTTCGTCTTGTAATAATGTTAACTAAAGCAGCAATAATTCGCAGTGGCGTCAAGTGCACTGTAATGGCAAGACCGAAATCGGTCCCTTTGCGTTTCAAACGTATCTTTCCCGACATTCTACTCGCAAATGCGCGTACAGCGTACACGCGAGAGAAAGGGGTGATCATTTCGTTGGCCGATGCTCTTAATCTTCAATTGAGAGCTTTCAGACTCGATAGACACAAAGAGCGCAAAATTAGCGATGTTTTTTCTTTTCTCTGGCGCGCGCGGATGTACACTGTACGCGGAACATTGATATTATTTAAACAATTCTAAGCCTACACTTCCCCCGCTATCCCGCTATCCCGCTATCCCACTCCACTAAAAGAAACGAGCATATACAACACATCCTCGTACACAATCGCAGCAAGATACACGCGACATATACGTATACTAATTATTATTACGATTACTATTATTATTTCGGATACATTAGAATCCTAAAAGCCACGAGCGCATGCGCGCGCAAGGGCTAAAGTAACACAGACACGCGAGAATTATTTTTTAGAATACTATATTCAAATCAATACGAGAGAGAAAGAGAGACAGAATGAAAGCGACGAGAGAGCGAGCGAGAGAAGAAAAGCGAACGAGATAAATTATAGAAGTAGCAAGGTTATTATTTTCTATATTTTTTTATGTAATTTTGTGGACGAGCGTAATATATTACAACTATTATTATTATTATTATTATTATTATTATATTATGAATATTTTAATATATAATATGATTTTTATATAATGTGTACTTATGTTTTCTTTCCTGTGTTCTTGTCTGGTTGTTTAAGAGCTTTGTGTTTGGTTAAGTTTCAGTTGTTATTTTTCGAGAATCAGTTTTGCATGATTACGGATTCTTCGTTAGGAGAATTGAATAACGATTTAACACTGAAAGAATCAAACACCGCACACAACCAACTGTCCTATATTAATCAACTTTATAGATATATGTATATTTCATCATATTATTATGTTTTTTATTGTCTTACGATATATATTATTTTTATTATTGCTACGACAGATACATAATACTGGTTGTTCTACAGCTACTCTGTCGAAGAATTTTAAATCGATCTTCTGACTCCTCGTTAGAATGAGACAAAAAATTATCAACATTACTCGTTACATCTTTCCAACTCTCAATAACAAAATAGGCGTAATTTCCTTACACTTGTATTATAATGTTTTACAGTAAAGAGAAGTGTAGCTCTGGGACAATTTGTATATAGAATTGTGCGATTATTATTCACGAAAAAAGATGTCTACAATGAAACGGTATCCGATTACTATATCGCAATGCATATTTTATCTGGTATATTTTTTTCTTCGAATTATATCTTACGTTTATACATAGATGAATATGATATTGCGACGAGATTTGTTTCTCTGAATAATATTCGCCGTCTCACGTGTCAGTGGCGCCGGATGTCGTTTCACGCGCATTATCGATATATCCATCGACCATCGCTCTATCGTCAAAATACGTTTATTTTTATACGATACGCATTACACGTTGTTCATTGTAATGACGAACCGCAATGTGTAGACTGCATTCTACTTCGTACCGTACATTCGACAAATGCGACGAATGGCGGTCTCGTGATGACTCGAACGACGAGCAAAATGAAAAAAGAAAAGAGAGATTGCCGTTTAATATACATATATTTAAGGATTCCTATGCAAACCCGTACCAAAAATATTTTATTAAAAAGGAGGAATATATGAGTCTAGGAACGACGCGTACACTTGCATATATACCTACTGGAAACAAATTTAATAAAATGTTACGTGATTTTTATACATTAATATCTAATTTCTCATTATTTTCTGCGTCTCTCGCGTTATCCGTTCCTCTGTTATTCGTTACTCCTTAATTTTCTTTACTTCCTACATTATCTATTCCACTCTTATTACTTTTCAATAGTTTTTATTCGTACAGCCTTTACACTTCTGTGATCAATCCTTTAATTTTTTTATTTTATAAGAGAACAATTTTATATTATTTCATTGAAGTTGCGCATCGCCGTCGGTTACTCGTGCGTGCGGGATTTTAACTGAGCGTCGTGAATATAAGATTTGAGGGTGGAAGTATCCGTAAGGGGAGTTCCACCCCCTTCCGTTTTCTGAATCCGCTACTGACGGTCGCGTGTTTAAATGACGATCGGTCGACGGTACGATACGTAGGAACGTGCCACGAAAATCTGTCTCGCCGGCCCCTTGGGCGTCTCGGCCGCGCACAAGGGCTGTTGCCCGTTGGGATGGCAACGTCGCATTGCAGCGTCGGGGTTGCGGTCGATGCCGTCCTCGTGATGGTGGCCGAGGTTACCGTTTCATGGCCCGATGCCTTCCGATTCTTCGAATATCGAGATTATTACTCACAGAGAACTTTTGCCCTCTTAAACGAAACCGTTCGTTTCTCTTCACGGGCACGGACTTCTCTTGCGATTTGTGGCGATCGGTGGCACTCGATCTCTTTCGTTGAAAGCTCGCGATGATTCAGCTACATCCTCGGATCAAAAAGATCCGGATCTTGGATGCACTTTTCGGAAAAGTACGTAATAAAAATTACATGCGCCTTTTACGCTCGTCGAGGCGCCATTGATGGCGTGGAAACGTACGGCTCGTATGCGTTTAAATTGTCGTGAGTCATATTCCGTGTATCAACTCGCGCGATGATGGCAGCGCGGTGTACTTTGTGCAACCAACGAGCAGTCGCCGGCCTGCCGCCGTCGCCGTCGCCGTCGCCGTCGCCGCCGCCACCTCGCGTGCTTCCTCTTTCTCTCTTCGCCGTCCTCAACCCCCGCAACATTTCGCGCGTTTTCCCGTCAGCCTCTATTGCTCCGCAGTAGATCGATAGGAACGGCGCTCGCCTCTCTTGCACGCTCGCGCTCTCTGATGTATGTATAGGCCGGCATACGTCGCTGGAAAATCGCAGCGAACGCTCCTCCGTCGCGCCGCGAGGGATTGAAAGAGACCGCGAGAGGGTGAAACGATAGAGAGACAGAGACAGAGGACGGTTTCAGGCCTGTATCTTGTTCTGTCTGTGCCACGTTTTTCAAAGATTATCGCAAAAGACTTTTGTCCGATTGTCACGACACATTCTTCTTTGGAGGGTAGAGTCTGATGAATATCTCGATATTGAAGAATTAAAGAAGCCGAATAAGGTCTTGTTGTTGTAATGAATTCGTATTTTATTAAAATCGAATCCGAGCTTTATTTGAATATTGAAGGAGTGTCTCGGTTAAATTGTATCTAGCATATTAAATCTGTCGAGTGAATTGATCTCTCCGCGAAATGGTCCTCTCGTTTGACATTTCCATAATTACGACAGTTTCGTCCTCGGAACAATTAGAGTTGCACCGAAGAGAAAGCTCCGCGACTCTGCGGGGACGAGACGCGATATTCGTGAATAGCTTCAAGTATTCAACGCGGCTCTGCAGGGATCTTCGTCGATCGATATCCCTGCTTTTCTTTTCGAAGTTTCTCATGGCTAGGGGAGCACGATGTATAGTGATTTAGCACTAGGGGCAACAAGAAATTGCGCAATAAAAAAACGTATTGCACTCAAAATTAATTAAGAAGGAACGGGATTGTAATAATCTTGAATATTTCGCAAAAACGAGGATCTTTCGGCTGAAATGGCGAAAGGAAAAACGTGTTTTTGCGATTATGTCCCATAGGATGAAACTTAAAGATGAACGAGCATGAAATCTTTGCTCTCTCTTACCATATCTCACGCATGAATTTTTCTGAATGTTTCGCGCTTCATACAAACATTGTAAAAATCTTTTAAATTTTTCTGAATCTATTGATTTCCAAATTGTTTTTCTTTCTCCCTGACGGCGCTTTCACACTGCTCTGCTATGTTTTTCTCTCTTTCTCTCTCTCTCTCTCTCTCTCTCTCTGTCTGCACTGCGTCGCCTTCGACACTCTTTCTCTCTCTTCTCTCGGTCGATAGCTCGTAGGGGTCGCGGAGACGCGGCGACGCCCTGCCCGTCCATCCCCTTACGACTTGCCACCAGGGGGTCTCAACCTTGATCAAAATATTTTGTGATCTCATTGCCAGACAGCCGTAACGGTCGCACGACGTTGCAGCTGGTACGGTACCGTCGTTGTTCGCTTACATTATTGATTATCTCGGCGACTCAAACACCGAATATTACGCGATGATAGGTACCGATCGTGACGCTTTTAACGCCGCTGATATTTTATCCGTGAAAAGATTGGCGGTTATTAATCTAACGTCAGCCATTTCCGGTTTCTTCCTTTAGTTCTCTTTTTCGATTCTTTTTACGATTTTGCCACGTTTTCTAAGTCTCGTCAAGCTTCGTTTTGAAACGTTATTATGCCAGCATAGATCGATGGTACGAATATAAACAGTTTCCCCTCTCTCCTCAGTTGGTCTTTTTTTTTATAACTATGGAATGCGCAGGAGTAATCAGTTGACAGGCTCCGATAGTCTTCAAGACGAACTGTCAATACTCCTTACTTCTCGTATTCACGATGAATTTTAAGTCCTTTTCTATCTAGATGAGACTAATAGGTTACGTAGGTGGCTGAAGACACTAGCGTGTGTTTCAAATGCATTTTAAGAGTGAGGCGTGCCGTATGCATATGACGTTCGATAATAGATATCTGTCGCCAGTGATTCTGTTTTTACGTGCAAATGCGATTGCAAACGCGACATAATAATGCGATTATCAATATAATGATATATAGGCATATGTACAAACGCTATGCCGTGCTCATCATAACGCAATATCCAACGTCACAATTAATCTACATTTCCTTCAATTGAAACTGAAAGAAAAATGAAATAAATATTCTGAAATATTGATTTATTATGTGGCAAAAATGTATATTTTATTAAATTAATCATTCTCGATGATAGGGCATTATACTGATTTATTTTGCACGGAAGAATAGCACAGTGGAAAATGTGACAGATTCGAAGGAACAGGCTTCTTTCATTTAGTTGTAAACGGCCGATACAATATATTTGTCAGCATTATTAGATAAATATGATTTTGTTCCCCAACACACAATTCATTTCATCGTATAGAACAATCGTGTGTGGTTTTGGAGCCAAAAAGAGAGAAATAAAAGACGTAAAGTCTTTTAGTGGCAGTGTAGCCAGAGATATCTGAAAGGTGCGATAAAATTATACCCTTAGGAGATTAAGCGATTATAAAAATATAAAAATATATTATCTATATATATATACATATATGATGTATGTACACATTCTAAGGCGCGTATTTGCATAGATATTTATATATTATATATATATATATATAAATATATATATATATATATATATATGACACAAAAATATTATTACACGTAATAGCATAGCCTCTGATAAGAGAATGGGGGTTTTTTCTATTTTATTATGATAGCGATTCTTAGGTGATAGAGCATTTTATCTATACGACACGTTTCGACGAGAGGATGAAAAATGAAAATTATCCCTTATATCTACGCGTATTATTATTGTATCTGTCGAAAAAACACACAAGCGTACATACATGCATATATACATATTCGTATACACACGCGCCGCGCGTATGTATATATATATATATAAACGTATAGACGTTGAAAAAAATGTCACATAAAATCTTAAAGGAACGGCCGTGGTTTTGCAAATTACGACCGCACGATAATTCAAAATAATATATGAAAAGACGTACAGACGATGTTATTGAAAAAAATATTTAATGCGAGAGAAAGCTTAAAGTCAGAGAGAGGAAAAAAATATTGATTAAAAAACAAACAGCCAAATGGCCAGCACACGCAAAAGCACAAAAAAATGAGAGAAATAACTATTAAACCAAAACTGAAGGAAAGTTTGGAAAGAATGAGAAAAAGAGAAAGAGAGAAGGGAGAGAGAGAGAGAGAGAGGGAAGAGAACGTAAAAGGAGAGAGAATGAAAAACAAACACGAAGAAAATAAAGATAAATAACAATTAATTTTATACTTTTTTGTGCGCGTTACAAAATGCTCAAACAAAGAGAAATCTTATCTAATGTAATTAATAAAACTGGCGCGTATATATTTGGACGCACGATTCGTGTTGGGACTCAATAGGGAATGCGATGCTCGGCGTTAGGCGTCTCGATAGATAATAAATAAAAATAAACCGTGATGCCGCGAATGATAAAACTGCGCGATTATGAGTCGATTAATCAGCATCTAATTGTAGCGAAATAGCTTACGGTTGGCGTGCCGCAAATTTGACGATTGCTTTTCGTAATGGCGGAAGGTACGCTGTTTCAGTTTACGATCATATACCCCATACGCATCTAATTAATCGCGACGATCGATTGATCGAACTCCTGAAAGAACCAGCTCGCGATGGAGATTCGAATAATAGCGCAATCGATTACGGAGGCAGGGACGAATTTTCGTTTCAATCGATTACGAAGATGTATTCGTGTAACAACGCACAAGCGCTATTAATACTTATATTCTCAAAAAGATAGAAGTAGATAGAAATCGTCTAAGAACTTCTAACATTCTTTTCAAGTTTCTGGCACGCCGACCATCGTCTCGCTTTTACGCCGAAGATCGAGAAAATATGAACGGAATGAACATCGCTAGAGAGCGAGAGGAGATAGTATAAAAAAAAAACAGAAAGAAATGGCAAAGAGATTAATATGAATTGTGCGATGAATGAGAGAAAGGCGGAGGAGAAGCTGGAGGAAAGGGAAAAAATTTATTGATACAAAATATTAATACCTAAATGCCCGGTTTATTTTTATATTTATTTTTCGATCTATATGAAACGTTATAAAAGTTTAAAATGATATTTAAATCTAAATATATATGACGATAAATACTATATACTTATGCTCTGTGTATGATATATAAAAATATATATATATATATATATATATATTGTAATAATGGATGATCATATAATTATACGACGATATGGCGCATCGTATTCGCAGATTGTATGATGCTATTACAGATTGATATTTATTATTCATGCAACGTCTCTGCGCCTCAGCCCCTCCCCCCGCCCCGAGTAAGAAGAAAAGATATAAGTCTACAGCAATTTAATTACCTCCCTCTTAAAACTCCAAGTACGAATTATATAACATCGACTCGCTCGTGTAACACCCCCATAAATTCTCTGTACTACTAGTTGATAAATCCTAGTTTTGACATACAGGTACCACGTATACACACACACACACACACACACACACACACACACACACACACACACACACACACACACACACATATACATATATTTATATCAGTGTAGCGTATGTTAGCCTTTAACGGCGACGAGTAAGACGGGACACCATAGATTTTTAATTAGCATTACCAAACTTTCGCGGGATGTCTTTCAAGTGTGATTGACTGACGTGGAGTCGTAGAGCACGTGGAATACACAAATTACGTTAGTTTTCCGCAGAAACAGAACAGATCTAATGGGGTCCGAAAACGTGTGAAAACGTAAACCAACCGCGCAACGATCATCGAAATATGTGAAAGTGTAATAGCTTTTGTGCAAGTCGGGAGAGGATACGCGCGTGAGTGCACATATATAAAGAAATAACAAAGATCCTCCCGCATCTTTTGTATCACGTTGGGTATTTTCTCATTAGAATTTGGGATAAGAGAGACGAGAGAGAGATAGACAGGGGAAGATGCTACGACGACCACGGCCACGACGTTCGACTTCGGCGTCCCGCGAGCACACTATTTAAGCGAGCAATTGAAAGAATACACGAAAGAAATCTCATACTGCCCAGTGCTCCTATAGCCTAGTTACTTAAGTGTGGCTGCATATACGTGAGAAAGTTAAATTGATAAGAATTGAGAGAGTGCGTGCCATGCAGAAGGACGAGAGCTCCGTATGACGAAAAGAAGGGATGTACTTATAATTACAAATCTATTATATTTCATAGTCGACTATAGCCGCCGGAAAATAACTCACTGTCGGCCATGTTGTGTGCGTTTATTGTCTATTATTGGTGGTGTGTGTGTGTGTGTGTGTATGTGTGTGTGCGTGCGTGCGTGTGTGTTTGTGTGGTGTAACATGGGCCAAAAGAGGGGAAAAAAAGAAGGAACATTAATATAAGAGAGTGATAATCTACAAGAAAGAAACGTAGGCGGTTATTGCGCAAGAGATAACAAATGCATTTGATCATTTTCAATATCATCGATCTCGATCAATCGCGGATCACTCGTCCACTCATTCACTCACTTTGCATACGATTATCTAAAAGAATAACAGCTACGCAATGGACTCATGCAGAAGTGATACATGTACTTTATATACACACACATACACACACACACTTACACATATATAAATATAATATTATTATATATTATACAATTATATATATAGGATGTCTCAGGTTCCTCGCATTTCTTCTCTTTTGCGGATTCCTCGATTCGCAGTTGCTTCCCTGCGATAGTTTTAGCGAACACATTTTTTCACACGTTCTAATTATTTATTCTGTTAATTAATATTCATTCATGGAAATGAAGTAAAAATTAAATTTGTATCTTATCTTCTCGCATTTTTAAAGACTTCTAGATTTAGGAGTAATATTAAAATACTAAATACTAAAAAGTTATTTCCTTGACGTTATTAAAAATAAAAGAAAAATTTTTTGGTAGCGTTTTACTCGGAGAATCTACGAACGGAGAACAAGCTGTAGAAGTTGAGACATTCTGTTTATATACATATATTTATCGTTATCCTGTATATATATATATATATTTATTTATTTACATACGTATTGATATATAATGATATGTACTTTACGAGATACCGTATAGCTTTCTGACTGATTATCCGTAATGCGAGAAAACAAAGAAAAATACCGCCGGAGAGATACAATACAGAAAGTAGGTACACTATTATATCTCCCCCCCTCCTCCCTCACACACAGTGCAACGTAACAAGCAGCAACACCTCCGTGAATATCGACGGTGTAGTCATCTTCATCGTGCCGCACCGCGCCGCGTTGTGTCGAACCAAATAACGTTGCGTATCCCGGTCCGCGATCATCTCGCGGTCGCCGCGAAGACTCTGCAGAATCCTAAGATCCTTTCAAGATTGCGCCGTAACGTAACGTCTGTCCGCGATGACACGCCATCGGCAGTGAGGAAGCGCGTCCTGTAAAAGCAGAAGAAAACTTTAATGCAGTCTTGCGTGCCGTTAAAAAGAAAAAGGAAAAAAAAAACAGAAAAAGAAAAGGAAAAGCTCTGTTCACACTAGCGGGACAATTCGTTGGCATCGTTCGAATCATTTTGACGCGTCCGGACCAATGTCGAAGAAGTATTATTTAACGATAGGTTTTCAATAGCCAAAGTGCTGAAATAATGATATATATTTTTGTAAAAACACTATAGGATATTATACAAATGTCAGACGATATAAGAATAAATAATGATAATTCAGTGTTAACGGTGATTCGTTCAGTGATTTGTTGGGAGAATAAAACGCGGAAGGGAAAGCAAGAGGGAACAGAAAAGATGAAGATATGAGAGGGGGAGAATGAGAGAAAGAAAGGGGGAAAAAAGAGAGAAAAAATGAATGGGAGAAGGACAAAGATACGTCCCTAGCGTGATCCTCAATGCGGTTTAGCGAGCTCGCGAGAGCGCGAGCGGAAAGACGGAAAATTGTCGGCAGCAAGATTGCCGATCGGTACGTGGATTCGGGCGGGCCAGTTAAAGTATTGGCGTTTTAATGAATGGCTCCGAGAGCTCCGTTATTGACGTGTGCAACGTTGCACAAGTTGCCAGGTTCGGGAACGCTGGGCGGGAATTTTCACGAAATATCCCCGCGGCGCGCAAGAATGCGCAGAATATTTGCGAACGATCGTCGTTATCGCGAATTAACGCGATTCGGAGATCTTTTGCCCATCTATCGGTCGCCGGCCACGGGGTTGCCGAACCTGTTCGCACACGCGCGCGAGTGAACGCGTTACTGACTAGAGGAGTTATCGCGAGGTAACGTCTCCACTTGCGTTTCCGCATACTCTGCACAATGAGTGATTAAGGCCTAAGAAAATTTGAGAAAGAGAGACACAATGCGTGCGTGCACACAGCCACGCGCCCCACGCCACGGATGTATCCTGGCGCGGATGCTCACGTACACGTGACACGCGCACACAGCCACGCACACGTTTATACGCATACAGAAACATAAATAGATATGACACAGATACACACACACACACACACACACACACACACACGCGACAGAAATATATATATATATAAATAGTTATATACATACTAATAGTATTTAATACACTAATAATCTCTATAATTTTTACGTATGTTATGTGATGTCATTGTCTACTAGTTATCTAAAGAGATCTCCCTTCCCCATCCCCGCTTCCCTTTCCCGTGTGAATATCCCCCCCAAATCCAAGACGTCTGTAACTAACCAGTTCCAATATCCCCCCGATTTTCCCGATTATCCCGTCCTGAAGAGACCCCCGTCACATAATCTCTACCATGTTTTCTCTCGGCTCCTAGATAAAGCCGGCGCGTCTTCAATACGGAATTACAAAGCAATAAAATAAATGACACTATTTAAGAGGTACGCAAGGCGTGTGAATGGGAAGAACAAGGAGAAAAAAGACGTTGATCTCTTTTATGAGAATGAGTGATACGGCGCGATCGCCGCTCGCTCGACGGTGATTGCACGAGGAATTTCTTGCATCTTCTTTCTTGCTCTTCATCATCCTCTCTTCTCTTTTTCTGCTTCTCTATTTTTCTTTTTCTCTCTTTGTCTCCTTTTACTAAAGATTTAATTTCTTCCATCAAGCGCTTCTTTTGTTTTTCGTATTCGTTACTCCTTCCTTTCTGGAAGCAAGAGTGGTCAATGTGAAAGATCGAAAGATCATTTTAGCACGTTCCTTTTTTCTCATTCTTCGAACTATCGAATTATTGAATGTCTCGTGCAAAAAGTTGGTTTTCTTAATTATCAATTTCTCATTCAGAATCATGCATTTGACTTCCCGCATATATAAGTGCAGAAAGAAATAATCGCAGTTCTCTCAGGGAGATTGAATAAAGTCTATAGATTAGATAACGAGATTAGAGACCGCTCTTGCTACCATGTACATCAAATCCGCATCTTTCCTGCTTTAGTTACATTTTTTATTTGTTTTCTGGACGTTTGGGATAGAATCCGAAAGCCTTTGCCAAGTATGGCCCATTTACTATACAAAAAATTACGTCTGAGAGAGAGAAGTAGATTGCTCGTTTGGTGAAACTTTTTTTAGCATTATTTTAAGCTTCCTCCTTTTTAAAGATTTGCATGTATAATGCGATATACAGACTGGAACAGGATTATGATATATCGCCGCAATATTTTTATAATTTATTGAAAATTATATATTATAGAGTATAACGTAATATATTAATATTATACATACATATGACGTATACATATTTATGAGATATGCCGTAGGGCGAGCATGGCAATGGATATTTTGTAAAACTTCTTAGTGGTCGCAAGAAATTTAAAAATGAGTCCTTATATAAATATAATAGATATTTCATAAAGAATTGCATAAAGTTGCATATCCTGCCTGTAATAACATGTATGTGTTGTAATTTGAACGATTGTGTCATATAAATATCGATGATATATTTATATATTGCTTTATGTATATGTACGATATATATAAAAATATATATAAAATATATTGAAGGGAAATATATATTATCTTCTACAATACGATGTAAAGTTATTTTCTTTTTCTTTTCGTCGCACGGTGATAAGCTGACGCAATCTATTTCTCTCAATCGATTGCCACCAAATCACTCTTTTCGTTTTATTTTTGTTTTATAAATCTATTTTTTATTTTTTAAATAATTTTTTATTGACACACACACACACACACACATTATTCTATATACAATAGTTTATGCATAATTTTCTTAACGAAGCTCTTCATATTTCCGATACATAGAACTTAAGTTATTCCTTCTCATATACACACATGCGTGTCTTTCGCTACATCATCCGCATTTTTGCTTTTGTTTCGTCACTTACCTTCGATTGTTCATGTATCATCTAGTCCCCATATATCAGCGCACGTTTTATACGACAATTTCATAGAAATACCCTGTCATGGCTGAGGTGAAGGAGATGGGAGATCAGAAAAAAGGCGAGAAATTCTAATACGTCAAAAGGGGGGAAACTGAGAAAAAGAATATCGTGAAACACGCAAGGGAATGACAACGGAACTAAGTATTATATACGTATATTTCTCTAAAGATTAATAGGATGTTAATCGCAAAAGACTATCTACGTAATGTAAGGACGGACAAAAGGAGGAAGGAAAACGATACATGAAAGATTTTAAGAAGCTAATAATATTTAAAGCAAAAGAAAAAAAAAGAAAAAAAAAACAGAAAAAGAAACAGATTATATCTAGTTTTCGATGATATTTCGTAGCGGGCCTGTGAAACGACGAGAGCGGCAGAATAATGTGCGCCACAGAGACCCAAAGATGGAATATCGATATGCATTTCGGAAATGCACGTGAAATCTGACGCTCGGTTTCGGCGTTGCGACGACGGTGGGAATAACTTGGCGGGCGCGACGACCGAAACGACGAGGAGAGAGACACGAGAGAGAGAGAGAGAGAGAGAGAGAGAGAGAGAGAGAGAGAGAGAGAGAGAGAGAGAGAGAATGCGCGAAAATCAATGGAAACGTACAGAAAAACCACTCTCGAGAGGTCCCGACCCGCGTCGACCCTCTTTCCCCCGATTCGTTCGTTTCACTCTCCGTTAAATATACGCGATTTTAGAGATACTATCATACATAGAAATATGATAATCTGTACGTACATATATATATATTTTTTTGGATTGCCAGTTCCTGAACACAGAATTAAAGATCTCTCTGGCCTAGTAGATAGATCTTATTCGACAATTTTTCTCTTTCGATTCTTCACCCGCTCCCCTCCCCGCCCTCACTTTCCATCCTCGCATTTTTTTCGCTCCGTTTTCGTTCGATCCGTCATTCATCGTCACTTTAATCGGGATCGCTATCACATAGGATCATATTAATCGAGTCCCTGGTATCGGTTGGGATATTCCGGATACGCGCGCTGGAGATTTCAAGCGAAAACTCGTTCGATCGGTGAAAATTTCGAGTATTTACTTTTAGGACGAATTCACCGAGGCGCACGTACGGGGATCACCGTTGTCCTCGGAGACAAGTTAATGGAGACGAACAGAGAGATTTTTCAAAACTCGACGATACTGTTGTTCAGCTCCGCATCGATTAATTCGAGTTTGAGGGTGCTCAATCGCGAGTTTTCACCCCATTTTCACGTCGGACTCGTTCTCCCTCGATTCCTCCTGGCACTTTGAACCAGACGCAAAGGAAAAGCGGAAAAGTGGAAAGTTGCGATAAAAAGAATCAACGACGAAGCAATCAGCGCTTGGGAAAAAAAGGAGGAGAATGAAAAGAGATGTGCGAGAAAGAATCGAGAGGAAGATCGAGGAGGTGGAACGTCACAAATGAAATCGGTGCCAAATTCTTTTTAACGTTAACGAGAGGCAAACTAAAGGGTGTATCCTAAATCACGCAGCGCGCGATGATGACTTACCATGCTCAAAAGGAGGAAAGAACGATTGTTCGGAGGCGCACAACGCTCAGGATGTTAATCGTACGTCTGAGAGAAATGGATTAATGAGTAAGAGACACGTGTATTCGGTGTAAGCGATAACTATAAATATATCCCAGTAAGCAAAATATATTAATCTACGTAATGGGAATTACATAAGTAAGGAAAGAGAACGGGCGCGTTCCGTTTGTTGGCCGTTTCCGTGCGGCGGATAAGACGTGGGAAGGAACGGAGGACACCGTTTTGCCAATAGATCCTTGTAATATGTAATAATGAAGAACGTGTAATAGTGACTCCCTTCCCCGCTTGGGGCTCGGGACGCTTCCTTTATCCCGAGGGGGGTAGACTGATATAATCATTAACGAACTGAATCGACGTTCGTTAAAGGCAACGAGGCAAAAAAAATTATTAAAGAAAAAGAAAATAAGAAACGTCGCCGACGAGATCGAATAAGTATTTTTATCAGATTTTGTAACGATAGAAAAGAGCGTTGAGCTCATACGAGATGAGGAGACGGGTTCCTCCAATGCTCTCCCTCCACCCCTCCATTCGCCTGAAGTCGATCCTGTTTGATTCTCCCGTTAACGCGAACACACATCTCTTGTCATCTCTGATTCGCGGTGATGCGGTGTCGCGCGAGTCTCAGCGATATGTAACATCCTCCCATCATCCTCCTTCCTCGTCTTGCAAACTCCTTGATATCTGTAATCCATGCATTTTATCGCGCATTCGTATTATAATAAGCGAGCGTATTTTCGACGTAATTCCGAGCGACAGTCTGTTTCTCTCAGCCTTGCGAGCGACCGGGCGCGCGGTTGAACGGCGATGATGGACGAACGGAAAGTACCTTCTCGGCTCACCGAGTCAGTACCTGGACTGTCACGTTGCTCGCATTTATCGCGAAAACCGTTTCGGCGAATTCCTGCAAGCGTGTCCATTACTGAGTAATTATTAACGATCGTTGACTTGAAGAGGGAAACGAGACCTATTGTCGGTACAAGGAAACAAAGTCCAATATTACAAATGCAGTATTATAAAGAGAGAAAAGAAATTAATAGAGCTAAAAATTTCCCCTCCCGTACACTGTTGAAAATCTCTCATAAAATTAAGAAATATATAAAGAGAACACCTCTATAGTCATTTTTATAAATGTTGTGAAATATGTTGTAAAATTTATAAAGAGTCTAAAAATATAAAAGGAAGATTCCTTTTAGTTTTGTGACTATTGCGCGTCTCTCTCGTTTCCACCTTCGAATCGATGGATATTTGGAGAACAAAGATACAGAGATACGTAAGCCTCCCTTGTCGGGGATCGTCGAATTCGATCCCCGAGTGATTCATGCGCGGTCCCGTCAGGTACCTTCCGTTTCGTTTCTCCGCAAGTCGCGTCCGAATCTCTCATCCCGATCGGTGCATCGGCGGTGCATCGGCGATGATGCGATTACGGACGGCGACGGCGACGGCGACGGCGACGGCGGCTGATAATATTGACCACCCGGTCGAGCCGGCACGTGCCGTGACCTTTCAACACCGCCGACACGTGGCAGCGTACGGTGTAGTAGTACACGGCTCAATGACGCAGATCTCGTCCAGATGTGAGAGTACTTAGCGCACCCTCTATCACACCTGGTGCGTCGAGTGCGAGCGCATGAGATTGCGAGGGTCAGGATTCTCGTCGGTGCCGTCGTCGTCGTCGTCGTCGTCGTCGTCGTCGCGCGCCCGGCATCGCGTACGCTACGACGTATGCGCGTAACGAGCGTTCACGGATCGTCGGACCGAGAGGAGAGGTCATCCCGATCGAACGAATATGTGTGTTCGGACGTTCGACACGGCCGGACTGTCCCATCGAGCATCCATCGTGACTCGTGCTTCCGGTTTAATTAAAAAACAAAACAAAAAAAAACAGAAAAAAGAAAAGAAAAGAAAGAAAGAAAAATAAAAGTGCTCAAAGCTATTTTTTTCACGCGAAATCGCGTTTTGGGGGATAAACCACGGCCGTCGAGCGTACCGGCGCACTTCCGCCAGTCGGCCGAAACGTCTCCGCTCGGTCCAGCTCGAACACACATCCTCATATTCCTTCGGTGTTTTATATATCTGTCTGTTTGTTCGTCTGCCTGTCTGTCTGTTTGTAAAAGTGTTAAAGACTGCACCGCAAATGTGTTTTAGGCGGTTAAACGTGTTTTCCTTAGTAAGGGCTAAGAGTTTCGTCCTCGAACATGAACGAGCGTCTCCGCGCACCAACATTGCCGCCGCTCGAGGACCAGGGGAAGAGTGGACACGGCTGAACTGAATGAAATTGAACCGGGCCGGTTTTCACATCACGAGTTTATATTCACGAGAAATCTATTTTTGCAATATTATCACCATCGTACAAGACATCTCGACTGGAAGGAGCAATCCGTGGTCCACTCGCGCGCGAGCGTCGTACGGCTCACGCCTTTTTTTCTTTTTTTTTTCGTAACCTCGAGCGGTCTAAGCGTGCGTATGTGCGTTTGCGACAGGCCTAGATTAGACTCTTGCAGATGGAACACGGTAACTTTTAAGAAAATCAACGTGTCATCGGTGTGACAATTGAATTAGCGCGGATTTATTTTCGAGCACGTTGTTGATGAGGCGTTTGAAATCCTTTATCTTTGTAAGAAAGAGGAGAGGAGAGATTTTGTGCCAATCATCACGCGATAAATAACCACGCGATGACGGACTGTTCTTCTCCTCTCTCGGCATTCGCGCCGAGGAAGACGCGGCGCGGCGGCGCGACTGCGAATCGCTCAAACGTGAAAGGAAATCCGGTACCGCGGATTTTCTTTAATCCGGGCCTGTCCGCAGAGAATATGTGCTGTGCGAATCGTGTGCGAGCGTAGGGGCAGGTCAGGATCGGTAAAGCGTGGCAGTGCCCCTCTATCGATCACTTCCATGGGAGTTCTCTTGTACCACTCGTTAGAGGCGACCATCTCTCTTTTCCGTCAAAGGACGGTGGTCCCCTTGCGCCTACAGAAAAGGATGATCAAAGCCGGGATTATGCGTCGAGAAAAAGTTGCGCTTGAATTAATCTGAATAATTATCTCGCGGCGTCGGGGCCGCGTCGAGCCGATTTGAATGCTCGCCTTTCTTAACTTTCGATTCCGCTGCGACGTATGCGAGACGCATCATCGCAGCGCGTCATCGACCGCGTGTGCTTGTGCCGCGTTTGCTTGCCTTCTTTTTTTTTTTTTTTCATCCTTCTACGCCTCTACTCCGAGATTACACCCTGCCTCGTAACTCGCGCGCTATTCGCAACGTGTACTCGCATCGGCATTGCATTTCTCGAGAGACGATACGTCGAGTCAAACGTGTTCCAGGAGACGGTCGACTGTGCCGTCGCTAAAAAAAATTGTTATTTAAGCAAAAGTATGCGTAATTGTGCGTACGGGCGAGCGTGTGCGCGCGTGTGTGTGTGAGAGAGAGAGAGAGAGAGAGGGAGAAATAGAGATATGTATATGATACCGAATGGCAGAAGGGATGAGCTTAAGTATAATACGTACGCGAAACACTCGGCACTCGACATGTGTATGTGCATCCTAACGAACATCAGATATACATGTGCGAATGATAACGGAGAGAAAGGGAGAGAGAAAGGGAAATAAGAAACACGGTTAATCCCAATCTATCAGGGTTTCACGTATATATTTAATGATATGAAAGAGGATAAATTAAATAAAAATGGATAAATTATATATATAGATATAAATATATGAAATATATATAAATAAATATGAAAAAATATATATATACATACATACACTCATACATATATATGTATATATATTATAAAATACATTATATTAATAAATAATATCACATTTAATGTCTATTAATCTATAAACCTTTTCCCTGAACATCTTCCTTTCGCATTTAGATATTAGATATTTAGGATTTTTTTCGTTATCGTATTATATCTTTACTTTGCATCTAGAAATTCTGCATTTAACAGAATGAAGATTCCTTCTGAGCGTAAGAAAATTAATATTTTTTCGAGAAAATATGATTTAGATTTTTGTTTAACTATTAGGAGAACGTTGATTTAGTATTTTAGTAAAAGCGGTCTATTAGGATCAGACAATTTACATTTCTCTGAATGCTGAAATTACGTAGTCTCAGCACGATTTCCTCTCCGCGAGTAATTCGTTAGAGAATCACTGGCAGGGGTGCAACAAACTCCATCGATGGGGGGTCGAAGCACTCGATACGTAGGGTCGTATCCCAGCTGGGTTGAGAGTCGCTGGCCCGGCGTTCTCGGTGCAACAAACGACGGACGGCCAGACGGCGGGGGTTGCGAAACGATTGGAGGGTACGGCTCGATCAGAAGAACCACGCCGTCGCGCGCGGGCGGGGGTAGTTTTCGGATGGAGACGGAACTCTGTTTCACTTCCTCGTCGCGCCGTCTCTCTCTCCGTCTGCATGTTCGTACCCCCGGCTTTTTCCTTCCTTCTGCATCTTTCCGCCAACCTACCCTTCTTGCCGCCCTCTTCCTCCCGACGTGTGCGTTTGTGTATGCGTTTCCGTCGGTGGTGGCGCGAATCTCTGTCTGGTCTGGTAGCGGAGGTTTCGTCGTCATGACGACGAACCCAGGAAACCCAGCCGCACTCTCACACCCCCTTTGGCTATCTCGCGGTTCTCTTTCCATCCGCTTTCCTCTCTCCGTCTCTCTTTCCCTCTCTTTTCCATATGTGTTTATCACCGTCCTTTTTTATCCACATTGATTCTCTGGCCCGTTCGTAGAAATATTCTTTTTCCTACTCGCTTCTCTCTCTCTCTCTCTCTCTCTCTCTCTCTCTCTCTCTCTCTACTCTGCAGCCACGCCAATTCCCGCCGCCCGCCTGTAGCTTCTACCCGCGCTTTTGTGCGCGCGTGTTCGCGCTTCATACATCTATCACGTGCACGCCGCGTATGTATGTATGCGCGACTCTGCAGACTGCCGCTCGGTTCATCCACCTCCTCGGTTCTGTCCCTGGCTGCTGCACCCCGCCATCCCCGTCTACGAGGGTGGTCGCCCCCGGCCCTACGCGCGATTCCCGGAGCCGGCCCTACGCCCGAGAACTGTGGGAACGAGGGGCGTAGGGGAGGAGGAGGAGAAGGAGGAGAAGGAGGAGGAGGAGGAGGAGAGACAGGAGGAAGAGGACGACGACTTTGAGTACGCAGAAATTGGAAGCACAAAGGTGACGAAATGCAACAAGAATCTATCATCTCGTGAAAATTCCTTTTCGCCATGGAATACGCCCCCGATTAATTTTATTCACCTCTCGAAGAATCTACATCGATCGATGGTAGTTTCTACGTGCACCCATGCAAACGATACATGTTAAGCAAGATGGCTGCCGTGGCGCGCAAACTTCAATATTCTTGTAACCCCCTTGTAACCCCCCTTTTCATGCACATATTAACACGAAGGAAAATATGATACCGTAATCCTATTTTGATTGTTCCATTTTCATTATTGTGAATGGACATAGGAATTATTTTGTCTGTCTGCAGCAGCAGAGCTCAAATCATATCGGGATTATGTCGGTTTCCATTTCTGGCTTGCGGTTTCACCAACCTGTTTACGTCGGTTGATTTCGCCAGCAACAACAGACAACGGCATATATCGCGTATTGTTCTCGGTCGTTGTTTCTGCCTTGCCGTTTATCGCGAAAAACTTGGGCATTGTTTGGGCTCATAACTATCCAATAATGATAACTCAACTCTTTTCAAGCCTTTCGCATTTTTTATCTCTCTTTGTTCAGCTCTTTCGGTTTATTCATCTTCTTTCTCCCGTTTTCTCCATTTGTTTTGGACCTCTCTATTTTTCGGGTCTCTTTCCCTCCGTGCGACAAACGTATCGAAAAGAGGGTAGTCGGTCCATTTTGCGGATCCACACCGAAAACCGCAGTCGTTCCGGAGGGATGGAAAAGGGCAAGCGAGAGGCCTCGCTCTCCGCCACGGGCCCTGCGGGGCCGAAATTGCTCAGGTACAGAGTTGATTACGCGGGAGTGGCAATTTTGACTCGTAAATGGGGAGACCTTTTAGGGAACGCTTCCGGAAATAACATGTTTCTTCCCTTTCTATACTTTGAAAACTAGTAATCTAATTATTTATTGATAATTTTGATTAGAATAGATGCATTTAACTAAAATCTGAATGATTCTAATTAAATCTAGATCTAGAATAATATCAAGAATTATCTTATTATTTTTATTTAATATCCTATAAAAATATAGGATATGAAATAAAAATAATAAGAAAGTTAAATATTGATTCCGTAAAGGCTGAAATATCAATAATTAAAAGATAGTAGGCAGCAGTTTTAAATAATAACTGTTAAAACATTAATGTTTAGTTATAAATAAATGTAGTATGATAACTGAATAAAGTTTACCTACAGCGTCTTCATTTACGACAAAATTCTTTCGGGATTATCTATTTCTTTGCAATAACTCGTGATATCGATTAGCGAATTACTGGTAATTTCTATGCGAACGACCGGACGGTTTGCTCGTAAATATCACGGGCGTCCACCGAAGAGGGAGCTCTCCGACGAGAGAGGCTGACGAAGAGGGGAAGTGGTGGAGGGCGGTAATAGAGGGTGCGGAGGCCGAGAGGAGAGAGTACGCCGCGTCGTTTCGAACCCTCCGCAACCGGGCCTCGTGAATTATTTCACCTCTTTCCTCTCCTCTCTCTCTCTCTCTCTCTCTCTCTCTCTCTCTCTCTCTCTCTCTCTCTCTCTCTCTCTCCCTTCCTCCCATCGACATTGCCAGTTCAGGTATATTCGGGATTAATTAGCGCATATACGCGCTCGCGAGGTCCGATCAACAGACAGGCGGCTACTAAAAGAAACGATAATTGTAAGATACGACATTTTTAACGTGCTCTTCCGTCCAAGATAATTGTCACTCTTCGCCTCGTTTTCATAATTAATTGTACATACGCGAGACAACTTTCTTCCTTCTTCTCTTACCTTCCTTTCGTTAAGAATCTGCCACTGAGCCCAAGAGTTAATCGGCATTTTTTTTTAAGAACGCTGAATGAGCATAACTTTTCCTTACAGTGCAAATGTTAGTCGTAAAAATTGAATAGCAATTTCTATTTTAGTTTTGCCAGTCAAGAAGATTACGCAACCGAATAATTGGTAATTATACAGTTTATCTGGATTCCTGAACAAAATTCCCCATTTTGCTATATGTAAAAAGTATTTTTCGTTACTTTAGACCTGTAGTATTTTCAACGTCGTAATTACTTGTCTCATTCGCCTACTGTTTAAATTACACGCGTAATCTCTCCCTTCGGAAATCTACACCGTTTGCAAATATCATATAACACAATTCGCAGTCACTATATGAGGGACGGAAATACGCGGTGTAGTCATTGATATTACGCGTCAGTGCAAGAAGCAGGAAGAGACGCATTCGAGAGATAGAAACAAAGAGAGAGAGAGAGAGAGAGAGAGAGAGAGAGAGAGAGCAAAGAAAAGAAAAAGAAAGAGAAGAGAAAAAAGGAATGCTACTGTTTGAAACGGGTGCCGGATAAGTCTCGGTATCAGCATCTAGGCATTCGCTACCCTCGTACTTCCTTCCAACCGCAGTACTTTGAGCACCATCGCTCTTCCTCCATAACATTATCCATCAGCAATTTTTTTTCTTCGGCCATCGAAGCCAAAATGAATGGACGTTTTCGCAGCAACATTTCCTGTTTTTTTAATACAATACATCTTGTATGGCATGTAAAATATTTAATTAAAAAAACTACATTATATTATTAATATAATGCATATTAGTTTTTCCACATTTTTTATTATGCGAATAATTAATCGACAATATATATTTGTGAATTAATACAATCAATCTTTAATAATTGCAAAGCAAAAGACAAGAGAGAGAGAGAGAGAGAGAGAGAGAGAGAGAGAGTGAGGGAATATGCATCAAGTTTTCTTCAAATCGTTCTTCTTCCATGGTCCCTCGCTCATGGAACACGGATCGGCACTACCCCTATATATTTCTAACCCTCGGTCGTCGTAACGCCCCTCTCATTCTTGTGTGTCCAAGGCTAGACTGCTAAATATTTCAGACAGCAATTCCGACTCCCAGATACAAATGCGCCATCCGACAAGGACATACAAGTGAAATTAATAGACGTCTCATACCATATAACGTCCCTGCATTAACCCCTTCATTGTGACAACGTGTCTTGAAGAGACCTTGCATGTTTTTAGTTTTAAGAATTTATCATGTTTTATTGTATACCTTGCATATTTTTCTCATATAATAAACTTCCGAGGAGGAGAAGAGTATTCTCTTGGAAAAGCTACAAGGAATAAATACATCCGTTAAAGAGAGAAATACGAGAAAGAACAAAATTATAAAATAATCTATACTTTAAGTAAATTAATAAAACTACAATTGATTCAAATGTATTACAAATATTACTCAGGTTTACTCCACACCTAGTGCGTTTCGTATGAATCATTTGCAATAATTTTTCTTTCTGCTTGAACCGTATAAGCCCGTAGAACGAGAAAATTCCGTGAAGGATTTTACTCGGCGCCTCCTCTTTATCCGGCGGCGACAGCAAAGGCGCCGAAGAAAATAACATAGGTCTGCCGAGCGGACGAGCGAGCGTACCGAGCGAGGGTTGCAGGGTGCTCCTTCTGCAACGTGGAGTAGGGATAATAAGGAGCAGGTGGTGGCGCGTGCTCGTTTATACAGTCGGCACCCGTGCCACGTGGGATCGTTGGTAGGGCTGGAAGAGACGGTGTACATACACCGAGGAAAGAAACGACTGAAGAAGGATGTACCATAAGAAATAATGCGTTGGTCCACAATTTTTTTGTACCGTCATATAATAAACTTTTTTATTGTAATAAGATTGAATTGTGCATTAAAAAACGCAATGATTTTTTTACATCATTCCTCTGAAAGTTTTCTTTGTCAATAAATTATACTCGATCGTTCCCATATAAGCTGTTGTAGACCTCGTATGAAAAACAATTATTTTTCATTTTTCGAATCTTTGCTTCTTTCATTTTAATCGCGTTGCATGTCATGATTAAATTGCTGTTTGGATACGACGGTCGATGAATATTGGGGAAGTAAATGTATCTGTATGAGGAAGTTACTCATCGTCCATTGACATTTTTACAATAAAAATCAGATATCGGTGTGTAAATAAATTATTATTTCCTTATAAATTATTATTTAATAATAATACTTGAAAAAAGTTATTCTAATAAGTCATACCAATTTTACATACAAATACTTTTCTGTTATCCTTCAATTGATGTTAAAAACAGCATTATAAATTCAATAACATTACAAATACTAATTGCGGTCACGTATTGCACGCAGTATAGACATCTTTCTTCTTTGTTGTGTGTTTAAACATGTAATTGCTTCTCGTACGAATAACGCGAACGAACGCAGCCGTCATCGGCCGGAGCGGTCGCCACGTGTCGACCGGCGCGCGGCGCGACGCGGCGTGTCCCGTGCTGGATCACGCTGGGCTAACGCACTAATTATAATAATGAAAGGTAGAGAGAGGTACAGAAGAGAAAAGCAGCACCTGCTACGTACCGGCACCCGCATGTGACCGAAGAGGCGATGACCATCGCAACAACGGTCGTCTTCCATCTTCGGCGTAGCGCCTCTCGAGCAGGACGAGCGGGAAGACGAGAGGAAAAGAAGAGGAGAGGAGAGGAGAGAAGGAGAACACGACGGCGATGGTGGTGATGACTCCTCTTCGACCCTCGAAACGGGTCGGCTGGGCGATCAAGGAGGGAGGGCAGGATAGGGCAGGTGTCTTGCCGTCTGGCAGCTGCCTCCCACCTGGGACGAGTCGGACGCGCGAGCTGTTGTTACTCTTTCTCGGTTACTCACGGATATACGAAATGCACTGTGCGCGAGTACGGTGTCACGGCGGCATTTCGACGGCAGGTACGTACGTACGTACGTGAGCACGGTATAATTCGGGGCGCACCACCTGGCTGATGCCGCTAGCTGACTCCGATCTGCTCTTAACTCTCTCTTCCTCTCTCGCGCGCGCGCGTCCGCGCACGCACGAATCCTGGATATTTTTTGCCGTATGGTGCGGCGTAAAGAGGAAAAGGAACATCGGACCTAACGAAAAAGAGGAGGATGCGCGAGAGATGTGGCGGAGGCCGAGAAGCCGGCTCGTAAAGACGGTTAAGTCCAGCCGAACAAAATAATGCTCGTGTACTTAATACCGTGGATGATGGTAATCGTAATTTTGTTGTCGAGAGGTGAAGGGAGAGGGACGGTAATAAAGTTACACGCAGTTTATTGGATATAACGTGCCAAGGAGGCGAGAGTGGCGGAGGATTTCATTAGCGTGCGAGAGAGGTTGCCATAATTTATGGCTCGCGTTTTTTTTTTTAGTTTTTAGCTTTCCTCGGCGCAAACCTGCGAGAGCGCGTAATCGAAATTATTACTATAGTATGCAAAAATGCGTGAAATGGCAATTAAATTTGATTCGCTCTAATGACAGATTTCATTAATCGCTTAACTCTCTCTCTCTCTCTCTCTCTCTCTCTCTTTCTCTCCCTGTCTCTCTGTCAATTATTAGCGCCGGCCACGTCCCGGCATTAATTTCGATATCGCGCGACGTGGAGTTTACCGGGGAAGCGATGAATTCGAAGCTGATGTCAATTTAACGGGCATTGCGTGACAGGTCTCTTCCGCTTTTCACTTCCACTCCGTAGTATCCTCTCTTTGATCGATTCTCTAAACTCTCCACTTCGCTGGATTTGCGCGCGAACCGCAAAACCAATCGTTTCGAACAACCGGTGCCCGAAAGGTGCCCTCTCCCTTTCTCGCGAATCCATTCCGGCCGCTACTACGCGCTGCTCCGGTTTCACCGTTTTCAATTTCATTTCCGAAAATCGGGGAAAAACATTTTAATTTGCAGCACGGTGCCTTACGGCGATTTTATATGACCGCGCGCGCCGAGTTTCAATCGATTTCGGGGGATGCAGTCGCGTCGCCGCCATCGCCATTGCCGACCGCGCATACGCATTTCCATTTTGATCGTTCCTCCTTTGAATCGCCTGTCCGAGAGTTCGTTGATTTACACACGCGGCCCGCAGTTGTGCATGTTAAATACGTATGCGCACATGTCGTCGCCCGCCACCGCTTTCACGGGGATGAAATCGATAGGAATCCTGACGCGCGTATTGGTCAATCGACACGCCACCGCCGTGTCAAGCTTCGACACATGATTTCTTCTTTAACGTACTAATGTTAATTTCTCTCCGGTTTCTTTTCTTTTTTCGACAACCACAAAAATATTTTGCTTCATCGACTGAATCTTGAATCTTAATTCTGCTCGTAATGGATGAAACTTTACAAAACGTCGTTCATTAAATTATTATTGACTACAAATAGATGGGGAAATTTAATAAGTTATCACGTAATATTTTACATATAGTTATTATCATATTCCATAACAAGTAGAGACGTGTTTAAAGTGGGGATCGTTATCTGTATCCCGCTTGTGAAATGGATCGAGTACCCCGTTCACTTTTTACGCTTGTGCGATACCCGACGCCGTCCCGTCGCGTTGTCACATTGCCATCACAATGCCATCCTTATCGCCGTTTACGTCGGCGCACCTCGCTTACGCGCCGGGATCGGCAACGTAGATGAGAGTGCGACATTCTCGTTATCCTCTTGCAGCGCGAATATGACACGGGATCTCCCGGGCGCTCATCGAGACAATTTAGCGTGCGTTCATGCTCTTAGGCAGATTAAAATTTTTTCGCGTCAGTATTGCATTCTTCGTGCATCCTATAATTCTCTAAAACAAGAGTGAAAAATAAAGAAAGACGCAAGAGAGAGAGAGAGAGAGAGAGATCCGCGGAAGCATTTCTTTTCCCGCGCGCAATTTGATGCAGCATGCCAGATGCTGTAAATGCGTTGGAGCGTGAAATCGATTTTTCGGCAATGGAAGAAAGTTCCCAATACCGAAACTCAAGTCTCCTAAAACGACACTTTTCAGATATTGAAAGCTAAATATTGGACTGTACAATTAATAATGATGAAAACATTCCTAAATAATTAAAAAATAATCCATAATTTATACATCCGTGGTTTTTTTCTATATCAAAGACAAAAGCGAATTTTTGAAACCGAGAATAAAATCTACACCATTTTTTTATGTAAAATGCATAATTTAATTAATAACGAGTATATTATTGATAAGATACCTGAATTAAAAGTCTACTTAATTTATATTTTGTTTTTTTAAGAACTTTATTTTTATATATGGAAAAAAGAAACAAAAAACATAGCATTTACTGTCTATGTTCGACTTATTTTTACTTAGGAAATACTTAATTATTACAAAATCAAATCGCTGATATTGGAAAAATTGCTACGTTGTTTAATAGAAGACACTTTCTAGTTGCATTTATGTTTCTAAAGTTTCATTTTTTAATTTTTATTTAAGAAATATAACCCAAATACAAATTGGTACGTCGGCAACATTTCTTTCGGCGTCACGATAGGTTTAGATGCCGAGTCGTATTCTCCCATAACGTTCTTCTCTCGATAACGTTCGGTAGCACCGAAGAGGAAAGTACGCGAGAACAAACGTTACACGCTCTCATTGTACGCTCTTAAGCGAGGAGTCGCGCCGTAGCGGACACGCAATGTTGCTCGCGCGCGTCATTTCTCCGCGCCGCGGTCAGTGCACGCCGCGAGAGGTTTTCGCGCAAATGTGAAATGGGTAATGAAATTAAAATATTCATGCCGCCGGATCGAAGAATATCAATCGGAGGATAGTGGTTATCTATTATTTATCCGCGTTGCCGTTGAACGGCATTCCTCAAGTCCGGAGTAGCCGTTCAAGGGCTATCGGTCTGTTACGAAATCAATTCATTCTCATCGTCAACGACGTTCCGTTCAGATCGAATAAAAAAGTCCTGTCGAAATCAAAAGTCACTTGCGAAAACGTCCGTTGTTTAATTCACAATTTTATCGCGGAGAGCACGACCTCTCGACTTGCGAGAATACAATGGACGAAGGACGCCTCGTGCGACTTGTGTGCGTAAAAACGTTATGCGCAGCACGGAGATTCGTCTTCCGTCATCTCCTCGGATTGCGTTCCGCGAATTACGACGCGGCGCTTCTCTCCCAGTTCTGTCGCGACGAGCGGATGAGTAACGGCTAATGATAATACAATAATTATTATCGCCTCTGTAGCCGCGTGGCGAGTCAGCGAGCCAGTGTGTTGTTGCCACCCTCGACACCCAGAAAGTCACGGGCGACCGGCGTGCGGTCGGGTGTGGCCGCAATAATTATTTCACTGCGTACGAGCAAATCATAGTGCGTGCATTGACTTACTTGACGTTTAAAATGCAAAATGGATGACTTAAGTGGCACCCTTCCCGATGCTCTAATCAGTCGTGAATTAATTAAAGCTCACTATCAGCATTTCTTTGCAGCATTCGAGGAATAAAATTTTATGATGTTAAAATCAGGTTCGCCCTAATTGCTATCTTACTGGAGATATTCTACTCGGAGATATGCTAATGAATCTGAGTGAGTCGGTCGTCGCGGTTCATCGTCCCGCTATTTACGAGCGAAGTGAATTTTACACCTCGCACTTTTCGTGGTAGACTCTTCTCTCACTTCGGGGATGAACTCACGATGAACAAAGGGATCGGGTGAAAACGGTACCTGTAACGAAATTGTAGGCTTCTTATTACTCGACGTTCGCGATGCACCGACTCGCCACGGGAATTCTGATCGGCCTCCCGGCTACAGAGTTCTGCGGATAACGCGAGTTGGAGAATCTCCCGAGAACTCGGTCCCGTTGCTCTCAAACTTCACTTTCGTGCATAGATTGTAGCACGAGTTGTGCAAGCCGAAGGGTTGTGCAAAATAATATTACGTGCAAGAAACGAATAAAAATGGACCTTTTACTTAAATAATAATTTTCACTTATAATCCTCGTCACCAACCATTAATTGAAATGGTACAAATACTAGGAAATCTTTTCAGAATTAGAGTTATATATCAGAGGATTAGCTGACTCGAGATTGAATTAATCAACGTTCGAATGTAAGGATTTAGGCATCAATTTGTTCACGCTGAGTCGCCGAAAGCACGGACTATCGAATGATTCGCGAAAAAATAAGGCGCCATGGCCGGCTCGTCCTTGAAAAGTCGACGCGAGCACACGGTTGCAAGGTGGGCAGAAGTCCACCGGGCGACCGGCACAGATTGTATTTCTTTTGGTGTGTGTGGCGATTCAGGTATGCTGCTAAATCAACGACACGTATATAACGCACACAGGCGCGGGAACTGCGAGTATGCCAGGCTGTGTTTGCGAGAAAAAGCGCATATTCATCCATACCCGCTGATGCCCGGTGACTTCACCTGTACCACATACGCTAGTTGCGTATATGACGATGATGCGTGTGTAGATTGAGCGTGCAGGCAGAAACGTAGATCGGCCGCATGAGAGGAAGAGAGAGAGAGAGAGAGAGAGAGTATGAGAGTGGAACAGGGAGAAGAGAGAAATAGAGACAGGCAGTCTGAATGAGAAAGGAGAAACAGAGAAGGAGAATGCCTGGAAGGTTGGATCGTTCGCTGCCGGTAGCAACGACCCTGGATGCATCGACTCCTGGGGTTGTTCGGTGGTAAGGGTAGCGGATAGACGGAGAGAATGAGATGACAAGGGACGAAGGGAGACAGGCATAATCGGCGAGAGGGTGTGTTGAGAAGGAAGGCGTGAGAGAGAGAGAGAGAGAGAGAGAGAGGGAAGAGGGACGAAAAGGGAGCAAATGAGGGAGGGCGGGAACGATAAAGGTGCTGGAAACTGGGGGAGTTACCCTTCGTTTCTTGTCCTTCTTGCTCTCGTAGCCATCCCGTGCATAGTATCTCTTCTTCTTCGCCACCCCGTTGCTATTTATGCTTTCCTTTCTCTCTTTCTCCTTCTTCCTCCGCTCTTCCCTTCACACATCCCTTTCAGCTAGAACTCCCCTCTTTCGTCCCGATCTCTCTCCATCTCGCTTGCCCTGACGGCTCTTCGGCTCTTCACGCTATTGATCCCGCAGCATCCACCGCGAAATAACGACGTAGGTCCCTGTTTCTCTTGTTTTCCCTCTCCCATTCTTTTTCTCTTTCTTTTGGGGTATCTTTCTCTATCGGCCTATTTGTTTCTTCCTCTTTTTCATTCTCTTTTTCACTATTTCTGTCTTCTTTTGCCACTGAAACGTTCCAATATACTCCGCAGAGATGGAAAAGATGCAGCGTACCTGGGACCTCCGTCACGATTCTACCTCAAAAATGAGTTCTACCTCAAAGTATTTGTCTGGGTGCATATTTTTTCGCCTGGCGCTTGGAAAACGTTCCGACAAAGAGCACTCTGATCTGAACCGAATCATCTATGTATTTATTAAGGCGAAGAAATAAAATTTTTTGCATGCATAATTAATGCCTCAACAAAAAATTTCGTTGACCGCTTAATCTTTCTAATCCGATTAAAACATTTTTAGCAAGAAACATCGCATCTCTGTTTTTCTTGAAAGGAAATTGAAAAATTCATCTGTTTCAAGAAGGTTGATATTTTCTGCGAATTCTCTACGATGAAATTGCACTCTATAATTCAGGCAGGAATTCATAACGAGAGACTTGCTAGAAGTAAAATGTAAGTCTGATATCTAAATTACAGAAAATTCGACGTATTCAAAGACATTCGAATTCCGACAAATCGAGTTATTAAAATCGACAGTTATTGAAGAATAAATCTCGCTGTGCCGATATCTCGGTATTATATATACATATACTGAAAGTAGAAAATAGAATGATAAGATCTGGAAAACATGTCGAATTTTCAAGAAAATTCTGCAATGTTAAAAATCTTTTGATCAATGAGTGTTTACACATGGTGTTAACTAATTAAGACGGCATGAAATTATGGCGATATATACAGCCGCATGCAAATGCCTGGCTCCTAATTGGGCGGTCCAGAATCGACGAATATCGGGCCGGATCCGCGTCCAGCCACGAGGCCTTCGTTATAGAGCTTATTATCTTCTCATTACCGTGGCGCTGAGGAAGCCGATAATATTTCTTCCTCGCATTGGCGATAATCGGTGGTAATTTCTTTCCGGCGGTGCCGCACGCTTATTTCTCTCTTTCCCCACCTTCTCTAACCCCAGTTCCAGCCGATGGTTCCGCGAAGACGGATGGCGGAGCGTATTTCTCGTGCGAGGCGATTCCCGCCGGAGGAAGACGAATGCAGGAGGCGACGTTTCGCTTTCCGACGCGCGAAGCGCTGCCCGAGAGAAAAGAAATTACTTTCCGGAACGAATGCTCGGGATACATATGCGCGCGAGGATTTTCGGTGGGCCAGGTGATGGTGATTCGGAAGAGAAGAAGGGAAGAAGACTGGAAAAATGAGTTGCAGAGAAGGGGTAGAGACTCGGTCGATCGAATCGAATTATTCTCATAATGGGTACGGCTATCTCGGTTTCGCCCGTTAACAAATTAGCATAACAGGGAATTGGCTTGACTCGACTCAAGAGAGAGAGAAAGAGAGAGAGAGGAAGGGAGGGAGGGAGTCAACCCCATCGGAAACCCCTCTCCCTCTCCCGCTAAGACCGTCTCGAGAGCCTGCGGAGAATAGGCGTCGACGGAAGCCGACTTCCGACGTTGAATGTCGCGTAGTTTGCGACGAGAATTGGATTCTGGAGGATATTGACTTAGTATTAGCTGAGATCTTAAAGGGTGTATCGAATTGTTCAGTTAATTATCACAGCTTGATCGAGAGCTGTTTGTTATATGAGTTAATCGGACCGATATAAAATTCGTCTCAGGTTTAGTGTGTGTTCACAAACAGGAGAAATTTTACATAAAAAGATGCCTCTTGTAATTAAAAAAAATTTAAATTACGAATTTCCTAAAAGTTAAGAGAAGTCGTTTAAATATTACTGCCATTAAATATTACTGTTATTCAGGTCGCTTTCGTGATTTTTTGGACAACTTATTACTCCCATTACGTTATTGCAATTATTTTGCGATGGAGTTTTGAGGAATTCGTTCCTTTTAATATAATGATTTAATTGTGTCGAGAACGCAATTTCCATCGCGCAAATCACATTTCTCATTCAATGAATGAGAATCCGGCATTTATTCGATAAGAAACGTCCGTTTGCAAAGCTTTATTTTTTTCCTTTTGCACTCGTAAATACGTGTAGACAGCCTCTACCTCTTTTTAAATCGTTACACGACGTCACGCGGTTTTACTTTCAAGCGGGTTTTTTGACCGACCGACAAAAACCGACCCCTCCTCGAGGTCGAGAAGGGATTTGTTCTCTTAGCGGAGTGGCGGTCCGAGGATTGAATAACTCCGACTGTGGAGTTGCGGCGCGACAGCGCTACATGCCATATCTGCGATAAATCTTTCGATCGCGTTGATCCGTGAATAAATATATTCCTTTACATTGTTGTCATTCTTGATAATAAATAACGTTTAAATTAGTATGACTAAAATCTGTAGAAGCTCACGCAATTATATTTAGTGACTTTAATAAAATTATAGAAAAGCAGATATTACATTAATATAAAACTAGTAATAATAAAATAGTCACAAGACATGTAGCTACATTTATATTAATAGTATACAAGTAATAAACTAGTTTAGTCACAAAGAAGTCTCTGTCGAGAGAATATGTGGGAGTGTTGTTGATACGCGAGTATTGATTGTAACATGATCACAACCGACGAGTGATTGAGAATAAATGTACTCTTTGCACTTGGCGTGAGTTGCAAATGTTCAATCTGTCCTCCAATCTCATCAGCGCCGATAGAGATACACTTGCTGGAATCCCGGCTGCTCGCACAAGATACTCCGCGATGCGTAAACGGTGGTCCAGATGATTTGTGAGAGAAGGATAATGGGTATCCCGGGCTCTGATGCTGCTACTGCTGCTGCTGCTGCTGCTGCTGCTGCTGCTGCTGCTGCTGTTGCTGCTGCAGCCTCATCGGCAACGGGGTGGTGTTCGTGGCGGCAACGACGGCGGGAAGACAGATAGAGAGAACGACGAAGCGGAGAGACGAGGATGACGCCGGAGAGGGCGGTGAACGCTCGCCGGCAGGGGTGATGGACGTCGAGGGTAGATCATCGCAGGGCTTGTTGCAGGGACCGGCGGCGATGGTGTCGGCGGCGGGCCTCTACGGTATAACCAGGGGTGTACCCACTACGGTGCACCGAGGGGTGGTTTCCTCTCTGCTCGCTCGGGTCAGTGCCCTCCCGTAACATTGAACCGCCCCGCGGTGCAGTCAGGGCCGAGCGAAGGGCGCGTGCGTCGTCGTACAACCCCCTCTGACATCCCGGCGCGCACCAACGTCCCGGCCAGCCGACAATCCTCCTCTCGTCTCCCTCCCCCCTCTCTCTCTCTCTCTCTTTCTCTTTTCTTTGCACCCACCCTTGTCATGGTGCGGCACGGCGTACGCCCCTGTCGGCGTCTCGATGCTTTAATTTTTCCACCCCTTCTTGTACCCATCCACCGCTGGTTTCCGTTTTAGACCTCGTCTGCCGCCAAAACATTGTCTGCACCCCTTCTTTCCATCCGATCGCAAAGCGCGATTATCCTTAAAATTGAGTCGCGGGACACCACAGTAAATCTGCTATTCCGGAATCGCTCCAGCCAACTCGCCGAGACGCGGGAGATGCTGCGCCAGGACGTTGCACCTTGCTCCACGAAGGATAATGCATCTACTTGCGTGGGGGAAGAGAGTGGGGAGTCAACGAGAGATTACTCTTTCCCTCCCTTTCTTTCTGTTCATCTCTAAGTTGCAAAGATAAGAATAACATTTTTATTTTCTTTGAGGTAAATAAATTGATAAATATTAAATATCTATTTTATAAAAGTTTAATCTAAATTAAAGTTTATAGACGCACAATAAAACAATGTAGGATTCTAAGGCTTTAGGTCTGCGAGCAACCAAGTCTATGTATGACATTTCAAAGCTCTATAGAAGACCGTCGGCCATTGTAACCAGCTAAAATTAAACTTATGGTTGTAATATTGGATATTCTATTAATTAAATGAGAATCGGAGCTTTTTCTAAACGATCGTAAGTGGCGAATTTGAAACTTTGGTAAAAGCTTCGGTCGACGTTCCTGTGGGAAATCCATTCTCGTCGTTACCCGACGAGTCGAATTCGAGATTTCGAGACTTTCGAGGTGCAACGAACTCCGGCCCGATCACTTCAGACGTCGGGTACAAAGTAGAAAAAGAAACGATATATTTTCGGTGAGCGTATACTGAACTGTAAGCACGCTAGCGTAGAACGACCTATTAGTTTCGATCGTTGTGTAATTTAATCAAATTTACACAAGTAATAACGTATGGATTGATATTTCGAATTAGAAGGTATATCGCTTGTCATGAAGGAATACAAGTTTGAGTTGAACGGTTCTAGAAAAAAAAAATCGAATCATATTGTTTGTCTGTCTGTCGTTCGTTTCTTCATCTTTTTTTTCTTCACTGGAGATGATCGATGCAAAATTGTGCTTAAAGGCGGCAAATTGCACGGCTAATTGGCTAATGCACACATGACCGGCGGCAGCGCAGGGGAGACCGCAAAAATTAAATGAGATTGTTGTCGCGGGGAAAGTTTAATTGGAAACTGTGCCATCCCCGCACGCGAGTCATTTCACCGCGGTTGTCGGTGCATCGAAATCATCTCGAATAAACAGAACGTCTGTCGGCTACGCGGTACACTTGGGACCGTGGTTTGGCTCGAAAAGTTTGAAACTTCATTAGAATCAGGCGTTGTTCTGACAACGCGGTGGATCCACACTGCCGTGAGAGGGAGGCGAGAGGGAGAAAATAGAGGGAGTGAGAGAGAGAGAGAGAGAGAAAGAGAGAGACTCGTGCAACCCCGACGACGACGACAACGGTGCGCTGAACTCTCCCTCGATTGTTCCGTTGACGTATCTTGAAGTGGAAAAAGGGGACGCATCGCACAGGGAATACACGAGGGGCGTGAAATGGCCTCATTTCGCAGCGCGGAGAGTCGCCGATGTAGCACATATCGCTTCTTCTCGCTCACGAGTGTTAGATACGCGCGCCCTACGCGAGGTGTATCTACTGCATGCCGGCCAACTTTTGCCAGTGACGTTTTCTGACGTTGAGGAGAATCTCCGAAGCGGTATGATATACAGTCGGCCGTGATCAACCGCGCTATAATTTTCATTTCGCGAAGGAATATTTACAGCGAAACTTCATGAAACAAATATTTCCGATGTTATGCCAGATATCAACAAAAATAATATATCGAGCGACACTTTTACGCCGAATAAGACAAGTACGTATAATTGATTTAATCGCTCTTATCCATTTAACCTCGTCAAAAATCGATTATTAGAGCACACTCTTTTAATATAGATGTTAGGTAATATTTAAAACTTACATAATACTTGTATACTTTATATACCTACAATTATGCATAATAAATCTATATCTATCTTATATGTAAGTAATTAATCCTCAACGCTATAGATGATTATAACACAATATAGATAATAATTATTTAACTTTATATTATATTTGTAATCTAGGTTTCAAAGAGAATTTTGCAAACTTGCGAGAATCGGGGAAAATAGAAGGTACGGGATTATTCCTTCTGTAGAGTTTATTCAAATCGATACGTGGAATGAGGTGAGTGTTTCAGAAAAATGACTCTCGCGACGGACACACTCTAGAGGTGTGTAGGGCACTACTGCAGAGAAAGCTGAGGACTGGAATAGTACTCCATAAAGCATTCATGTGCGTTCGAGTCCTGGAATAGACGGCGTGCCATCAGTGGACATTCGAATTCTTCGATCATAACATTATTTATACGCAGCGCATCGCAGTGTCATCTCTTGTTCAAGTTGCCGCGTATCCTATTCCACGAGGAATCAGAAAACCTTGTGAGTAGCGCATAACGCAGCAGCGCAGCGCTCGCGCGCGCGAGGGCGCGGGAGCGAAATTGCGTTCAGCCCAATCTCCCCGATCCTGGATATCCCGTAAACAAATCGGATTTCGGTTTCCGAGCTTTCCGGCGATGGTCGGGACGTGAATAAAAGAGAAAAGCACTCGCGCGCTTTTACTTTGAGCATCGGGAAATACGCGGCGCGTATAAAATACTTTCGCGCCGTCGGTGTTTCGTGCATCGCGACCGCAGCGATAACGCGCGCAAGAAACGCGCGCGCGGCTGCCCGGCGACGCGTGCCACACGGATCATAGTTTCTCCTCATCTTCTTCCCGGACCGGAACTCGAAGCGACGTGCATTATGTATATACTTCGAGTGCAAAATGCATTCGCGCTCATTCTCCGTCACTCCGGTCGCTGCGGTCGTCCATTTTCGATTCCACGCCGGGACTCGCTCCCGTATTTTTCCTAAGGTTACGACGACGCGATTTCGCGGAAAATCCGATGAGTGCGACGAGAGGGTAGCCGTTCTTTCGCGTGCGCGCGGGGAGGAGTGCCAACGGTGATGGCGGCGGCGGTGCACGGTGGCGGCGGCGACGGCGACGGCGACGGCAGCCCGCGCAAACGGGGGTGGATGGGACGTCGAGAGGGTTTGCCAACACACCGTGCAACGAATGGAGATCGATTCCGAGTCTGGGTCAGGCGAGGGCGTTCACCCCCCGGTGCAGCCCGGGAGACACGGAATCCAGGATCGTAGCTAGGCTATCACGGCATAGGCGGGGTACTGGCCGGGGGTCGGGGCTTCGGGGCTGCGAGGGAGGAGGGTGCACCGGCGCTCGGGACACTCCCTTCTGTTGGGTGCAATGTACGCTCGCTCTCCTCTATGTCCAAAATCGCGGCTCCGGACTGCCGCAGCTCCTGCAACCCCGCGCGCGACGAGTCTCGGCCGACCGCGATGACGCTCTTGCCGCAACCCCCAAGTTGACTCTTCCGAGTGATTTAACGAAAGTACATCTTCTTCGAAAGAAGACTTCGGCCCGATCGAGGCTTCTGCATTTGCGGAACGGATGCTCCTACATCTATCGCTTATCTGAGATTATCTTTCGTTGAAATTACATCCCTTTGGCTAGTCACGCAGTAATTTCGCATTTGATTTAATACGATCTAGCAACAGATTATCATAGATTTGGTAACGATACATTGTTGTAATGATACATGTTATACTTCTATATGATATATTATAAGACATTATCTTCATAATTATTAAACCAGTCAATTTGCCGGTTGTACTAGCATTGTCAGCGACGTAACTTGATTCGGGACTTGTTTATTAAATCTATAGGTTTCATTGAATTAAAAAAAGACGTGCTATACTCGGAGAAATTAATTTTTTCCTATTGTCCAACTATTCGAAATGGCTATAACGCGGTTTCGCGATGTCGTGTTTAACTTGCTTGCCTCAATGTTTGTGTTTCGATCGTAACGCAGCGGTTAACAGAGCAGTTTGCTAAATTTTGTTTATCTCCGAAGGATCGACGCGATGCGTAAACGTATCCTTCGTATCTTCCGCTTTAACCTGGCTACCAGGAGCGAGTCCCAGGACGAGGTGAACGATCGACAGGGTGGTGGTACGTGACCTTTTGCGCGAAGGATAACGGCAGGGATGGGGTGGGGGACGCGGCGGTTTGCACTATGGTAACACGGGGGTGAATGCACGTACTCCAGGGGGCTTATCCTGCAACTTTTCGACGCATGCGTTTTGCGTACCGGAAATTTTCGCAATGCGTGACGTCACTGGTGTCGCGTCGGAGCACTGGTGTGCTTCCTCCCTCCCCCCCCCTCTCTCTCTCTCTCTCATTTTGTATAATTGTTTTAATAGAGTATAATTGTATTATGTTATGCAGTGGTGAGAATATATGTATTTTAGATAATATTATTTATGCATGAACTGAATTGACATGTATCTTGTTACTTTATTTTTGCGCTTGTGAGGATTATTCTAGAACGCATAATAAATAACGCTTTTTCCCTCCTCTCTCTCTCTGTCTCTTTCTCTCTTTCTTTTTGTTTGTCCACAATGAAAGCGTATTTTGTAGATAATTACGATGCGATTTTTAATGTGCATTAAAATACTAATTGTGCTACGCTTATCGTCATAACATGATCGAGCCGTATGAATCTTGCAGCGGGTTATTATATGTTAACCATAATAGATTATGAACTGAAATCGTTGAGGTCGCGACGCGGTTTCAGTGGCGTAATGGATTTTGGCTGTATTGTATGTAACTGGCGCTTATAGATACATGCAGTCACGCATGTACGCATAAATGTACACATGTTACATATACTATTACTTCTGTTTACGCGAAGCGGTTTTCTTGCTGATTTTATAGAAATATACTTAAATATCTCACATAATGGGTAAATTTTTTAAATTCCCAATCTTTAAACGCGGATCTTAGATGGTAGAATGCTGTTTTATCACCATTTCTGTGAACGGTCCTGTAAACGGAGAAGCGAGAGTAGGCACACATGACAAGGGGTAGTTTTCAGAGGTCGTGGTGCCCATTCGTATGCAACCGGGATAGCACCGAGCGTGGAGAATCGATGCGTGCAATATGTATTGAATTCTCGATGTTCCCGATTCCTTCGTTTTTAATTTTCGATTTGTATAAGTATTACGAGAAAAAAAAATGAAATTTTTGTTGAGAAAAATAAAATCCTCGATAATTTTAGGGGAAAATAATTTCACGAGTAGTTTCCGTAAGAAATTTAGCCTTATACGAATCAAGAAACGGTCGGTAACATAGTCGGTCACAATAACAATTCGATATCGACGGCGATAAACTCGACAAAAAGCTTTCAAGTTTATGTGCAGTTTTTATTTTGTCGCGATGAAATACACGAGGAGAAAAAATAATTAAAAAATTCTCAGCCACTTTATCAACAAAATATTTCATTTATTCATTATTTCATCATTGTTTATTCATTTATTATTGATGAACGAGAGAGAGAGAGATGAGGGAGAGAGAGAGTGAGAGAGAGAGAGAGAGAGAGAGAGAGAGAGAGAGAGAGAGAGAGAGAGAGAGAGAGAGAGAGAGAGAGAGAGAATCTTTAGTGCCAAATGGAGGTCGAAGAGACTAAAAAAATATAGCGAATGCCATCAAATATAAAAGCGAATTAATTTATGTATTGTCAATTGTATGAAATTTTTAATTGATATAACGAAAATCGCCAATCATGCAAAAGGGATCAATAAGCATCGACAAAATATCATTATTGGCAATCTAGCATGACTTGAACAATTCATTCGACAACATTATAGCAAGAATATAAAACAGTATTTCAAAATAAGAGTTGACAACAATGAGATAGATATATATTATTGAAAAGCTTAGTTTATGACAAATTTTATTTTAATTTAACTCTATAACTGTATTGTTCGAATACTAAATGATTATATTATATTGTTTAGCTCAATTTGATAACTATAATATAAGTTTTCTAAGAAATAAAAATAAAAAAATTTGCAAAAGAAGAAATCTTACATTATAGACAAAACCATCAAAATGTAAATATTAAAAAAATACATTTTTACAGAGAGTGTTACCATAAAATCCATAAATGAAAGAAGATATAATATATTTTTTATTACGTTAATTCACGTTTTATTTTTACAATTTTTACTAAAGCCATATATAAAAGATTTATATATTTTTGATGACAAATAATAACTGATTTAATTACTTATTCTTTAACTTTGATTACTTAATACAAGTAATTTTTAATACAAGCAAAACAGTCAAAAGTATCTTTTAACTATCTCTATTATTAAAATGTAATTAAAAACTATAAAAATTCATTGAAATATAATTGAAATGTACTAAAAAATTTATTATTTAAGGATGATAATTATTTTTATCTTTAAGTAGTATTTAATAGTCATGTATGATAAAAAAGATATGGAGGTGAAAGAGTTCTGATTTAACGATCGCAGATAGCATTGTATTCGTGTAGGTATAAGAGAGGAAAGAGCAAGGTTATCTTATAAAGTTATGCTGCATGGTCGCTGAGCTCTTAGAACGAGTTTTAGCCTTGCCTCGTACGATACAATAATCATAGTTCTAATTGGTTTTGATTATTTTGATAAACATAATATAATGATATTCGACTTGTACGATATTCCGGTTATTGTAGTATTCGTCCTTTTGGCGATGTATTTCGAAAGTAAGTGGATTGTCTGGCTTTTTTCATCCGCAGCGATTTTTGTGTTCTGCGCCTTGGTATATGAACACGTGTTCCAGAGAAAAACAAAAACTATTAAGAACAAGCATGTGGTCGTAAGTATGTGATAATAAGGAAACGGACTACCTCACCAATTTGATTAAAACTTAACAATATCGTGTATATTTTGTACGTAAAACACGAATCTGTAAGTAAAAAGCGTCGCTCTGCTCCGCGAAGGGAGATAATAGTTAAAGTTTTATAACCTGATAGTCGTCAACTTTAACTGTTGATATCTCCCTTCGCGGAGCAGAGTGATGCTTTTATTTACAGAGTCGTGTTCTAAAAATACACGATTTTGTAAAGCAAATTGGTGAGATAGCTCGTCTTCTTTACAGTATTACCTACGAAACAATTCACAGGATAAAATTAATTCCAACAAATTATTTAACATTTTATAAAATGCCTTATATAATATCGTTTTATAGGTAACCGGTGGCTCCAGTGGCATTGGAAAATGCATAGCAATTCTCGCTGCAAAGAGGGGAGCAAATGTAACAATAATAGCGAGGAATGTGAGAACTTTAGAGGAAGCAAGATATGAAATACTACAGGCATGCGAAAATAAAGACACACAAAGGATAGAATACAGATCTTTAGATATCGGAGCAGATTATGAAACGGTCGAGAAAACATTAACAGAGTTGGAGACTGATATGGGACCAATTTACATGCTTGTAAATTGTGCTGGTTTAGCGCTTGCTAGCAAAATAGAAGATACTACTATAGATACTCTCAATACAATGATACGCACAAATTTCCTAGGGACATATTACTGCATTAAAGCTGTGGTGCCAAGAATGAAATTTTTCAAAGAAGGAGTGATTGTACTTGTATCATCTCAAGCTGGTCTTCTAGGTATGTGCATAATAACCCAGAATGCATGCAAAAAATTTTTAGTGTTATTTTAAATTGTATTGTGCAGGTGTCTTTGGATACACAGCCTACTGCAGCACAAAATTCGCACTCCGTGGTTTGGCAGAGAGCTTGGCGATGGAACTGAAGCCGTACAACATTTCCGTTACTCTGTCTTTGCCGCAGGATACGGACACACCTGGTTATGCCATCGAAGAGTTGTCAAAACCGCCAGAAACGAAAGCCATATCGCAAGTAGCAAAATTAATCCAGCCCGAGATTATTGCTGAGAAAACTCTCGTGGATGCATTGGTTAGTACATGAAAATTAATGACTTTATTATCATTTTCTTCGACTTCCTTTGTTAAATGAAACTGAAACATATTTCAGGCAGGAAATTTCTTCTCTACTGTTGGTCTGGAAAGTTTTCTAGTGGCAACGGTGTGCGCAGGATTATCACCGGTTCGGTTATTTCGTCAATTGTATATACAAATGCTTTTAATGAGCCCATTGAGGTTTGTCGGCGTGAGCTGTCTCGCCTATTTCGATAGAATCATCGCAAAATACCAGTCTCGAAAATTTTGAAGCTTTAAATTGAGTAAGAAGGGAAATCCATGATTAAGAGATTGACATTACATTCCCTTTTAACCAAAACAGGTATCATTCTCACTTATAGTTTTAACAGATTTTTTAGTTCCATAACGACCGCGTTGGTAATATCACAGAACAATTTATTTACATATATGTTTGCATTTTATTTTATTTTTTAACAAATTACTGTCTTATTTTTTTCACGAAGAGAATGAGCTTACTTTAAAAACAGTGATATGTATAATAGTATAATACACATGCGTGATTGTAAAGATCTTATCATATGTGTGCAAGTACATATATTTACTGAAAAAAATTGTTAATTTGATTAAATTTTCCTACTTGATTAAATTTCTTCAGTTTAAGTATTTATGGATTTATCTTAAATACATAAACTATTTAAAGTTAAATTCACATATTTATAAATTAGATTGAAATATATAAATACTTAAATTGAAAAGTTCAGTCAAATTAACAACTTTTCTCTCAGTGTATGTTAATAACGTTTGTACACTGCTAGAAAAATATATTCTATTTACGACTATAATTGCATAGTAAAATAATTATAGTCAGGAATATTTTTATAGCAATTACTAGCTATGCCCTGCCACGCGTTGCTGTGGCTCTTTATTCTTATGCTACGTTTTTTTCAAATTTTCTTTGCTTTCGTTGTTTAACTTTCAAGAGCCTTGCTTTACTATTGCTCTTTTTATTTTATTTTTGAATAAACATTTATCTATCTTTAATAAATCTAATATTTATTTATTTACATACTTCTAACTTTTTTTTCTAAAAGCTGCCATGGATTTAGAAATCCATTCAAAAGACTGTTTTAAATAAGTTCCTTTTTTTCAATAAAATAACAGCCATCTTTATTTTTTTTATTACCTTAATTTAAACACAATAGAAACATTCTTCGCCTCTCCCAGTCTCTTCCGTCTCTCCTGGTCTCTCCCCGTCTCTCCCGGTCTCTCCCGGTCTCACCCGGTCTCACCTCGTCTTTACTCGTCTCTCCCCATCTCTACCCGTCTTTCCCGGTCTCTCCTCGTCTCACCCCATCTCTACCCGTCTCTCCCCGTCTCTCCCGGTCTCTCCCCGTCAGTCCCGATCTCTCCCCGTCTTTCCCCGTCTCTACTCGTCTCTCCCGGTCTCTCCCCGTCACTCCCGATCTCTCCCCGTCTCTACTCGTCTCTCCCGGTCTCTCCCCGTCTCTCCCGGTCTCTCCCCGTCTCTCCCGGTCTCTCCTCGTCTCTCCCCATCTCTACCCGTCTCTCCCGGTCTCTCCCCGTCTCTCCCCATCTCTACCCGTCTCTTCCCGTCTCTCCCGGTCTCTCCCCGTCTCTCCCGGTCTCTCCCCGTCTCTCCCGGTCTCTTCCCGTCTCTACTCGTCTCTCCCAGTCTCTCCCCGTCTCTCCCGATCTCTCCCCGTCTCTCTCCGTCTTAATGTGTCAAAATTTCAATAATATTAATGAAAAACTATTTTTTACATTTAAATTATGGCCATCATTTTTGAAACACCGGTATATCCCAAATCAAACGCCTTAAGAACACTCCCGTTTTCGAATGCAACGTTGTGTCAAAATTTCAAAGCAATCGGTGAATAACTTACGGAGATCTTAGATGAGTAACAAACATTTTACATTTTTATTTATATAGATAGATTACTATAATATTAGTAATAATAACCATATGCCATATTTTAAAGCTATATAATTTATAGTATAATTTTTTAATAGGCGACAACATTATAAGTACATGGTTATTATTACTAATATTATTGTAACAGTTACAATAAAAACAATATTCCTGATTATAATTATTTTACTATGTAATTATAGTCGCAAATGTCATATTTTTCTTTCAGTATAAGCAAAATATATTTAATGATGAATAAATTGTATGAAAGAAGATAAATATATATGTATGATAGATATATTTAATGCCATATTAATGCCGTGTACAAAAGAGCGAAAGAAATAAAACACATTTTTAACGGTTTGGCTTACTTTTATTAGGTATTCCGTAAGTTCATAGTATAATGTTTTTTTTTCTTTTATTAAGCTTTTATGGTTCTTACACACATAGAACGGGACTGCTCTCTTCGTCCCGTTTCTCGCCACAATAGATGAAAAACGGAAACTGGTATGTAATGAGTACTCCCATGACGCGTGGACGGGGGGCTCCGTTTGACGTCGATCGCGTTTGCGCGTCTGTCCGCTGATAAAAGATCGAACTCGTGCTTTCGATGTAAATAATGAATAAATTTCTGTTGACGTTCATCCGAAATTTCGTAAATTGTATCGTGCAGTCGCGATCGGACGTCGAAAGGGCGTGTTCCGCCGTCCAGCCATTCGAAAAAACGAGACTAAACTTATGCGTAGAAACGGCGGTCAACGAAGATTTTTCAGCCGAAATTGCGAGTCCGGTAATAATGGGTTTAACATTGATTTATTATCTCCCTTTCTCTCCCTCTCTCTCACTCTTGTTCTTTCGCTCGTGCATCTCACGCGCATATTTTAAACTTCCGCTCCGCTTATCCTCCCACATTCGCTCTAACATTCTTCGCTTTCCTCGGCATCATCTCGTAGATTCGTTAAAGTCTATTTTCCCCTCGTTATAAACCTAAAGCGCTTAAGGTGTACAGACGCGAATCCACGAGACGAGGCTTGCCTCGAGGAATTTTTCACCAGAGTGTCTTGCTGTTTAATTTTCTTTTAACTTACACTTATTTTTAAATCGATGTCGTCCGCTTATCCGCGCGCTCGACAAATTTCGCTTTTGCTTTCTCCTTTTTTTTCCCGTAAAGGTCTCCACCCTTTACGGCGACGGGCAGCAGCCCGTAATTTACCTTCGTCGAACGTTCGAATCGGCAGACGTGTTGCGTTAATGATTAATTAGATGCCTTACTATAGTGTGATCTGTCGCGTGCCGTCACAACAAAACGCCCGCAAACGTAGGATCTCGCTTTCAACGTTAATAGGACGTTGTCGAACTCGGTCGTTCGCAATGGACTTGTCGAAGCTCCTGATCGATTTACGGTGTCGAACGCACGCGTCCGGCCGACAATACGATGTAAATTACCCGAGTAAGTATCTCGCTGAGGAACCGAACGTAATAAGCCGCTATTCGATAATTTAATAATATAATTCGCGATAATTCATCGAGTCTCTCGAGTCGTACGTTCGGGAGCTTCAATGCTCGCGTGCAACAATCGCGTGATTGCACGATGCATTTTTCGCGAATGTCATCGTTGATCCGCGTAATTAACGAGATATCCGCCGTCCCGAGGGTGCCGATCGACGACAAAATGGCCTCTCCCAATGGAGGGGAGGGGGAGGAGAATTTGCTCTTCTAACCCTCTACAGCCGAGGAAAAAGTAATAAAATGCACGGACAAGGAGAAGTGAACCCGAACACATTTCTACAAAAAGATCTGCGATCTCAAAAAACTCTATTTGTGCGTTTGTGATTAGTGACGAATGTTTGAAAATTTGTTGCCTTCGTGACAGGCTGTTCGCTCTCACAGTGGGAGATAAAAGCGGTAGAGGGTTAAAATTACAAAAAAAATAATGCACATTCTCCGCGCGCGGGACTAATACCGTCTTACAGTCTTCGACGTCTAAAAAGTTTCTCGAGAACATTTGATTTGCCGCTCGTCTCGAAATCCTTTTCTACTGACTTGTTCTCAATCTGTCTTTTTCTCTCTCTATCACACACACACACACACACACACACACACACACACAATTGCGTGATCGATTTCTGAAATGTTTTCTCGTCTTGACAAAGAATTTTTCGAGACTGTTCGACGGCGCGGCAACGCGGATGAATCACGTCGGAATTGGAATCTCCGCGACCTGATAGAAATCTATTTCTGGGTCACAGCATCTCACTCGTCTTTCATCCCTCCGATGACAACGACGACGACGACGACGACGACGACGACGACGGCGGCGGCGGCGGCGGCGGCGGCGACGGCGGCAGCGTCGTATCGCCTGTATATATCTCTCGCATATAGCCTATCTCGAAAGGAACACCTAACTTGCGTTATCTACACGTAAGAGCACATCGACGTACTTGTCAGGACGGTCATAAACATACTATATCACTCTCAGAGAAACAAAGTGTTCTCGGGATTCGCAACCGCGACTCTCGGGAATCGGCGTGCGCGCGCGTTTGGATGCATGGGCGCAAGATCAGGTCGATCGCTCGTTACATCATGATTTTGATGAAAGGTTCTTTAAAGGTCTCCCACCCAGACCGCGATTAGTAATCGTATCGTTCTCGCGCTCCACTTCACGGGCTTGCCTTACGAAACGCGAAGCAGTGGCACGCGAGAGGGTTGATTTATTTTTAAAGCGCGGATAGGAGAGCGCGTGCGATCGTGCTGACGGCAACCGGGAACCGGGTTCTTAGCTAACAGCGGAATTCACGAGGAACTTGCGAGAGGATAGGTTTTTCGGCAAGTTTTACTCGCCCCGTTTCCCCCGCGACGTGTTTCGACAAAAATAAAAATTAAAGATTAAATATACAGGGTAAGCCCGCGGTCGGCAACGTCGAAACGGAAAACTGAGGGAGTATGCGGACACTCGGGGACTACAAGATAGATTTTGGTACAAAAATTTTAATGTTGTTCTACGACGTTAGAATTAGATCGTAAGACGACGTTTCTCGACTGGATTTTTCGCCGTTCCGCCGTCTCTCTCCTGCTACATCTTCTTCTCTTTTTAAATTACTTGCCCTTTTTCGCGCGGCGAAGCAAAAGGTCGACGGGGACGAACGCGATGTTCCTTCTTCCACCTCGCGAGGGGGAGACCCGCGATTAAAAAAAAAAAAAGAGAGAGAGAAGGGGCCTCGCAGGACTGCGTTTTTTTTCAGCCCTTTCCATCGTTGCTTCAGAAGCAGCCTCGCGAAGCGCGGGAAGAAGGAAAGGCGGCAGCAGAACGATATAAAGAAGATAACTACGTCCCCGGTCGACCTTTTTTTTTCGAATGCGTCATTCGACCAACGTCTCAGTAAACGTCAGTCCAACGAACTTTTCTCAGTACACGTGTATGTATGTGTCGCTTGTATGCTGTGTTTTGTATGTCTGTGTCTACGTATGCGTGCATAGCTTATATTTTCTCTCTCTCTCTCTCTCTCTCTCTCTCTCTCTTTCTCTCTCATTCCCTTTCGCGCTGTTCTTCATTCTTCTCGCGCAAAACAGACTCACACGCGGCTTAAAGCACCAACTCGCGCGATCGCACTCGCGCACACAGCCGCTCGCACATTCGCCCCGCCTGGCTATTACGTCCGACGATATATCTGTACTTTTATATCCGTTAGTTCGCTTACTGCTAGGCGTTAATTAGTATTATTACATCTAGTCGCGTGTGTGGCCGGCCCGTGCTATCCACGCGAGCGCGCGCTCATCACGGGGAAACGTGCGCGCTCCGTTTTCCTCCCCAAAACTCGGACGCCCCGACGCGCGGCGCCGCGGAAAAGCGTGTGCGTCGGTGCCTGGCATCATGGCATGTATGTACTACTCCGCTTCCGCTTTCTCCTCCACGATAAGCTCGCCTGCGATCCGCAGCGATTAAGAATCTTTCCGAGGCGGTCGTGCATCCCCGCGATAAATGTTCATCGAAACGGAAATCAAAACGTCGGACGATTTCGATTTCTTGGAACATCGTATACCTATGTATGTACGCAGCATCTCTCTTGTTCTCATCCTCTAAGAAATTCCCTCCCTTCCCTTTCTTGCCTCCCGATACCGTGCACGATTTCCGAGCCGGTTAGCACGGGCGGCCAGACCCATTTCCAATGCGCATTTTACGATCCGAAAAATTACACAGTAACGTTATTTAGTTTATTTTTTTTTCTTGTTTCTTTAGCGTAACACGTACGGCATATCATTAATTAACGTTACGTTATTTATACGCTATGTTACGTTATTTACAATCACATGAATCGTAGATATTCTAACGAATCGTTCGTCTCCTGCCGCTGTCCTCGTGTCCTACGGTATATTTTCCTCCGTTTCTCCCTTCCCCTACGCCTTTTCTCTTCTTTTCCTCCTTCATTCTTTTCTCCTCGTATCTCTCCAACATTTTTGCTTTCCAACAAGAATCTTTTTAGCGAGAACGTACATACACATCTCTAATCGCTTGTTTGTATGCGCCCCTCGTTCGTGCGAGCTGAAACTTGTTCAATATTCAACACCCATGTGCAACGTATTTGCGCGCATACACATATACATATATATATTTCTGTTCGTTTGTATATATATATATATTTATATATATATTTATATATATATAATATTATAAAAAACAGTATTCCCTCCCCTCCCTTCTAGTATTTGCGAGAAGAAAGCAAATTCACGGGGGACGCGCGGGCGCCCACCGGAAAGCTGTACGCTCATCCGCTAAATTATACAACCGATCATGCTCAGAGGCGGCACGCCGCGGGCCAAGATCGCCGTGGAAAAATACGTTATCAAAAAGTATCGAAAGTATTGTTACGACGAGTCGTTTGACGACTTTCGACTAAGGGAAAGAAATCCACCTGGGATTTAGAATACGCACGAAATTTCGCGTGTCATATTACGTATACGTACGTTTATGTAAATATTTCATACAAAACAAATGTCTCTTTTTCCTTTAACGTCGTTCAACGTTCGTGGAATAAACGTTTAACAGAAATGGTCGTGGGATATGCGTACGTTTTGGACAACTTTTCGAGGAAGAAATGAAAAATGGCTTTATCGGCAGTATTTAATCGAGCGATATTTAATTGGCAGTATTTAATTTTGTAGCCCCGAGAGCAAACGAGGATACAAAATTTCCTTTACGTTCCTAGTAAAGAGGTCTTCGAATTTCAAAAAAAAAAAGAACGTCACATTTCCGAAATCGCGTGACGACGCGTAAAGGAACAGTCAGTGGAAAATGTTTGTACGGCCCGCGTCGCGGTGAATCAGCCTGTGCATGTGCGGACGTATGATATATTTTGATCGACGTGTGTATACTCAATGCGCTTCAATTACCAAAATTTTCATCGCGGATCGTCTCGAGACACCTGTCGCCTTTGACAACGGTCAAGTATTCATAGAGGCAGTGATAATTTCCATCGCGATATCCCGTCTTGCTTTGCTTGTGCGATCGATGGCTTCCCAGGTAAAAATTATCCGTGCAAATTTAATGATTTATTCCAACTACTCGTTTCAAATTTGGCTTGGTACTGGGAATATCAGAGTAACGTAACTGTGAGTTTGATATGGGCAAAACATTGCATGATATGAATTCTTTTCTCGGGTTGAATAATATTATCGCTATGTTATTAGAAACATTAAAATTTTTCACGTTTTCCTTGACTCATTTTTCTCATATTTTTCGATAAGCTTGTTCTTTTACGATCTTGGAATAGATAAATTAAAAGAAAAAAAGATTCTAATAACTTTCGGCGCGTATCGACGAATCGTCTAAGAGACGATAGCCGAGATCGCTCGGTCTCAGGACGATCCCAGATCACGCGGTAGACGTCGAGTATAGACACGTTTTGTTATATAATCGGTCGCTATCGAATATAATTAATTACATCGCATTTCGAAAAATTCATCGAACAAGTTTCAATTCTATTCGAGCGGCGCGGACGAAGTTTTTCTGCCTTTTCCTAGTCTCGTGACGGTTCTTTTTCTACATCGACGTTTCTTATTCTCACTCTCTTGTGTACTTTCTCTCACCTCTGTTATTATCGTTTCTCTTCCTCCTGCATGTTTCTCGTCACGTTATCGTTTTTCTTGTTCCTGTAACGGATGCTACGAAACCCAATGCCCTCGCGATAAGATTTCGCGATCGCGATCGTTTTTCAGGCGCTTCTTTTTTGAGATTTCGTAATTTTCTACATTGTCGAGCTAAACAGACGGAAAATACGTGAAACAATTCTGCGAATGTAAAACGTAAGTGTGGAACGCGTCTTTAGAAATGACAAGCAAATGCAAAAATATACCTTCTACAATAGTTTGTATACAATAATAGTAAGAACGATATGCTATTTCATTTAGACAAAATTCTTTTAATGGTCGTAATTAAATAAATGGATCTGATAAATAAAATTATCACGCGTTCTTAATGGGAAAAAAATTTCAAGACATTCACGGACTACCCGTTGTTCAAGCTCGACCTAATTACATTTTCGACAATGTCAAAAATTTCATAGCACGTTTTCCAGCACGTATAGTTTCTCGTAGCAATTTAACAAGAATTCATATAATTAACTAATTCCTAATTTCTAACGGCCGGATCACTGTCTCGATAATCGAGATGAACCTCTAACTCTTACTTCACGCATACGGAGAAAAAACATACTACCTCCATGGGGAATCGTTATTCTCGCCTATCTCTTTCTTTCTCTTTATCGTATTACCCTTTATCTTCGTAATCCTCTCATCCTCGCCCTTTTTGTCCTTGATCTCTGAAAATCAGTCTGCAGCGTCGAGGATCTTTTCTCTCGAGGTAGTCGGGGTCTCGTAGCAGGAGATAATCGATTATACGCGTATACCATCCTTGCGGTCTTGCCTGATTATCGTTCGGTCGCAAAGTAAGATGGATTTTTCGAGTAGAGAACCATAAGGATCAGAAGAACGAGGACGAACAGGCGGCTGCCGTGACTCGAGTACAGTGTCACCACTCCTGCCAGCCACCACAAAGTGGGACAACCGCCCGGCGCTGAACTGATGCCTCTCTGTATCGCCGCGGGGTGTTCTCCTAGAAAATCATCGGATATATTTGTATCTAATGATAAAATAATTGCAAAATTCGACCCGCTGCGACGAAAATTGTAATCTCGTATTCGCCCGTTTCACGCTATTGTAACTATACGAGTTATTTATCGGGTGCCTGTTCTCCTTTTCTTTTTTTTCGCAAAAGTCCACGTGAAAAAAGTATGATTTCACAAACAGTGAATCACATGTAACAAAAGTTTACGCGCGTTCAGGGAAACAGAAAAGTTTGAAACTGTGTTCCCCGCGTTTTAATTGTAATTTTTACAAACTCTTTCCCCAAAGTGATAAAATGCTCCACTCACCGTTCAGCACATGCAGCTGCACGCTCGCGCTATCCAAGTTACTCGGGCTGCAAGTATAGTTACCCGAATCCTCTCGTCTCGCGTTATGGATCACGAGGCTGCTCACCGTGTCCTGCTCGATCCTCTTCGTCTGAATGTCGATCTTGCCCAACTGATAATTTAGTACGCGATCGCCCTCGTGGTACCAGAAGACGTAGAACGGACCCTCGAGGGACTGCTTTATTACGCATCGTATTGCGACTGTACTTCCGGTCTTCACGTACATGTCACGGTCCCCCAAGATCTCGATCTTTGGCACTGCAACACATTGGACGTTCGGTATTGTCGTCCGACCATCTGACGAATGATCGCAACTTAATATAATCCCAACTTCCGCTCACCGACGATGTTGAGCTTGATGATGTGACTCTTCTTCGGGTCGGTCGAGATTTGGCACTCGTACTCGCCTTCGTCGCGCGCTTGGACGTATTTCACCTGCAGCGTCCACGTGTCCGCCTCCCCGAAAATCGCTTGGAACCTTTCGTCCGGGATGAACATGGTTCTATCCACCGAGAGGATATGCGAGTCCCTTCTTCTGATCCAGGAGACCTTCGGATTAAGCAGAATAAAATTCTCTTCACTCGCGACATCTTTTTATAGTCTCTTACAAAATCGCCAGTTTCAAGTTTTATTAATTCGTTAATAGCGACTCAACGTCCACTTTTTCTCTATTCTTATTTTGGAACAGGTGACGCTCCTAAGAATATTCTTCCTAATATATTCCTAATATACCCGAGACACTTTTTTCTCGCCATTAATCGAATTAGTTTCATGTCAGAATCATCGGGATTACGGCAGGCTATTATTCGCAACTGACAATAAGTGGACGCCGAAAGAGAGACGGATGAAATTATGGGATGGTTAAAAAAGGATCGTCGAGGATGAGAGACAGGAGAAAAATACAGCGACAAAAAGCAGTAGAAAAAAAAAATAAGAAAGAGTACATTCGGTTCGTTCCGATTCCGGACGATCAATCTTCCGCCCCCGTCCCACAGTTAATTTATCGTTCATCGACCGGACGGCTCTCGCGCGACCGCCCGACGGAAATCTAGATGGTGCCGCGAAGCACCATTGGCGGTGGCGGTGCTGCGTCGAAAGAAGGCAAGGTATGAGTACATTTAATTCGTCAGCCGATAAGAATCGAGACGGCGCGGAGCGGCGCGGCGCGGGCCCCTCAAGTAGGTACGCGCCGAGATTATACGCGCGAGTCGCGTGTTACCGGATACTTAGTCCTCAACCGGCGTGCCAACAGCGACAGGCGTATACCCTGTACAACCTCGTCGTCGAGGCACGACGTAGTAGGACGCCTGCGTACACGTCGGTGAGGTTCGTTAACGAGAGACACGGGGGCCAGGCACTTTGAACCCGCGCGCGTGCCGACAGTAATTTTATTACGCGCCGACGTTCCGCGAAACCACCCCCTCGCTCTACACCGGTTTCCGATTACCGATTTCACGAGCAGAGAGAGAGAGAGAGAGAGAGAGAGAGAGAGAGAGAGAGCAAAGGCGGCTAATAAAACGCAAATCATTAGCAGATTGGCGTTTTATTAGCTGGGTAAATTGATCCGATGAAAAAGGAAACGCCGATCGTGGAGGACGATTTAACAGCTCGTGACACGTGGGCGGGTTATCTGTCGCGGACAGTTATCCGACACGGAGGAAATAGGACGCGGTCTCGTGATAACGAATGAAATATATTAGTTACGACGTTTTATTATCTGTGGATGTTTGATGGAAATAATCACGGGTTGTCCAAGGTCGGCGATTTTACCGGGACGTTAGTGAAAAGGATGATTGATATTGGAAATAACTCCGCACTTCGCATTGATGTTCGACGATCGTAATCCGGTAGTTTAGCGTTAAAAATGAATAGTAACGGACGGACGTTGGGTGTGTAAATAAATTTAGCTTGTCCGCGCGTAGATAACAGAACAGGCATTCACGAGAGGTTGGGGAAGAACCAGTTGTGTCTCTCAGACTCGCCTTCGGCTCGGTTATAACAATTTTTCCTTGTTTTTTCAAGCGTCATCGTTATGTCAAATGAAGTCCCATTGTCATAACTGTCAGGCAGGAATTTGATCATTACGAGTTATCTGACGAATAAGCTCGTTAATAAATCAACCTGTCAATACACGTAACACTGTGTAAGGCAACACGCTTCAACCAAAGATGCGGGAGGCGATATGACAAGGACAAATTAGATCTCAAATCGACAGCGCGATGACAGTTGTATTGATATGTATGAAATCACAATACTATTACATAAGACTCGAGGATGAATGATAATAGGAGACACGTATAGGTAGGATACGAAAATTGCTGTGATCATCTCTCATACCGTAAGAGATTAATTTTTTTTTTCTCCGAGAAGAGAATGTTCTCGTCGTTCTTGGCGCTCACAGCCTTTTTTATATCCATAAAGACTTTAATTGTACAATGAGATAACACTTACTGATTTGTTACCAAGCTGCCGCACTTTGCACGGTAGGTAAGCATGAGTGCCCAACTGCGCTGTGATATTCGTTGGAGTGTTCGAGTCGAAGTAAGGCCCCGTGTAAATCCCGTCGAATCTCTTCACCAACGAATGAGATCTCGTACTTACCCCTGAAAAGAACGTGTTCAGAAAAACATATCTCGCGTGTAGTCAGCGTGCAACGGTAGGGTGCCGTGACGGTTATGTGCAATGACGGTAACGAGGAAGGGAGGAAAACGGCGCAATGCGGAGAACACGGGGACGGAGATACATATTCTTTTGCCAAAATTCATCACGAAAATGCGCGAAATGCACGAGTTATCGTCGCCGGGGTGCGTCCTCGAAACGTCATCTGTGCAGCTTCACCTAGCGTCGCCGCGTCGCCGCTGCACGTTATGCACCGAATTAACATGGAGGTAGCGACGTTGGATGTCGCAATGGAATAATAAAGCGAGCCAGACCCTCGAGAAGGGACGATTTCGCATTCGTATACCGTATTCGCCCGCTCGCGCGCGCGACACTATTCGGAATAAATCCTATCGGAGGAGACCCCGCCGAGGTGCTGTGCCCGAGGGAAATGGATACTAATCCTGAGGATTCCGATCCAGGAAGGATCTAAAGGCGGATCAGCACTCAATGGGAAAGAGGGAGAGGGAGAAAGAGAGAGAGAGCGCAACGTGTACGACGTTTCAACGACCTTGACGATGTCGCATTCGATCTCACATTCGATTAGAGCACGCACGAAATCTCCACGGGTTTTACTCCGTATTTGTACGGTCGTTGCGGTAACCATAATTTGAAGAATGGTTTTCGCCGGCTAAGTGGGAAAAATAAAACCTCAGTTAGGAGACGAGAGAAATAAAGAATATTTGATGTGTTGAGAAGTTAGGCTGTCACTAAGCGCTTAAGACGCCAAATTAATAAATTGCTTCTGTAAAGGTCCAAGATGTTTTCCCCGCTCACAACTTGGAGTACATTTTCTGACACGGTTACTTGCTTATCTTGCTTCTGTCTTTTACTTCGATCTGTCATTAGGATTGAATGTGACTGATTAGTTTACTAATTAGCAGAGTCGTGTTTATAGCTGACGCTGTTAATTCCTCGAGGGTCTGAATTACGTAAGAAACGAGCATATGTCGTCGCGCTATCAAGATTCGCCGAAACTTTGACAAACGACAAAGCTGGTGATAATTACACTTAATTAAGATCAACAGTGGCGATAACCGCGCGACGTGATAAGGAGTAAATATGAAATCGTCCGTACAGGATGTAAACCTCGCTCCAAACCTCGCGGCTCGGCTTATCGCGCATCGATTGTTCTACTTATGCGCAAGAAAATCACAGCCGTTGCAACGGTGCTAATTATTGTTTCAGTCAAGCTAAATGCGAGGTAATGAATCATAAATTAATCTCGACGGTTAATCGACTAGTTAAAGTAAACAATGAAGGCAAGAATTTCTATCGATCTGCTTTCCATTGGATTTCAAGCGAAAAAACTTTTCTTTTTTTTTTTTTTCGAGTAGAAATTCAAACGAAGGGTGTGAAATTAATTTTTAAAATTAAATCTTCCTCAGATTTATCACGTTTCTTTTTGGAGAGCAGAAGCGGATGATTTTATCGCGACGATTCACGTAATGCTCAAGAGCGATTGGTAATATAGATCATCATTCGCGATTGGCCGCGATAAAAACGTCTTCTTCCATCCTAGATTCGAAATCACATCGTTCCAGAAACTGTATCCCTGTGATTTCGTGGCCGACAAATCCATCCGGCCGACACGTTTTCGTGCGAACCGAGAGAGCTAGATTGGCAATCAGCGCGCGGCTACGAGTGGTGTATTGTCAAATGTGCCGGAGATACGAATTCGTGTCTAGGGGGGGGGTGGGGAGGGGGAGGAGAGGGCTGCTAACCGGTCCTCCTCCCGCACAGTCGATCCTCTTGATCTTGAGAGACGTAAAATCTGCGCAGCTGCGCGCACGCGCTCCTGTCGGTCGGCCGCCGCGAGGTTGTACCTTCGCCACCGAGTTGGGATCATTTGCCTACCGCAAAAAGGGGCACAAATAGGCGCCCGCTAGACGCTACTGCCTACGCCGCCCCAAACCTATTTTTCATGCCGACGTGCGGCGAGTTGCGCAAAGGTCGCGCGATCGCTCTTCAGCAGGGGTGCGTAATACAGTCGCATTTATCTCGAGATTAAATCAGGCAAAAGAGCGCTCGGGCAAAAGAGGGATAGAATGACGCGTTTTATCGCGGCAAGATGTACGTCGACGTGAAGCATGTAATTTCGCAACGTAACGCACTAGGGCGAGCTCATTGATAAATAACTGAAAGAGTTTACGTGTATCACGGAGGCGTTAAACTTAAAAAAAAAAAAAAAAAAAAAAGACGAGCAGCTGCATTATTCATATCGACGTTTTGTAAGTCGGTTTGCGCTGTCCCCGTAACTCCCGAGGGGTGCGCGAAAATCACGTCCGTCTCGGGAATTTCGATAAAAGCTGCAAAGCCAAACAGCGACACGATATTTTCAGTTGTGTATTATTTAGGAGAGCGTTGAAGAGGAAATAGACCGTTCGCCGTTTCGAAGGCACAAATCGTTACGAGCGGGCATGAAGTAGAATCGCCTCGATCATCGTTTTCATCGCGGCACGAATAAGAAAAAAAGTATGGTAAAAAAGAAATGTCGGCAGAGGGACGGCATCTTCGAGGAGAGTCTGTCAGGGTATGAAAACTATTATAAAAATCCGAGCGAGTGTTGCTTTATAAATCTGTTCCGCTTCACGCAGCAATAAGTCGCGATAAGGTGTCTCCCCGCTACGTAATCGAGCGTGATGGAACGTGATCGCGGGCGGCGGAGGGAGCAGGAAGAAGTAAATTTTCTCGGAAACAGAAGGCGGATCTAAAATCGTATATTTCCCGAGAGACAATGCCGCCCGATGTGTAGAGAAGACTCGAGCTGCGTCCGGCAGGGCTGCTGTTTCCTTTCCCACTTTGTCAGAGTAACACGTACGCATGCCCGTGCAGTTTTACGACGTCATCGTGTGCTAAACTGCCACATAAATCCCAGTTTTTCACCTTCTGAGGGATTATTTCTCGCCGACGTGATATGATTTTGTAATAATCCTTACACGACGGTCTTACATCGAAATAGATTCGCGAGATCTGCGAGGTCGTTGTGATTCTTTCTCCCTACGATAACCTCCATCCGAAGACACGAAGACACGAGGCAGTAATCCTTTTTCTGTTTACAATTAATTTATTTCAATTTGTTTTATTGTTTTTTGAGAGTCAATTTTTTGAACGCTTCCAGCAAACTCTTATAAACTCGAACTTGTGGTCGCATCGTGTGGTTTCATAAATATATTTTACGCGACCAGAAATCTTTATACTACGTGTTTATTCTCGCGGATTACCTAAGAGATAACCTACTTAGGTCACCACGCAGAAAGCACGAACTTAGTCCTGGATTGCACTAGTCGCGTTGATAGCTGCATCGGCTTACTTGCTTGGGAGAACGAACGGATCGGGCCGCGGTTAATCACCGCGGCGAAGTATAATCAGCGGTTGTGCAACATACCCCACTCCACTCGCCGCACGCGTGTCTACTATTCGGATCAAACGTGCATAATGTATCGACGAGAGTGATGTCGAGATAAACCTGCCATTACCATTAGGTCTGAAACTGCCAACTCCTCGTAGTCGAGGGCAGTTAGCGCACTTTCCAAGTTTGGTTTACCGCTAGCGAGAGAAACGAACGAAACTTCCGAAACGAAACACCTTAGGCGAGAGATACCGAATCGAGTAATTATACGATGAACGGCCGCGCGAACGATTGGATCGACCGACATTGCCAGTCGATGCAGTCGACGGTCTTTCCGCGCGACTACGAACGCGAGAACGAGTTCGACGGTGATAATCCGATTTTATCGGTGCTTTGGATTTTCCGCTCGTGCCTCGCTGCTTCCAGAATTGATCACGCCTCGCCGAAGAGACCGACTCGACGAGCGTAATGCTCGTCCCTTAAGCGACCCGAAACGCGGATATTTCTTTGCGAATGATCTCGCGTCACCGCGGTTAAACGCGCTGATACGCTTAGCGGAATCGTATATTCGGCGTCGTCTATTCAATCGAGACGGGAAATAGCTTTCAGAAGATAATCCTACACAGTCGGCCTCCCGTTTCTTTCCGTCGGAAGGATGATAGCTCTCGCATTCTGCTGGAAAGGAGGGCTTATCTCTCGTGATTCACAATAGACTGAAACTCCCACAATCAGAAGCAAGTTACATTCGACGAGGAATAGTTTTTCTGCAAGAAATTGATATTTCTTGCAAGCTACTCGGGGGAGCTTTCCATTTCCGAAAGATTGAATCAAGCTCATGTTTAAAGAAGAGATGCAAAAATCGTAGGGTTTCTCGCTGCCGAGATGTCTCGGTAACCAGGCTATCTTGCAGATAGCACGTATAGTCGTAGAATGCATGAATGCACCCTACAGAACGACGCCGAGACGCTTCTATTTCACGAGCGAGCTTTAAAACACGACCGCAACGCGATGATGCAGCCGCGCGAGATGAAATCGATAGACACGTCCCTGAACGACGCCACGGCGGAGGAAAGGGGGGGAACGCGTTCTCCCTCCTCCCGTCTTCGTCCCGTGATGACGGAATCATCGAGACGACACGCTGCTGATCCCGCGGGGGCGCAGGGTGGAGAAGGGGACAAAGGGCGGACAAAGAGGACGACGTCGAGGAGAGCGCAAAGAGGAGAAAGAGAGAGAGAGAGAGAGAGAGAGAGAGAGAGAGAGAGAGAGAACGCGCGCAAGTGGAGGGAGGCACAATGCTGCGGCGCGACAAACAAGGGTGGCGCTAGATACGGTCCTGGACCGGGACCGGAGGTTGCGTCCCCTCCCTCTCCCTCGCGGTCGTCTTGGTCCTTTTTATTCCTTATCTAGTCTCGCGTATCCTCGATCCTTCCCCTCTCGTACAATCTTCACACTCGCATCCGCCGCGATATTCGACAATTCGATGACAGCGGGGGAAACGCGCACGAGCGCGCGATACGTTCACGTACGTTCGCAAGTGTCGCGGGGCGTGAGGGAGACGTATGCAACGTACCGCTTGCTACACCCCAAAATCTGATCGATCCACCCGCGGCACGAGTACCACAGAGCCCCCCACCTCCCCGCAAACTGTGTGCGATGATGTCGATAGCTCGATCACACCACCCGTCCGTCTACGTCTATCGCGTGAATCGGGTAACCGCTATTTACAGCGTCCTCCCTAACAGCATCTTCCTCTCGGAGGCCCGATCTGTTGCCCGACATCTCGACGCCGCCATCTGTTACGCTGTTACGCGACTCCGCGCCGCGGTAGAGTACAGTTTTCCGTCGCGTTTTTCATCGCGTTTCAACGCGATCTCTTCGCGAATGAGGCTTACCGCTGATGCCTAGTAGGATCCAACACACGAGGCATAGGACGTAGTAGTTGACGTAGGAGGACCTCCTCATGGTGATCACGACGACGACGACAACAACAACGGCGACGACGACGACGACGGCGTAATTGTCCCCGACGACGGGTCCACTGACATCTCATGGAACACCGCGCGACGCACCTCTTTCTTTCGGCGTTCCTCCACTTAATAATCCTTCGCCGTCGTCCCGACGTTCATCCTCCAGCAGTAGCAGCCTGTGCTACCAGGACTCGCGCATACTCCCGCATTACCCGTCGTTGCAACCCTCTCGTTGCAAAGACCCCCCCGGTCGCGCTCTCGCTTCTTCTTTCCTTTTCCAACACTGTGGTATCACATTATCTCGCAGCTAGATATCTAGCGTCTCGCGCGCGAACGTAAGAGCGGCGACGGAACGAGGCCGAGAGTACCAGTGGTCTAATCAGTGGGCGGTCTCGCGCGCGTGGGGTTCACCATACACACACCACCCCCTTCGTGTCTATACCTCCTCCCGATCGACTCTCATCGACTCGGAACTGGGGGGACTACTGCCGATCAAATTCTCTTCTTTATTATTCCCGAAGAAGACGCGCAAAGTGTCGCGCGCGCACCAAGGTCACGAAGTGGTCTGCTGCCTGCGTTCAATTGGGCCACCCCACCCCACCTCCCTTTCTTTTACCCCGCGGTTGTGCCCCTCGTTGTATGGACGCACTCGGTATACTCGGTGTCGGTCGCGACTGCGAAACGCGACCGGGTTTCCCGTACTCGGCTCGTCCGCGGTTCGTCGTCCCGGGCGAAGCTCTGAAACCGCCGGGCCTCCGGTGGCACTGCCCGCGCCCGCCCGGGGATTCCGCGCAGGCGTGCTCTCTCTCCTCTACTCCGGCGGCGATCAGTCAGCCTCCTCCTTCCTCGAGGCCTTCTGCCTTTTCCACCGCGCCGCGCTACGGCTTTGCGCTTCGCCTCGCGCAGCTCTCACCGAATTTTTCTTCCCGCACATTCCGCGTCTCCTTCTCGTCCGCGCGCAGTTATTTCCTTCTCCCTGTCTCCTATGCGGCGGCGACGAGACTCCCGCAAGCACGGACAAATTTCACGCTTCTTACACGACATCGTCATCTACCGTACCTCTCCGCCCAGGGGTTGAATGGCACGCGACCCTCGGACTCTCCTGTCTCTCCTGCCCCAGCCGACCAGGGGAAACTTTAAATATCGCGTTTCATTCGTGTCAGATCCCAACCCGCCGCGATCATCACGCGCTCGCTAATGACCGTTAAAGAGCTTCGATGCCACCATAATCGCTTTCCTCCCTCCTCCTCCCCGGGATTACCAACCACCTTGGTTTTCTCTCTTCTCAATTTCTCGTACTTAAAAAAACTTGAAAATATTACAGTCGGCCTTATTTCGCTCTCGGTTGCTCTGCGACGCGCAGATTTTAACCGCGGTACGGTTTCTCATCTAAATGAATTCTTTGAGTCCCTTCCGGATTCTCGGTTTCCTTAATTCCTCGCGAGCGTACATTTAACGTTTTTAAGCCTTACACGCGCTCGGGTTTTCCTTCCCATATTTATGCCACTGAAAAGTCTCTCGGTTCAAAGCTGCGGCAAAACTCTCCCGTAAAACGCGAAAGAGTAATGAGAAAGGAATCTCTTTACGGGACGAAATACAAATTATGTTTGCACATTCCCGGAGCTATAATTACGTTTGCAGAAAATTAAATTTTTACAGAAGCATTCTGCATAATTGGATATGTTATTCGTATACTGTATTAAACAATGTTTCGCGCGTATCGCAGCCCAGCCACCTATGCAATATGCAACGTTGAAATTGAGGTAGACCGCCTGGAACGAAATGGTGGAAATGTATTCGGAGCCCCTCGTCCCACCATATCCAGCATGCTTCACCGTGGACAAATGTTAAGCCGCTTACGGTATGAATCTTATCTCCGGAGACTGATGTGGCAGTGGGCTCGGTTATTTAATAGGAAAAAAAAAAAAAAAGAAAGAATACCATCCTCGGCCTTTTGTTCATGCTCTCTTTCGACACCACGGATCGTTCCGTGTCATCAGTATCGCGCTCCTCGAGACGTTTAGACAATACAACGCGTCCCTGATCTTGTTTTACTTTAATTCAATCGACAAAGTTTAATAGTACCTCCCTCTGTTATTCTTTACATTGTAATCGGTATTGCATATTGCATATAGTTTCCGATATAGTCTCATATATATTCTATTTGCGCTATTAAATGATTATTCTCATTAACAAAATCAGACAAATAAATAAATAAATATTTAGTTTGCCGACTCTGCGTGTCTTCGTTTCGATTGGTTTCTACCATTTGCGACAAAAAAGTTTTCTCCGACGTTATCTATAGAGTATAGACGAATATCGCAACCAACTTTCGTGTCCGCTCACCGAAATTAACCGCCGTCGTCTTTGGAAGTAAGTTTTCGTATCACGCCGAGTTCACCGAGGACACCGACGTAATTTGCATGAACGACGGTATTTGGTAAATTATATAACTTTTCTCCCTGCGATGATCGACTGATCCCATTCGTGACCCCGTCTCTACTTTGAGACTTTGTTATCTTCTCGTCTACACTTCTCCTCTTTACTTACGTACGTTTGGAAAATTAACGTTACCTATCTTCGTTCTTCGGTCTTTATTTGGCACGAAAACGTTACTTGAAGGAGAAATGTGCAAGAATTATCTCATCCATCATAGTTGAAAGCAAAATATTAACGTAGATATATTATAGAGATTTAATATCTCGTTATTGTTATTAAAGAGCGGCAGGTCGCAGTAAGATGACAGATAAATGATAGCAGCGTATCAAGTTTTTCGATGAGGTCAAACGTCGCCGTGGAATTACCCGGTTGCCGATCGAAGCGGACGAAAGCTGAACGGTTGCCCGCTCATCTTTTATGGCTCTTCACTTCACCTTCAGGCAACGCGAACGTAGAACTTTCCATCGTGTCACCGATGGAAAGTCCTACGCTTTTCACGGCGTATCGGCCTAGCTGGGTTCAACGTTAACCGCTGATCGGCTTCGGAACTGTGCATCTCCCGACCGTTGGGTTATGCCGATAAACTTTACACGCGACAAACCGTTGCAGAACCAACAAAAAGCGCTCAGCGACTCACTCTCGCGCGCGAGCCGATTATTCATTTTTTATCAGTACATCCGTTCCTCTCTTACTTTTTCTCGTATCTTCTCTCGCTCTCGGACATTCTGCTTTTGTCGCGCTGAAACTTTCAGACGCGCCGCGCGCGCTAAACTCATCCCTCTTGCGAGAGAGAGCTAACGGCGCGACGTTATGAGCGTCGCGAGGGGGCCATTAATAAAACGTCATTTACTCTTAAACGATTTTCCGGCCTTCCCGGCGGTGTTCGCGACAATTACGCCGCGCTGTCGCGGCGTACGGGATAGGCTATGTGCCACGTGATTCAAATTTCCGCTACTCGAAAGTTAGCGACGAGGAAATATCATGGTTTCATTGCATCCCCTTCACTTCATATGCAGGGCTACCCCCTGCACTTGTCTGGGGTATAGGTATTTTCGTTTCGTACATGATACTACGGAACAAGGATTCTTGTGTGCATGTAGACGATGTATGTGTGTGTGTGTGTGTGTAAAAGAGGGTTGCGGCACAGGTATAAGGGGAGAAAAAAGTTTTATAAAATATGTGAACATAAGCGTCACACGCAGCTGCGGGTGCATCGGAGTGCATACTGTCGCGCGTTCGGGGCGGTAGAGACGCCGCCTCGGCTCCTCTTTTATTCCCGTGCGACGGTGATCCTGAATTTCTCTTCGCGCCGCGCGCCGGTTCATCACCCGACGTGGGTGCCAAGTTTATCTTTTATCGGGATAATCCGCGACGAGAGACGTGCAACTGTCGTATATATTTGCGGGCCTGTAGATTGATAACAACGTCGATACCGCGGAAAAAGAAACTTTTCTAGACGCCTCTCTTTCTCTTTCTCACCGCGCGACGACCGCCGTCTCGTGCAACAAATACAGTATTGACAACTGCCGTCGCCGTGGATAAAAATATATCGCGAGACTGGAAATATCGTGTCGCGTTCTGGACGCGTGCAAGCGAGATTTTCTAATTTGCGAAAAGAGATCCGTCGCGTCTCGCGTAAAATCAACCATCGTCACAGATAGCCATTATGTGCGTCTGTGCTATGAATTTTAAAGCGCATTTGACGCATCGGTATAAAACATTGGAGAGCATACCCGACTTTCATAATGAGTCGAGGCGTTTTGTAAATAAATATTTCCTCGCGCGGCCTCATTAACGTTACCACGTGTCTGTACAATTTTTCCAATGAAGGTTTTCATCCGCGGCACAGGATCGAATAATTAAGGGCGTTATGAGGAGGGCGTACGTGATTTCGGGATAATTGGATAACGCGTGGCGAAACTTTTGATGCACTTTGCGCTCTTTCGTCTTCGCCTTCGCTGCTCTGCCGACCTCTTTCTCCTTCTCCCCCTCCTCTACCCTTCTTCGTCTATCCATTTTCGCGGAAAGTTAATTTGTAGAAAGCTCGTGAAACACGTAGAATAAATACATTCTTCCCGTTTTAACGGCGCGACGGCTCGTGCAGGCACGCCATATCGGTGTCGTTTGTCATGCACGAAGCACGAGCAACGACGTTATCGCGTTCGCGATTAATACCTCTGACAAATCGAGGTGCAAAAAGGAAAAGAGACGGTAGAAGCGCAGTGGACTCGCAGAAAAAGACAGAGGGAGAGGAGAACAGAGCGGAACTGTATGTCCTGCCCTCGTTTCGCGAGAAATTATCGACGCGCGACCTACGCCTTGAAATTACGCCACGTTTATAGGACGTTGGTTCACCGTACGGCTCTTCCGCATCTCTTTTACGTCCGAGACTGCAGGAGACTCCAAGTTTGCGCCGATAAAATTGTATGCAGGATAAAAAAGCACGCGGCAACCGAAGAGAGAAAGAGATTTACGGAATCCGATAATAACGCGGGTAAAAGTGGCTGATGGTCGTTGTTTCGACAAGCTCCGGGCATATCGTCGCGTTTGTAACGTACTATTCTTCTTTCCGTACACAGGCGATTCATTGCCGGCGCCACAGACGATGCGCGGGCACACTTCATTTGACTCGTCTCTCCCTAATCCCGGTTTTACCCTACTTTCTTTCATTATCCTCGAACACGCCGCGCCGCGTCCATTTCCAGCAATTTTCCCGAAACGCGCGTGTCGCCGTGCCGGCTAAATTGTGCCGTGGTGACGGGAATCGGGTTACTATTACGCGCGCGGACGACGTTTATTCATGACCGAGGAAACAACTAGCAGGAAGGAGCCGCCGCGAACGCGATAAGACGATGGAAGCGTGGAAAGCGCGACTGTGGCGTGATGCACAAAGGTTCGCGAATGGGGAGAAAGTCGGGAAAAGCGGCCGGAATCTTTTGGGTAGCACCGTTCTAATTGGGGCGGCCGTTAATTAAGATGCGCGCGCTCGCGTTCGCGCTTAGACGACGTCATCACCGTCGTCGTAGTCGTCGACGACGACGTCGCGACAGAGCGCGACGACTCGACGGGACTTTGTTCGCGAAAATAATGATCTTTCCATTATCCGGTGCTGCGCTGTCCGTCCTTTCCCAACCATTGTCCTCTTCATCGTCCACGTTATCGTCTTTATTGTCCCACCCGACGCCCGTGCTCCTTCCTTTTTTCCCCATCATCGCTCGTATTCCAGAATAAACGGAAGAGCGCGCGATGAAAAATGCCCCGAAGACTACGAATAAAGAGTAGCCGGATTACTTTTGGCCGCACACCGCGCTACCTTTCGCCTTTCATTAATTCACCCCTCATCGGTGAATCTCGCGCGTGACGTTCGAGTGTTTGATATCGCGGGCGCGGTATGTAATTACCGTGCGATCGGCGTGACATTTACGTCTATTTACGGAGTTAGCTGCACGTGTTTGATACCGCCACGGCGACAAGGTATTGTCCCTAAAAAAAATGAACTGGATATAATCGACGTTACGTGAGGTAAGCGTACGATACGCGATAATGTGCGCCGTGCTATTTACTTGTGAGATAAATTCAATTCTTTAAGTCGCACCGCGTTTATAGTGTTGTACCCGTATTGACATGACAACGCGACGACGACTCGGAGCAACGCCTGGCGATGGTGGATGCGGACAGAGGTGTAATTCTCATAATGAGAGCCGCCCCGAAATGGTTGGGCTTGACGTTATATTGACATACCGGACGTGAGCTGTCGGGCCTAATTTTCATGCTTTACGGCTCATTTATCGTCATATTGTGCCAGCGCCGGGCGGTGTAGGTTCAATATTATTTTACGAGCGTAAATAGGAAAGAAGAGGTATACGCTGCTTCCTCTTTAAAATGCAACGTACAAACGCGACCATGTTGAAAATTAATCACACGTTAAAATACCGCGATCTATCAGGGTCAACCATGCTGCTGCTGCTGCTGCTGCTGCTGAAAACGAGTGAGAGATTATTAAAGCGTACTAAAAGCACGCCCGAGTAGAAAGAAAGGTTTGTGATTGGCATCTATAGGCAAGACGATGACATCTTGTTATACCAAGAAAAAAAAGAAACGGTTATTTCGCCTGTAGTCTCATTGGAACTGTGCCGTCGGCGCCAATCCGTCATCGGATAATACGATTCGATTGAAAATATCGTACTAATAAGATACGAGAAGACGCGTCCGAAAGATGATTAATGAAACTCGCCATCTCGATAGATGAAACTTCTCGACGAGTGTCGAGCAAAAAAAGGTTTCACATTACTGTCGCCTGTCGACAGTAACGAGGTAAAACATGTGCCTCGCAGTTAAGCCCGCGTTGTCATAATCATTAGGCGGCGATTGAAATGGCCTCGTCGCAAGACTGTTAATTAGAGAAAATGCAAGTTTTTCTATTCGTCCGGTGATGTCGGTTGGCGTGGCGAAATTTGTAACGCGCGCTCTAAAAAAATTAAGCGATAATGTTAGATTAAATTGCGAGAGAGAGAGAGAGAGAGAGAGATTATTGGCTCGCCCAGATAAGGGTTAAAAACTCTCCGCACGGATAAGGGTTAAAAATTCCCCGGATTGACTTTCAGACTTTCCAAATTCGTTTGTTGCTCCGCCGCCACCAACCGGCACGCGGTGACTCGATGCGAGAGCTTAATTATCGCGCGTCACGCGAACTTCTCATTATTGCGCGCCGTGTTCTCGAGTGTGTCGACGGGTGTGCAATTCGAAGACAACGATACAGCACATCGAGATACATCGAGACTCATTAGTTTGGGTAGAGCTGAGCCTTACGGGAAATTAAGCGGACCTCAGACTCTGGGTTAACAAAGCAAACCGGCGAGCTCTCGCAAACTAGATATCGCTAATCGCTAAACTCTGATAATCTCGTTGCTCGTAAAATTGCAACCACCTCAGGTTGCACGAAAATTCCGCCTGTTCTCATTTAAAAGTTACAAGGATTTAATCCCGTAGCTTCGAAGTTGTGGCGGTTATTTTCTACGCAATTTCCATAGTGGCTTTACGATAGATTAGTTTCAATGTCATCTACAAAGTCACGCCCTTCGTTCTTCCGACACGTGGACGCACGCGGGAATAAATCATACGTCTGGCTTCCAACCCAGATCGCAAAAACTGCCACTGTGCTATTTTTCCGTATCGCGGATCGCCCTGAGTTCCGCGCAGCTAAGTCTCGGATCGATGAAGTCATTAACGATATCGACGACTGGGCCCCATCGTTTAACGCGTCATTAGGATTAGGATCATTCTTGTTATCCCGTTTCCGCCATGGTTGGTAACACGATACTTCTCTCCAAGATCATGTTCTCAAGGGATATCTGCCGGAGAATCTGCTCAATTGCTATCCTCGTAGCCCAGAGGTCACGGTGGTTAAATGTCGCCAACCATGAGACGGAAATCTTTTGCACGATATTTTTAGAATATCTCTCTTCTAGGATTCCCCAGACTCCGACATCCTCACTTTTCTTGGTAAACTTTAATGCGAAATGTACCGCGCAGAGAAAAATAAGTAAATGTCGCTCTCTCTTTCTTTCTCTCTCTGCACGCACATTTTTTTTCTTTTTAATGAATATTTGTAATGTTATAGACAAAGTCAATTATACGAGAAAATTACCAAGAGACTGTAAAACTAGATTTTAGAGTGCGCTTGATACAATGTAAAGAATAGTACGAATTTTCTCTCACTTTCTCTCTCGCTCTCTCTTCAGCGGGATTAAATAATTTCTCTATTTGCCTTTTATTAACGATTATTGGAAATTGGAACGGAGCGATAAATGAACGGAGTGATAATACGGTGCAAGGTTGCATGGTATAGAGTGTACAGACTGTCAATACGTCGCGCATTCGGGATAAGATTAGCGTGCTTCGTTGCGCCTGCACAACTGCGCTAATCGTACGGCATCATAAAGCCGGATGTATAATTGGCATACAGTCCACGGAATTCCGCATCGTTATGCCGTATTAATCCTATTGTGAGCAATCCTTCGGTATTATCCCCTTCGTAGTAATCCCCGCGCAATCGTATTTCAAGTGTGTCCGTGACGCATCAGACAAAACCAGTCGATTACAAGCCCATTTAGGATCTGGAGCACTTCTCATTCATGAAGCGATATGCGTCTAATCAAGTATTCGTGCGCCGCGTACGCGTTATCGCGCGAGACGATGCAATCGCGGACAATGCAAATAGCTTTTCGTATTACCCTCCCCTCATGTTCAAATATCGTAGAAATTTTACCGCTGCAGACAGTAATCGGAGGCACACAAAGAAATTAAATCGGGGTCGGGATCTGGACTAAAGGATTATGATAATAAATTCCATTTTGACGCCAACATATCGATCAGGCCGATTTCTTACTACGTTTACGAGGGCTGCGTTTTCCATACGCTCTATTTGAGCGGGAACGCTGCGACGCATCCAAAGTCATTTCCTCGACCGATTTCCACGTCCGCACGCAGGTACACACGTCTGTTTATACGCAAGTGCAAACACCTCGGTGCTCACACAACGCGGTATGTACATAAGTTCTGCGTTTCCACGTGCACAGTGCTTTATACGTGCCAGTGCAAATCAGGTCGCGTTTAGGCGGGATCAAAATTGAAGCGCCGGAGGAGACGCCGGTTATACGCCGCGATTAGGATTAACGGAGCAATTTGCACATCTTTCAAAGTAACTTGCGCGCGGAGGGAGGGAAGGAGATTGCAACTCACCGTGCCCATCTCTCAATCCGCTTTTTTTCTCTTTATGAAAACTAAAGAGACCCGCCGCCGTTTTCACTTACCCAGAGAAAAAATTTTGGCAGAAATTCCTGTTAAATTTCTAACGCGCCTGTTTCGGTATTTTTAACGTACGCTTAAAGCGAAGCAAGCGATGGCTACGTTAGCACTTTAGCAGATAAGATACACACGGGATTAAACGATTTTCACAGTAAGCCCGCCATTTCGCAGGCAGATGCTCCGTTCGCACGGCCCAATCATTAATCGCCCTCCCGCTAATAGCAGAAGGCACTTCAACCCTACTTTCAACCCTTGGCCATTAAAATGAGTCCAAAAAGTATTTCTCGATTTCCGACGCGCGTAAGGCTCACGTGCGAAATCCGACAAGTAGGAGGAACATATGTAGGAGGAACGTGTTTGTTTGTTTGTTTGTTTGTTTGTTTGTTTGTTTGTCTTTCTATCCTTTTGTAAGATAATTATACAGCACCAGAAATATAAACATTTTAAGACTAATATTTTTAGAAGTCTACGTTTACATTCAAAATAATCAATTTCAAAAATTTCTTTTTTGATCAAAACAAACATTAATTATAAAATTATATTGAAATACTTGCAATATTTCCTCTTATTTTACAAGAAAGTTCTTCTTATTATACAAGATATAATACAAAATACATCAGCTACACGATTGCAAGAATAACACTACGGAATGTTAGTTATGACTCTCGTAAGATATAGTAAGTATGCCGAGGACTATTTAGTCGGATTATGTCACCTTATTACAAAGTCTACTTACACTAAATATGCATTAATAGGCGCTAACTAAAATAGCACAAAGATAAACGATAAGGGAACTAAGGAGGAATAATTCAACCAGATGCATGGCGTTTCTTACATCTGTGTCTCGGCGACGCAATACAATTCAGCTCCGTTTTGCGTGAATTATGTATCGCGGACAGTCTCTCGCCGCTGTTTTCGGTCCAATGTGTACGAAATGGAAGATAAATTTTTTTTAATAATTTTGTGATACACATTGGCGAACGTGCGCGTAAAGTAAAACGGAGTGATGTGTGACGAGAAGATGACTCGTGTATTCTCGCAAGCATTCGCGAACTCTACGAATTTTACAGATGTAGCGAGTCGCACCTATGAGGCCGAATGGCTCTCGTGACAATTTTTCCATTTCCGACTTTTTCGTCGTCGTGAGCGAGCGACCGAACAATCGGATTTACAAGAGTCCGATATCGATCGCGCAGGATGTCCTAGCACTTCGATAAACCATTTTTCTCCGATGGTCGCTACCGAGGCGGAATAAAGTTACCATGGATATCTTTCCTTCTCCGGTATACGGATATACGTTTCCCCAATGCGTCTCGTAACTAACGAAAGTACTGATTTTTATTTGACTGCTTTTAGTGTCGTTGCGAAATAACGCGCTTTTTCTCGGATTTTCAGCCACAAAATAAAAGAGGGAAAGAGAAAAGGAAAAAAAAGAGAGAAAGAGAGAGAGAGAGAGAGAGATAAGGACCAACCTCCCAAAAGGCAGACTATATTGCTGAATCGTCCCTTATCGTTCCGCGAATAGCCACGTGATCGAATTTAACCGAGATTGGACCGGAACGGGACGGTCGTACCGGGACTTCCGGTAATCCACTTTCCCTTAAACCGCGGCCGCCCCCCTTCACCCCTTAAAGCAGGATAAATGGTTAGCGTGGAGAAACCAGAACCCGAAGTAAATTCTCGAGTGTGCGCGGTGGATTAACTTTCTACTAACTACTTGCATTACGGGAAACAGTCCTGGCGAAATTGGAATATATTTCGCTTCGTGACGTCGTTTAGCGCGCTCAAAACTGTCATCGGGAAATTGATACTGACGGTCCAGTTCCAGAAATAATATTCGTCATGAGAAACTTGTAACTGACTTTGTCAAAATTCAGCAAATTATCATTTTTTCTCTCATAAAAAGATTTGTTAATTAAATTATCTTATCTATTTTCGCCCGTTTGTAATAATTTGTAATAACCATATTACAATAATAAATTCACTGAATCATATCTTTTAATAGTCACCTAAAGCTGTCGAATATTAATTTCAATTTTCTTTATTATAAAAACATTAATTTTTAACACGTATAAATTGAAAGTTCATTTAGTTAGACGAGTGATTTAATTAGCGTCGATCGATACATCTGAATCCGTAGGACTTTTAGATATTCGACGCATCGTTCGAGTTCACGGCAATCAATGCGGATGATGAGAGAGAAAGAGAGAGAGAGAGAGAGAGAGAGAGAGAGAGAGAGAGAGAGAGAGAGAGAGAGAGAGAGAGAAGGGGGGGAGGGACAGAAATAAAACTGGATGAAACTTAACAGTTTGTCTATTCCTGACACGCCGAGAAAAGCGCCCGTAATTGCTCATTTCTCGGAGATTTTGAAAAAATCGTTTTATCAAATATGCGTAACGAGTGCTTTAATGATACTCTTACTTTTTTATGTGAAGATCAAACCCGAATAAATGTCTTCGACAGATTGATAATTTTGCGGTCGCGCGTGCTGCGGATGACAGAAATACGCTTTGACGGTATCAACTTGGATTCTTCTCTCGTGAAGTCGCAAATTGTACAAGTCAACGACAAAATTTGTTAGCTAATTAAATATTTCCCAAAGTAACTTCGAAGCTCTTTTTCGTAGAATAAACTGTCTCCTAGAGCCATAAAAATTATAAACTTTAATTTTTCTCTGCCCACGAGTTAAGGCGCTACAGGATAAAAAAAAATTTGATTTATACAACTTATTTACAATTTCTGAATAAAGGATCAAAGTTTTTCGGGCGGGTTCTTGGGGTAAAGTTATAACATAAATTTTTTTAGGCCTGCGGAGGCATGACGGTACAGGGAGTAAGGAACCATGTAATCTCCAGATCTCGAATGGAAAACTCGCGAATGTTCGCAAGCGTATTTGAATATTAGTGAAAATGTACTTCGGATAAAGGAAAAGGGTAGGGTATAATGTAACATTTAAAGCGATGTTCACTTAACCGCGTCGCTTTCATTAAGCAACCTGCGACGAGCCGGAGGGATTGAAGAGAGACTTGGTGGATCTTGCCCGTTAGGTACACAAAGTACGTAACGCACTTTCTGTGTACGTATGCGGTTGCGGTGTTGTCCTCGCGTTAACAATACGTACGTACTACGCTTCGTGCAGTCGGGAATTAGATCGTTCCACGGCTACACCACATCCGCATCGCGCATCCGCGCCGCGAGCGTACAGGGATATTAAATCCGCCTGTAGAGAAGGTCGCGACACGGTGAGGATGATTAACACTAATCAATATCGTAACTGCATCGTAGACAATTAATTGTGGCTTCAACGTGAGATGACATCGGGTAAAGACAAAATTGACCCCTCGAGAATACAGTAAAATTGTTAATTAAATAATAAGTCATTTTGGGGTTTCTTTTCACTCATTTATGTATCTGACCTACCGTAAGAAAAATTCTTCTATTATTGTTATTTAGGGCACTTTAATAATGCCCGCCATTAAAGCGACTGTTTTTAAAAATTCGAATCTACAGCACGAATATCGAGATGAGCAGTTTCTATTAAGTAAACTGCATTGTGAAAAAATATAACACTCCTAAGTTAAGTTAAACCGTTTTGTGTGTCTGATTTGCTTACTATTCAACCACTGCAAATGTTCAAAATTTTTTGTACTATTTTATATTTATATCATCGTATATTTTATAATATTACTAGCTATGCCCTGCCACGCGTTGCTGTGGCTCTCTATTCTTATGCTACGTTTTTTTTAAATTTTCTTTGCTTTCGTTGTTTAACTTTTAAGAGCCTTACTGTTGCTCTTTTTATTTTATTTTTGAATAAGCATTTATCTATCTTTAATAAATCTAATATTCATTTATTCACGTACTTCTAACTTTTTTTTCTAAAAGCTGCCATGGACTTAGAAATCCATTCAAAAAACTGTTTTAAATAAGTTTCTTTTTTTCAATAAAATAACAGCCATCTTTATTTTTCTTATTACTTTAATTTAAACACAATAGAAACATTCTTCGCTTCTCCCGGTCTCTCCCGTCTCTCCCCGTTTATCCCCGTCTCTTTTGGTCTCTCCCGGTCTCTCCCGGTCTCACCCCGTCTCTCCCGGTCTCTACCCATCTCTCCCCGTCTCTCCCCGTCTCTCCTGGTCTCTCCCCGTCTCTCCCGGTCTCTCCCGGTCTCTCCCCGTCTCTCCCCGTCTCTACTCGTCTCTCCCCGTCTTTCCCCGTTTCTCCCGGTCTCTCCCCGTCTCTCCTGGTCTCTCCCCGTTTATTCCCGTCTCTTTTGGTCTCTCCCGGTCTCTCCCGGTCTCACCCCGTCTCTCCCGGTCTCTATCCGTCTCTATCCGTCTCTCCCCGTCTCTCCCCGTCTCTCTCCGTCTCTCCCCGTCTCTCCCGGTCTCTCCCGGTCTCTCCCCGTCTCTCCCGGCCTCTCCCCGTCTTAATGTGTCAAAATTTCAATAATATTGCAATCGGTGAATAATTTACGGAGATCTTAGATGAAGAACATTTTACATTTTTATTTATATAGATATAATAATATTGTTACAGGAAATTGTAAACTGATAAAAACTTTTTCCAAAAATAAGATAAACCCAGACATTATATGTCCACTTGCAAGTTATCGACAGCAAATTATCGACTAAAGAATATTCAATATCCTTTTTTGCCAATATTATATGTTTAACTAATTAAATAATGGAAGTCTTCTAGTCACCAGTAATAAAATAGTAATAATCCTTTATTTAATCAACAAACTGGCCAAATTTGTATTAACAAATTTAAAAACACAACGTTTTGGAATTTATTTTATCAATTTCAACTCGCAGTATAAATGCTAGAATGTTTAAATCGTACATTGAGAACAACCATGCTAGGGCCTTTGTGAGAAGATCGGGCAAAGAAAAAGGAAGATGAACCATCAGAGCGGGATACGTATCAGGGCAAGTGCATCCTGGCGAGAAAGCGGCGGAAAATAGAAACGCCGTTATCGCGCCCGACACCGCCGCGTAGTGTTTTAGTGGCCGATATGTTTCAGCAACGATTTCCACGGGTCGATAGAACGACCGCGTTCTATCGCGTGTTTGCCGCGACGGCGACGACGTTCCTAATGATATTCCTCCGAGACTTTACGACGATGCCTTTGGCGACGATACAAACGCGACGATGACGACAAGCGTACGTCCAATTTTGTATAAAAGGTAATTCCTCCATCTCCGTTTTTAGCGCGGGACAATTAACGATTGAATTGACGCAAAAGCACGAGACTTTATTGCACTGTCGGACGGACAACCGTGAAAAGTTTGCTCTCTTTTTGCGAAGATCGTCTTTCACTTCGTTCCTCTTTCGCCTCTGGATTGCAATCTCATTCCAAATTCCTTACGAGAAACGAAGGAGACGAACATCCTCGCGTATTGAATCGCGCCATATTAAATAGAGAACCGATAAGCCGATTGATTGTATGCGGAACATTAAAAGACCTTTCTCTTTTTCTAAAATCACACGACTTCTTCAAATAATCCAATTAATTCGAGTAAAGTTGTGAAAATATTTTGCCTCGCTTTATTTTTCAAGCGTGCGTAATGCATAAAAATTTCACAGCGCATCGTTCTCGCTGCAAGGTTCTCGCGAAAATCTAGATAAAATAAAAAAAATAAAAAACTTTGCCGATGTAAACTCGCAGGGTTGTAAGTTCCGCGCGTTCCACGCTAACTTGACGGGCGCTGTACCCGGAATACAAAAATTCAAGTTATGCAATATACTCCGGACTCGCGGCTTAAGGAAGTTTTTGCGAGACGCGCCATACGGAAAGTCCACGTTCGATGAGTTACGGTCCATTTAGCAAAACTGTTTACGCTAACTTCACCGAAACTAAGAACATAAGCGGAATTCTACGAGGCAAAGAAGTCATCCCCTCTTTACGAGGCCGCTGCAAATTTGTCCCCTTGCCTTCTCTCGAGTCTCCTGCTGCATGCGGCGGCAATCGCAAATTAAGTTGTGCGAATTGAAATTGCGCGGATCCCATTTATTTCCAAGGTTCAAAGGAAAATTATTCACTCCCGCGTGTAAAGGTAAACGCGCGCGGTTTTACTGGATACGCTCGAACAAACAGGCGGAATAAAAGTATCTATTCCGGCCGTCAGAGTTGTTTGAAATAAATGCCGTGGATATAGAGAATGAAAGGATCGTAAATTTTGCGAGAGTCGTCGCGAGCTTTCTTCGAGGCGCGTTCGCGCGCGCTGTAGTAGTTGAGAACTCGAATCCATCGATCAGAGCCACTCTTCGCGCTGGGGTTACCTGGATCAAGGTGAAGCGTCCTCGAGATGGAAAAAAGTGGCAGCCCCCCCTCCTCCTCCTTCCCTTTCCTACTGAGAATTTCTCGATGGGGTGAGAAGTGGAACGTAAAACTTCGGTCCGGGAGAAGAAATGGTCGCCGACTCCGCGGTGAAGTGGCGCGCATCTTCCTTATTCCTTTCCTCGTCGATACTTGACTTAACGAACGTACATTACATTTCGATCGCGATCACCGTAGTGACGGATGTGAAAGAAGAAAGGATATTATGATATCGAGAGAGAAAATTTACATTTATATTTGCCTGTCGTAAGTAACGCAGAAAGATCCTTTGCGTAAGTTGCGAATATGATACGTTGTACGGCATGTAACATGTGGAATATGTTACTCTCGGTTTAATCACATACTATACGCTATCAGCAGTCACGCGAGCTATTCCCCCTTGTGAATATGTATAAGTAATATGTAAATATGTAACGCGCGGGGAATGCATCGACGGCGGAAAGCCGGCGGATTAAGTAAATATTCGGCGAATATCGTCGGATCAAGTTTGAGGCGCAAGCATCGTCGACAGATAGCGAACAGGCGCCCACGTATAAACTTGGCGGAGTCCATAAACTCGGATAGAAACTGCCAAACGTATTCTCACCGGTACACCAGCCTTCGTCCTCCTGTCCATCTTCGCCAAGTTTATCCGACCGTCGACTTTAATAAAAGATGAAACACTGTGCACGCGCGAGAAAAATTCCAAGGGTCGTTAGCACGTACGCGTGTACGCGAGAAGGAGACCTCGGAAAAATTTTCCCCGCGACATAATCCCGGTAACGCGGGCGTTCCACGGAACTCATTATAATGTCAGATTTTTCACGAGAGGTCAGAAAACTATCGCCACCCGTCCGTGCAACGAGGAATTATGTCTCTTGTATTTCACAAGTAATCTGCATTTTCGTCGATCACTAAGGCAATAAGGACAGATTGGCCTTTCAGAAACGCTCGAATGAAGAATAAGAACGCGCAAGTATAAGAAAAAAAGAAGAGAGATTAATTTCTTAAACGGTCCGAGCCTGTTCTCCATTTACTATCGTTAAATTTTATTATGTAAAGCAGTTCGGTCGTAACTACTCGGATACTATTTCGCGTGAAATATTTCGCGAATGAAGTACGGGAGAGAGCCGCGGAACTCCTTTATGCTCCCGACGTGGTCCTTAAAATTCAGCTGCGCGAGAGCGGCGAGGACGATGAGAGAATTACGAGGAGAGGTCGGGAAGCTTTCTCACAATTGGCAGGCGGACCGATGCAGGCGGTCTCTCCTTCGCGAGTTCTTTGGCCTGGATGCCGTTTATATCATCGGATCAATGGGATCGAAATAAGATGGATACAGACTGGGCACTCGGGCACCCTTCCACCTCATCCTCCTTTTCTCTCGGCTGCAGGGCGAGGGGAAGAGGGAATGAGCTCTCTTATCTTTCTCTCCTCACGAGAACAAATGTAGGGCAGGCGGTCAGCCAGAATCCCTATCGAATACATAAAACATACCCATGCGCCGATAAGGAGCGTGAACGTGCACGCGCTCGTTTCGTTACGAATGAATGTATGTACTTAAGTAAATGCAGTAGGCGTAAGTATGGTATATAGGTTTCATCGTGGTACCATCTCGGTCAATGCGGACGGACACTAACCTCTTTGATAATTGTAAAGAAATTTTTTCACTGTCCCCAGCCATACTGGGGGGAAGGAAAGTGATTCGCGCCATTTCCTTTTCATAAAATCAAACGAAATTAAGATTTAAAGATTAAAGTCCTTTTAATAGACATTCTTTCTCGAACCGTGTAATAATTGCGAATCATGGTTTATCGACCGACATAGTAAATAAATCGGCAAAGGGCACCGTCGCAAATTAACGTCGGTCTGGACATGGAAATTTGGAGAGTGATTTTGCCTCATGAATTTCAATGCGGGACCGATAGTGCTAGATTAAGATCGGCCGAAATCGGCAGTTCGAACCAACCAAATTGCTAGACTGAACAATTTGCTTATTTATGTGGTCTGATAGAATTGTAATGATATCTGCAATGCGTTAGTATTTGCAGCTGCAAGTCACATTCTACTTATTTCTTCGCGCTGTAATCGATATTACGTATAAATATATACACAGGAATACGTGTAACATATATGTGTAACATATTAAATAAGCTAGCGTACGGAAAGAGCTCTTAAGCAAACGAAAAAAAAAAAAAACAAAACATTGTTTGAGAAAACACTCGAAAAGAACTTTATTCGAGCGGGATCTGTTACGGTGATCGTTGAAACAATGACGGATCGTCGTTCAAGCCGGCATCTTTCCACGTAGGCACGTTGCAGACATTAATTATGGAATATTCTCTGGGAAAATCGAAGGCGCACAAGTGCCCGTTGGATGTTGTATAAACAACGGCGTGAGCGAGCACTTGGCTGCATCCCCGAGAGAACTTTCTGTGCGTCGCGCCGTAATAGCTCTATTTATTGCAGTAATAACTGCTACCACCTACGTACGAGTACCTTCTTGCTGGCGTGCAGACACGACGAGGTAAGAGGCGGGTGGAGTATCGAAACAATCCTCTTATCTGCACAAACGCGCGCGCGCGCGCGCGCCGTTGGTGCACGGCCGAAATACGAGAAAGGTCGATGATACTCCGGCGCTACGATCCGTATTTGTACTTGGTAATTGCCGCGATCAATCGCAAGCTCGATCCTTATAGAAGCCCGGATGTAATAGCGACCTCGCGTTTGCCCATATATCAACGGTACGTCTCTAAGTAAGCAATCGAGGATCACGGTTGACCGACGCGGCGGTCGCGGCGCGGGATACCTGCACGAAAGGTAACTCGAGACAACGTTTGAAGATAATTTGATTGATTGGAGACGCGCATGCACGGGGACTGACGGTGAGGGATGGCTGAGATCGTTCGCGCGTACGACAGCCGTCGTCGCTTATTCCCGCTTAGAGGTAAGTAGCGCTCCGTTTTTCCCCGCGTTACGTGGATTCTCCACTCGTCAGTCAGTTTCATTTTTCCAATTCAGACGTTTAGCCAACGCGGAAAATATCGAGAGAGACGAGGAGTGCGCTCAAACCCTCCCCTTCCCCCTCCGCTAACGTAATTGAATGCGCGTTGATTGATGGCTGTTTTAAACAAAAGCAAAACGTTATAACTATCACATCGGGAGAGCAGACAGGTGAAAAAAAGGAAAAATCTTTGGCTGTACACAAACGAACGATCGACTCACTTGTTCCGAATTGAAAGGGCGTTCGGTTCGAGAGCGAAGGGAAAAAAAGGAAAAAGCAAGTCAATGTCGACACAAGTGCCTTCTTACGTTACGACGTAGTCTTGAATTTAAGTGTAAGAGTAGCACAAAATTATTTATGACCGTGCGTAAATAATTGCTGAGTAATAATGTTCTAGTTACAGGTTTAATCTTTCATGGAATATCTTGAAACACGGCGGTATTTTTATTATACTTTTGACTCCCTTCCCCTCATCCACTTTCGAAGAAAAGATTATGAAGAGTAGATAGGGAATATATTAGGTAAACCTATTTTCACATCCGACAACAGCATATTTAGTATAATTATCGCATCGTTAATGCGGTAATTTTAACTCCTTTAATAATAAGCCTGTAATAATAATTTTATCGATCGTTGTTGTACTACACGTCGCGTTGTCTCCTTATTTACTTTGGTGTTTAAAAAAAACACCCGCGACTTATTAATTGGGCACGCATACACAAACATAATACGCTTCCTCTTGACTATTTCGTTATAACCTTTCCGGAAACTACCGATTCTTATCGGAATAAGAGTGGATTATGACTGCTATTTCGTTATGCATCGGTCACAAGGCAGGACTATCACGTGGCATTTATTAAAACGTTATTACGTCCTTTATTGCGCCACTGCAATTGTCTCTGATTTTTATTTTATTGTCAATTCACATTGCCACACTTTGAAAACGATACTGGTTTGACGTTGACATATTGTCGAATCAGTAAAATATTTTTTTTCAAAACTAAAACTATATATTGTAGCGAGAAGCGTCGGTTGCAATTATAAAAATTATCCTCGATGTCAGAAATTAATGTTTCAATTAACTGAGCTTCGTCATTATTTCGCTACCAAATGCCCCGCCCGTTGAAAAACTTACACCGGTGAAGTATCGTTAAAGACCAAGTACAGTGTCGTTATCCACAAATTACTGAACATCGTACGCGATGCACGCTCTCTCCGCAAGACTGCTAAAGTGATATTAAAACTTTTTTATTTATAGAAATTCAGTAAATCGCCCTACGTGTTCAAATTAACATTTTACAACTTCGAGAGGTGGTTTCGACCCTCGAAGTTGAGAAACGTAAGTGAAAATAGAAAAAGAACGCGTCAGAGGTGTTCTTTCCTCATTCCGCTGACAATAAATTCCCGGAGAATCGACAAACGAGGAGCACGAAAAATTCTTTGCGAGCAATATATTTCGAAGCTACGAGCCCGCCTTGTCCGTGCATTGTCGTCCGTCGTTCATCGATCTCTCGGGATAGAAATTGGGCTAACCGGCCAGTCGTGACGTAATCCGGCAACCTTGATTATTCCTTGTGTTCCCAGGCGATTATTCGTACAACGGCTTCTCTCTCTTTCGACCCTCGGTCATTTCCGCATCCCTCGATGCCACATCTCGTCTTATTATAACGTAACCGCGATTTGGATAACGACCACGTGCCGTACTCTCATTATTTTCCGCCCGCTTCGTGACACGTGAATCATTAATGAAGGAGGCGCGGACATTCCGCGATATTCGTTTGTCACCGTTGCTATAAACAAGGCGCGCGTGCATTTTGCGAGTTTGAACTACGAATCCTCGCGGCAATTTTAGAATGCGAGAGTAATGACATGCCGTTCGTGTCAAATCATTCCTAGGATATTGCACGTGAGTTGAAATAATTAATTGTATGTACATACATATTCGATCGTTTCCTCTTCTAGACTCATTTATTTTTATTATATATATATATATATGTATACGTTTGTGTGTGTGTGCGTGTGTGTGTGTGTACATACATGCATATAAATAGTTATAAATAGGTATCCGGTCTCGACATCCCGTTATTGAAATTAGAATTTGAAATACTAAGGATCGATTTTCTGTTCCAAATCCAAGAGTATTTTTACGTGTAAAAAATTCATCTAGTATTTGTATGCGTGTTATTTTTGTACTTTTTATACATGTAATTGAATGTTGATACATGTTTATTACCTAAAAAAAAATACAAAAATATTACACATAAAAAATAGCCGTACAATTTTGCATCAAAAAATACACACATGCAACGACATTCGCACCATATTCAGGCGCATGTCACACCCACATACACACAAAATTTGGTTTTTATTTACCTATTCATAGACATAAATTCTATGAATAGATAAATATAGTCGTTTGGGAGAGACAATATATCGTTAATCGATCAACTACACAAACACGTAAATTATTTAGCAATCGATTAGTCTATCTAAAAGACCAAATTAACCTTACATAGATAAATAGAAGTTAATTTATACGATGACGATAACGATACGTGTTTGAATTTATTATTGAAATGTGAACCCCCTCTTACACGCGGGTGATATTGTTTTACTTTTGCATATTACGCCCACGACATGCTCGACTGTAACAAGCGAAAATAATAATCCAAGTATAAGAGAACCGTTTAGTTCTTCTGTAATATCTTTATCTCACGCCTTGGCGAAATTTTCGTATTCTAAATTGCTGTGACAATTACGTCGTTAGGACGACACAGTTCAATTAAGCCTAGTCCGCGACGACGAGATGGCCAATTAGGCACGCTCGAGGATTTAATTGCGTCGGCGCATACTCTAACCGGACACTAGTAGCAGCAGCAGCGAGCAACAGCAGCTACGAATGAGATGCGGCACTCTCATAGATGTGTGTGTGCACACCTGCAACCCAGGATAGGACGCGACGCTCGTTATTGTCAAACAATATCCCCAACGGTTATCATATCGTGCGTGCAAACGCGTCCTACATCGCGAAGCCGCCGTACCGACCTTATGTTAGCCTCCTTTTATCACTCCTTTTATCTGCTCTGTCCAACACGCGAGAACATAATTTTCTGCGATTCTTTTTCGAACTATCTCAAATGGAAAAAGAAATTTAATCTAAATTATTTTGAGACGCGAGGTGTAAGTTTTCGATTTGCCCCGTATGTACACCGAATACTAATGATACCGATGAACCGTCGTCTGAGTCGTCTCCCGCATAGACTCAGCCGTTTATCCCCCTTCAGGGTTGCTCCGCTGTTCGTGGCCCCGTGCAACCGCTGGCGCGTCTATTCTCAACGGCGCCCCAGGTCGTAATTAGTTTGTGGCTTCGCTCGAGTCCGTCATCCCCCTTGCATTCGTCCGGTGAAAGGGGATGACGCAGGCTGGTTCGTTGGCTGACAGACTAGCTGCCTGACTGAAAGAGCCAAAGCGGTTCAGCAACGTGGGAAAGAATAGGCTCAAGGACGAAGAGTTTGACGTTAAACTTTACGTCTGCGGCAATCGTTTAGAGATTAATGAGTAGGCTAGCGATGGACGATATAAATGCTGTAAATATCGACAGAATGAATTTCGACGAATCGGATGAGTGGCGAATGTGGCGATATGTAGCGCGATCCCGTACGCTGTAGATCGTGACGATATAGAAAGGAATTCGCCGCCCTCGTGATGATCGTGGCGAATATTCACCGCGCGTTACGCGAGCGGGCGTGAAAGATTAAAAACGGCAGGCGAAGCATCGCGAGCGAGCGTCAGAAGCAGACGAGGTTCGGCGAGTAAAAGAACGCTGACAAGACGAATGGCCCGTTCCATGGAGCAGAACGTGACGTTTAGAGGCTGCTTTTTGGCGTTTCACGCGTATATAAACTTACAACGGATGATAATTTTCCCTGAGAAAATAAATCTTGCCCGAGTATAAAATTACCTTCTCGCGCAAAAGATAAGTACTATCTGAAACGCCCCCATTCAGCTGTGAAAAAAGATAAATGATGCGAGGTGATATATTAGGGGGGTATTCAAGTGCGATTTCGCCTTCGGACGGTGGAACATCTCTATATTTTCGAGAGAGAATGGATATTAAAACTTCTAAACCTATCCCGCCCTCACCCTTGGCGCTGAATCCCATGGGGGGTCGCAGCACTGGCGCGGCCCACGTCGGCGAAAACGTCGAAAGCGAATCGAACAAAAGTATCCCCCGATACCCAATGGATATTCCTTAGAAAACGCGCGAGGTAAATTGATTTCGAAATGCAACGACATTCCCGTTATCCCTTGCGCTCTTCTTTTTTCGTCGTCCCGCGATCGCATTCTGTCGGTTCTTCCGCTCCGACCTGCTGCCTCCTGCGCGAGTGCGCGGAACGAGAGAACAACCCTGGAACTTGGTGGATCCTCGCGGGAAAATACCGCGCGCAGATCTAACGATTACATCCTCTACCACCTATCTCTATCTATCTCCATCTATTTCTACACACGGAGACTGGCTCGCATAGGTCATGATGCAGCAACCGTGCGACACACAACCATCTCTGGCGGCGATCTAGCGAGTTTTCCCCTACTCCTCCTTCTCTTCCTCTTTTCTCCCTTCTCGGTGCGCAAAACAGGATGAAACTTTCCCGTCCTGGGAACAAGAGTGACGCAGAGAGAGCAGATGGGAGAACGAGAGAGAGAGAGAGAGAGAGAGACAAGTTGAAGGTGTGTGGTAGTTAAAGGGTAAAGGGAGGCGAGATGGCGGAGTTTGGCGACGAGCGAAGGAAAGTGCCGGGAGTGGAACCGGTTTCTGTACGGGGTTATATTCATAGCGACAACGCCAGATGTGCAGTAACAGGGCGCCTGGACGTTGAACGTCCTCGCTGCTCCTTCAGAGGGACGCGGACGATATTTATCGCGGTCCCTCGGACCACGTATCTCAATTCGACTCTATGCAGTTGTGAGATACCTGCAACCACGCAGCGTTTATTCTGTACGTCGTGATCTCTCTTCCCCATTCGTCTCTTGGCCAGGAGTCTCGCGAAATTCTTTGATGACAATAATTTTCGATATTGAGAGAGCGTTAGTAGCAAAATCACACACTCTGTTATTTTGCCCATGACAGCGGGAATTTTAGCTTTCGTTGGTAAATGGACGACTGTTCTTGATATTATCGTTGCCGAAAGATCGTTTTAAAGAGAGAGAGAGAGAGAGAGAGAGAGAGAGAGAGAGAGAGAGAGAGAGAGAGAGAGAGAGAGAGACGGAGCGAAGTGTCTCGATTTTCAAAAGCTTCCGAACGGAATAAGGTACTAACCACCTCTTTCCCATCTTTTCTTTCCCTCCGAAAGAAGGATAAAACTTGTCGCCGAAATAGTCGCTCAAAACATTTTCTACAGAAGCAAAACTGCAGTTGTATGCAGTTTCGGCTTCTGCGCGTCTTTTTCTACTGAAAACTGTTTCTGAGTAAAATGCAAGAGGGGGAGAGAGAGAGAGAGAGAGAGAGCTTTAAAAGCTTTCAAAAAGAAAGTACTTTTTCCGAGACACGTGTTTATATCAACCATTTTCGTTTGGTTTAAAGAGATAAAAGTATTTAGCGAACCGAATCCATTCAACTCGCGGGTGGTCCATATAATGCGCACGCAGCGATGCGTGAATGCGCGGAAAATATTTGTCGTGTAATGAGATAGTTATGAAAGAATAATTGGGAGAGAGCGCGCGTTGCGTATATTGTGACGTATTATTGAATACATGCGTCCCGGCCCATGTAGGTCAATTTGTTATGCATGTCGAGAAATTAACTCAAATAAATTAACGGTACCTATTTACCGCTGTGTAGCGTCGCTGTAATGACATGAAATGAAACGGGTAAGTATTGACACACAATTGAGCGATCAATTTACCGTATTATTACGTGAGGAATCTTTAATAAAATGCTCGATGCAATTTTGCTCGTTGGCAACGGTTAGAAGATAACGATGCCGAAAATACGTAGGGCGTTAATAAATCGCGATCCGTAACCATTTTCCCCCGTCGTGCGTAACGACCGACATTATACGGCCGCTTGATTTCGTACACACGAGAAGAAGAGGACGCGAGTGAATCGATAACAGCGACAAATTCGGAACGTGCACGATTACCCATATACGTGCCTGACTCAAAATTTCCGAATGCCTACCGAGATTCAATATTAAATTTTCCCGAAATTAGTTCTCGGAAGGGATAATCCTCCGACTCCGGAGAGATCCACCGAATCTTCAACGTTAACCCTCGGTATTCCCGGAACAGTGCTAATGAGGGTAATCGTTCTGAATAGCGCGAAGCCGGCGGCGACGCGGATATTATATTAATATCGATAGAGCGAACGATTGAGCGATTCAGCGTGTCGAGATTACGCGAGTGTTCGTTTCCGTTTTCGTTTCAGATGACACCTCGGTATCCGCTGATAATTCACATTGAGGAAAATCACGGAATTGCTTCGCAGCGTGGAATCCGTTGCGGATCGAGCGAGATAATTAAAAGGAAGCTCGGTAGAGAGTAGCGCGTGGCAGGAACTACTCCGTTTACCGACATGCAAAAGAAAAAGGGGAAAAACATCCTTCGTTTGAGAAAAATATAATTACCAAGGTACTTTTTCAATTTTTTTTTTTTTGTTCCCGAACCATTCTAAACCGCATGTATACGCCGCGCACTTGGCACACGCATAGATATGCGAGTTGCGTGCAGCCGTGCGTGAAATACCGTAATTGGCGTGATCCTCGCGCACGATAGCAAGTTTGCATCTCTCGCGAATGAGATTATTATTAAATCGAGTTCCTCCTGAGTCGTTCTCGTTGCGTCGCAACCAACCGCAAAGGGTGCAATGACGCCACAACACGCACGCGTGATACACGCGTACGCGTACACGTACATAGATTGCGGGAGCTGTTGCGGATAGAACGGGAGAAAAGTTAGCTTCCCGGGAACCGCATCTGACTCGCGGCGGTGCCGCGCTGGTTGCCCCGCAGTTGCGCGACGCAACTATGTGCTGCGAGATCTCCTCTCTGTTCTCTCCTGTACCACGTTAGGAAAACGTTGGCCCGAGCGCTTGCATTGGCCGGAGTTATATCGGATTTCCCATCCCCCCGTCCCGGGGCGAAGTTCGCTTCGATGCCCGCGTCGTAAACAAGCCGGACAGACCGCACGAACACACGTCGCGCGAAGGGAGGAGCACCTGTCTGGGGTCGGAGGAAATGGAAGGAAATTCACCGCGCGGGGTGGGAATGTGGGATAGAGACGAGAGATGGGCGCGAGGCGATCGACGAGCGGGACGAGTTTTCACCGGATTCTCCTCGTTCTCTCTTCCTTTTCCCTCCTCCTCCTTACCACCTTCTTCCTTCGTGCGACGACGATCTTGATTGCGCGACCCACGCGCGGTCACGCTGGTTATTGGGTAATTTCCGAGGGGATATTTTCCGCGAACTCGACCTTTGCTCGTTTTTACGGGCAACTACACGTCCCGAACAATCGCAAAAGTTACGAGGCGTAATGGCAATGGAACGTGCAGAAAAAAGATTAATTACCAAAAGGGAAAAGGAGGGGGGGGGGAGAGTTATACTCGAAATGTTTAAAGACAAATTAGAAGCAAACGTACGAGAGAAAATTCAGTCAATTGATACCTGCATGTGCTGAATTACACTGTAATACGGGGATTCGCGTTAATATCGGGGCATCACGATAATCGAAAAGCTCTCTATTTTGATTAATTGTGCGAATAATAAATTCATCATGGGTACGATGTTGCGTTGTGCTCGTATAAAAAATGCATCGAGTTACTCCACATCTCTCTTCGTCGACGGCGAGGCTTATCGTCAGATCGGCCACGACAGCGATGACAAATGCGAATGTGTTTTTACGAGGTGAAAGGGGGAGAGTGCGTCTATATACGAGGTGGTTGTGTAAAATGGAGCGACGGAAGCGGGAAAATATTGCGCGGGTGTCGGTCACGACGAGAGAGGAATTATTGTCGGACGAACATAAACGGGACCAAGAGAGAAAGAGAGAAAGGAAGAGATCGCGGCGGTGGCGCGGTCAGCGATTATTATTTAATTCGTTCCGCCGTATCGGAGATAGAACCATTAATTAACATTATTTATGACATTAATTCTGTGGTGAGATATCGTTTCCAGGAGTATCTTTGTAATGATATTATTACTTTCCGCGAGACCGAGTTTTGCGTTTTTGTTTCAACGCGGCGGAAATTACACAGGATGGAAAAATCGTCGGTGGAGGGGGTGGGGGTGAGCTCTCTTCAGTGTTCTCCGGTCTCTTTTTCATGATAGCTTTGAAATCTTGCTTCCGAATTCTGCACGTTATTTCGTCATCGTCGGCAAAGGATTCCCAAACAACAAAGCGAATAAGAGAAATGGAGAGGGAGAGAGAGAGAGAGAGAGAGAAAGAGGAACGAAAGAGGAAGGCTTTTCATGTGGCGTATGTCATTCACTGCGTTTGTTATTTAATAACCGGCGTTCGCTCCCGTTTGACCGAGCCTTCGTCGAATGACCGAGTACAATAGTGGTATGGACATTTTTAAGAGTGACGAGGGAATTCGCTCGTTCCCTCTCTCGCGTGACGTATCTAGCAAAGTTTTAATAATTTCCCACATACATCCTCTCTCGCGTCGCGGCGAGTTCGCGGGCGGATTTCCTCTCTTCTATTTTCTCTTCTCCTTCCTCTTTTCTTTTTCTCCCTTTTTTTATTAAACGGCACAACTTCATGTGCGCGTGTACCGTAAGGTAACCATTTTTGCCTACAGTATCTCCAACGGATTGCTAAATTTCACATTTTGTGGGGGAACGTGCAGGTAGTTAAATATTATTTCATGGCCGCGTATTGAACGCCGATGAAATATTTTTCTTTGCATCGCTTCCCAAGATCTCCTACCGCTACTCTGAAGGCGGTGATTACGCGCATCTCTCGATATATTCCTTTTTCTTCCCAATCGTAAATCTAATGAAATACAATATCGCGCATTAGTTGTAGCATAGCCAAAAGCAGTTCTTTTTATTAACGCGCGAAAAAGTGAACTAAAAGTTTTGTACACGTGTTTTTTTCTCGTTTAGATTTTCTTGTTTAGGTAAATGAGAATTTAAATCTATGGAATATACGTATCGGTGTTTCTCTGAAAAGTTCATTCAATTGCAAACTATATTTTAGGTCAATATTCGTGCGATTGTGTTGAACTTGAATCAAGATTGTATTTTTCGTCACTTTTTCGTGTCGTGACGAGAATCTCTATCGCTCCGGAAGCGTCTTATTACATCGCCCACTACGCCGCCTTCGATCTGTGAAGTTTTAACGAGAGAATAGCGGTATATTTTCTAAAGTGCTGGCCGTAAACTGAAGAAGTGCTATAGTCAGGTGGGAGAAATTGCAGTACTAGCAAATGCAGTACTTGCGAATATTATTATAATATTCACAGTACTTGCGAATATTACACGAACAAGGGACCCCGAGGACGTTTGCCAACGAGAGCACGAATAAGATGTTCGTTTTCGAATCGTCACCGTTGATATTTGCTCGGAGCAAAATTACGTTATCAGAGGAATCAACTATGATCGTGACAGGATCACATCTCGCAATTGTTACATTATGTATGTGCGAGTATGTGTACGTCGCGAGAATTGACTACGTGCGCGAGACGGTTACAACGTTTGAGAATTTTTTTAAGGCTGTACTACATATTTTTGAGAAAATGTCAGACACCTAAACGTCACGCCGAGCTGTAGCGACGGCGGTGAAGGGTGACGTAACAGAAGTGAATCACGTCTGATCGAAATGGTATTACAGCATGCGCGCCGTGTGTATGCACGCGTCTTGTCTTCGACAGCTGTCAGGGTGAAAGCCGACTATGAAATGGAATTGACTTTGGTTGGCGAGAACTCTTTCACGGGGAAATTCTTCTTAAGCTCGACATTAAGTGGCGCGGCGACCTCGTTTTGACAGCGCGACGCAACGTGCCAGTGGACCCTCTTCGCTATTATAAGGGAAAACTCGTTGTCGCGCGAACTTGCACAATTTTCGAAAAAGGGAAACCGTGTTCTCTAGGCTCGCCGACTCGGTCGCTCGACGAACCAAGTGTAATAAGCGCGACTCGCGAATTACCACGTCGTTAAACTCGTATAGCTGTTCACGCATATACTTATACCGCGTTTGTACCAATTGATGCTTTCGAAAGTTTTTCTTAACAACGTTATATAATTTTGACACCTTATAATATAATTATCGAGTTACCTCAATTACATAATCTGAGATGTTTATGAATTATTGTTCTAGAATCAAATAATTTTTCCTCCCTTTCCATTTTATACAACCTCCGTTTATAAATTCTTATTTAATATTCTATATATAATTATATTTCGTTGTATTGTTTTGTGCATTTATAAAAGTTATTAATGCGAGTGTTCATTCTTCTTAACTGAAACGACAAATCTGCGACATGCGAGACGAGCGTCCATAATGTTCCCTGATGGTACCTTTAACGATGTCGATATGTTAAAATAATTTTGCAGCCACGAGGACTCCGTCCGTTTGTCCAGGGGACAAATTTATTTAGCGACGTTTGTCACTGCGCTCGATCGATCCTAGCTTAAGGTAAAACCCTGCTGCTCCTGTGCACAAAAGAGAGCGTTGCTCGCGCTCACTCGAGATTTATAGTGTTATCGAGTAGAGGTTTCACGGATTTCGAACTCTTCCGAGGCGTCGAGCCGAGTGTAGTGGGTAGTTTCAGGCACAAGATTCCGATACTTTTTACCACCTCGCTTTACCGTGACAGCGCCCGTTCGAATTCGACACCGATTTCCCCATGGGAATCGAAACAAATCGTGCCCCGACCGAGTCGTATTTCAATTCTTCAAAGATCTCAAGTCAGACTAAGAGAAGCCTCGCGAATCGCGAATATTCGGATAAAGTCCATTTTAATATTTATTTTGTCATGTCTTTGTCTATATCTCACGTCTCATCATATCTTGCTGCGAATTTGAGCGACATTCAATAAATTGTATTTTAAACAATGACACACACACACACACACACACACACACACACACACACACACACACACACACGCACGCGCGCGCATGCGCACGCACGCACGCAACATGATAGACAGAATATATGATATATATGATATGCTATCCGCTACCTGGATATTTTCGTTTCTATTTTATTATTACAATCTTGTTCTCATTCAATTTTAAGATTAAATGTGTCCCTTTGCAAGCAGTTTAATTCTGTCTATTTCGCTCCAATATATTCAAATACAATATCGCTCGATTCATTTTATTAGAACTGTAAGAGTGTTCGTCAATTGCACGAAAGAGTGATATAATAAAAAATATGTAGGATTTTATTTTTATACGTCAGCAATATCGATCTTGTACACGGGTAATTGTTATGTCAGGAGTCACTACGGGAAAGTTGTGTATCTCTTGTAGTAAGATACGCGCAAAATTGATCAGTTAAAAATTTCCCAACGTGACGCGTATATGATGTTTCAGTAAAACTAAAAACCGTATTAGTGAGACGTATGTATATGGTATTTCACTATAAAAAATTTATCTTTTGGCAAAACGGGCTTCTGTAACGTTTGGAATGCCACGCAACTTTTATTTCTCTCTCGTACAGAAGAGACCCGTATGCAGATCGATCCTACTCGACCTAAACTTCTATCCTACTTTTCGGTTTATTTCTCGAAATCCATCGTAACTTGACACAAAACGGAACGCTGCCTCGACGGCGGTATCGCGCACTCGGTGAAGGCAGGAAATAAATAATCGGATCTCTCTTCTCTTTGACACGAGACCGACATTCGATAATCGGATATCGCGGTGAGAGAGCGATAGATAGATGCAAGAAAGAGAAGGAGAGAGAGAGAGAGAGGGAATGAAGGAGATCGGCTCGACCCGATTTCAATCGAGGAGGTAGGGGACGAAATTAAACGAAAGTCTAAGCTTCGCGTATCCGTAATTAATTCGTCGATGCAATGCCGACGGTCCTACGGAAAGGGCAGAGCCCTCCAGAAGAGCAAGGATCTCCTCTTCTTCCACTCTCTGTTGCCTCTCTCGAAACCACTCGTTCTATACTTCTCTCCGCCCACCTTCCTCACCTCGCGCCTACGGACCGAGGCTCTTCCTCACGGACCATCGGCGAAGTTCGTTCGTGGAGTTTAACCAGAGCTCGGCACTATCGACCTGACGAGCAACCTCGGCGTCTGCGTCGACATCTGCGTCGCGCAGACGCCCGGCCGACACGGGCCGGGTTCACCAATCGATTTCAGATTTTCCAGTATAACGAGGCCGACTGCTATCCAAAAATTCCGCCACATGCATACATGCTGTCTTCCTCAAACGAGCTGTCCATCGCCAATCTACATCTCTCTATTGTCGCCTTTCGTGTAATCGATAAAAAAAATTGCAGATAGCAAAAGAGGTCTCTTGATCGATTACTTTTGAAAGATTTATCGATTACTAATTAAATACCTCAATCGCAATATTTATATCGCGCACTTGTCAGTCTCTTGTGCATGATAAATCGATAATCTTTTAGCTTCTAATAATTCTTTAAATCTTAATTTCATCTTTTGGAAATTTTCGTAAATTTCAACACATGTATTTAACATTCCTCCCGTTACACACTTTAGAATAATTATCGTAGTTTTGTTAAAATCAATTTTTTTTTTAATTCTTTCCAAATTGCCGCCGTATTATTATTCAGGCCCGTTTAATCGACGCTTTCCCTCTTTTTCTCTCGCGCATTTTCAGGCGAAGTCTCATATGATAGTAACTATTTGATTGCTACCAACGAGATGGCTAACCTTTGATCAATTTTTAACAAGTTTGCCTGGAAGCCGACCGGTCAAAAGTTTTTGCACACACAGAGGTCACTCGCCCCTCTGGTTTCCATACTATTCCGTCTATCTATTCTTTATTATCCGCTGTCGCAATATAACTGCAAAATTTGCGAGTGAAAATACCTTATCTCAAAATACCTCAAAAAGATCGGATCGTATATGCATAATCGTGTTTGTGCAGCTGTAATATATTTACCGAAAACAAGCTTTTGATGCATTTTGCATTTCAGCTTGATCGCTTTGTTTCGTTCTATTTCCCAGACTAGTGGAAATGGCTCGATTATGATCAGACGCGCCCCGTATGCAATCTCGTGCAGTCTAACGCCGAAATAAACGTCGCGTTCTAAGCTGCACGTGTGCCGAAGTAAAACAGTATACGTCGTCCATTGAATAATCGTGGAGATACGTCGACCTAATTGGGGCGCCGGGGAATGATGTAGAGAGCAGTGGATTTCAACCGGCGCGGCGGCGGCGCGCGGCGCTTCGATCCGCCTCATCGTCGGATGCAAATTTCACGGAATGGAAAGTCATCCGAACGACAATCTGATAGACGATAGACGGATACGTAAACAACGAACGCGACTGCTCCTCGTAAATATCAACAATTCCTTCTGCTTATTTTCCCTCAGTGAATATTGACGTGCAGTTTTTGATTTGCAATCCATCAGGATACTAGATTCTTCCGTTCTATATTCGCAAGACTTCGCAAGCGTGATGAAGCCCGGCGTCAATCGTCGGGAAGCTTCCCTCGAGTACGAAGTTTCCTCTCCTTTTATCATTATTCTATCGCGAAAAGACTTGTTCTTACGCAAATAGAAGTGCGCGCTAATATTACTTCCAAAAACCTTATATAGCTTCCATTATTCAGGAGACACCTGGGCGCAATCGTTTTCTCTATCCGAGGGACGAGAGTCCTAATTTCCCAAATCAATCGTTAATTTTTATTGACTCTCCGGAGACAGCGACCAAAGGAATCCAAGGGTTTTCCTGCAACGTGGGCAGAAAGAAAATTCAATTCGATTCGATTAGCAAAACCGGGGAGAACAATCGTGACCGTGCCGCGAATTCTCAAGCGGTCGCGAATGCTACTCTCAATAATCGTTCGAGATCAAGCGGAACCGTCCGATTTTATTTTTGTTGTGAAAGTATGAAAACGAAGCTTCGGAGAAATAAAAAGCTTTCGATATGTCGAGGAAGTAGTTAGTATTAATTTACGTTCTAGCTCAAGTAACAAACCGCCACTCCGAGCTTCGATTATAAAAGCGCCGGCATCGAGACCATCGCGCGCTGGAGACTGTCGATATTTCCAATACCACGTTCGCATCGAGTGGTTCTGTATTTACACGTCCACCGCGGTACAATTTGTAAGGCGTGAATTCACTTAGATCTGCTCGTGACGTGACACGTCATCTCAGACGCGCGCGTCACACGCCTCGAAAGCTAATCGGCGGCGGAGGGTTGAACATATCCGTTTACCAAATTTGCTTGAATCTGAATCTTGACTCTGCTTTGTGAATCTCTCTCTCTCTCTCTCTCTCTCTCTCTCTCTGAGTTTTTTTTATTAGTTATCTCATAAATTTGAAAAAAGAGAAAAGAAGAAAACGAAAGCAATATGCATCTAATTGTCTGGCAGCAAGTAGCTGCTTCAAACATTGAGGAGAAAAGAAGAGGATACCAATGTTTGGAAAAACCAAAAGCCTCATCTGTGCCAATAAAAAGGGATCAACCTTACGAACAGGAGTCGATTGGGGAGAAACTAAAGAGATGAAAAGAGTGGCGCACGTACGAGAGAGAGAGAGAGAGTGGGGGGAGGAAGAGAGAGAAAGTGGCGCGAACCATTTTTCGAAAGGATTTACCGCTCCCAGATTGTATGTGTGTGTGTGTGTGTGTGTGTGTGTGTGTGTGTGTCTGTGCACGCGCCCGTGAATTCGGACAGCTAAATCATCGGAATTTTATTTCTGTCGACTGGGAAACATTACCGTTCATTCTGTCGTCGTTGCGAGGAATTTGAGTTCTGGACTGGCGATACTCGCTGAGAATTTCTTCCATTCCTTGGCTGCAAACCACCCTTAGAATCTGAAGAAATGGCGTTCTTAATTTGGCGAGAGGAATCGTCGTGGAGATATAAACCCGTTGAAGAAAAAAAAAAAACCTTTTAAAGGCTTATTAGTTAATTTCAGTCAACGCTTAATCGACTTGTTTCGTTCCAAGATATAGTTCTCAGAACGTTACTCTGTAAAAATTACAGCAACTTACGCATTGACGACATAAACGTAGATTCTCCGCAGAGATTATTTATTGGGATCAATTAAGCGAGTGTCATACGTATCGCTTTGTGCAATGAGAAATCTCTCATTGTTAGTTATTGCTTCGGCTTAAAATTGTCGATTACGCGAATGATACCGGTGTCAATAGGCGCAAACGAACATGCGCAAACGGCATCTAATTAGGCAACAAATATCGTTGGGGAGCGATCACAGTAGCCAATCTATCCGTGCTAATTCACAATCGCTATTTGACGGAAATCCTAATTAGATCATACGATATGCGTTAGCTTAATAGCGGGCTTGATAATAACGAGTTTGGCCGAATATTCGACGATCCTCTCTTTCCCCAAGCGCGAATTATGAAATCTTTCATATCGCATTTAATAATAAAGATTAATAAAGATTATAAATGTGACAATAATCGCGACGAGATGAGCGCGGCGCATCGATTCACCTTACCAATTTTATTCATCTAATTATCTAGATGCCTGAAAAGATAATGACAAGTTTTTTTTAGAGATATAAGGTGGATACTTATTATTTACTGTCAGGTATGCTGTACATAATATTTAATTTGTCTTACAAATATTATATAAAATTACAATCCATCACGAAGAAGTAGATCTCGCTCACCGTCATTTCCACGCTAATAATACACGACCTTACACGCCACATTGGCGCAAATACATACTCGGAGACACACGCACGCACACACACACACACACACACACACACCGACAGGCATACAAGTGAAACGAGACAGACTCGTGAACTAAATCGGTAAATCTTCGAACTCGGAAAAAAAGGGAAAAAAAAGGGAAAAAAGGAAAGAAAAAAGAAAAAACGCGTACATACGTGATGAGCGCGATTAATGGGGTCGCATTCGCATGTTGAGAAAAGTGCGCTCTCGACATCTTCTTAATCTCCGTTTAGTTTTGATCTATGGACGCTTGTCGTTGTGGACACCGTACTGAAGGCGATCGATACGTTTCTCCCCGTAGGACCGGAAATCGATCGTCTTCCGTCGTCGCGGGAAAAAGGAAGCGAGGTGGTACGGAGATTGACCCTTCTCCCTCTCTTCCTCCTTCACCTTCTCTCTTTGTCTTAACAATCCGTTAATAAAGCTCTTCATCGCGAAACGGACGATCTCGCCTTCGCTGCCATCGTTTACAAGCGCGATCTAAGTCTCATCTTTCGACATGTCTGAACCAAGGTGTTCCGATTCTTCGCGCGGATTCTTTGACGATCAACGAAACGCGGGTGAACGTTCTTTGTCTTTCGCGGAAATTGTTATACTCGGAGGCACGCAGAATGAATACATTCATACGTATTACCAATTGATCCTAAACCTAAAGTATCGATTTCCGAAACAATTACGCGCGGATTGCGTGAAACTCACAGAATCACCATACTTCGCATCGACGTCACGTCAATACTTCGAGAAAAAAAAAAAGAGATAAGCGTTACGTTTCGTAAATCATTTCTATCGTCCCCATCGAGGTTCCTTTCGAATTGTTCCTTCCTACGATCCATTTCACGGTATTTTACTCACCGATAAAACACGGGTGATTCTCGATTATTAGAGTGCGAACAGTTATTAACGATTAAATGTGAAAAAAAGATAAACGGAAGATAATCAAAAAAGAAATTGTTTGAAGGATCATACGTACTACGAGGAGGAAATCGGTGCCACAATTCAGGGGTTTTACCTTTGATGGATTACCGAAAAGTCGAACGGGTTCACTATGTATAAATCGCAGTGCACATCACTGCGATCGAAAAGTGAAGAAAGGAATACAGGATGAAGATCGCAAGGGATAAACGAAAAAATGGGAGAAAGAAAAAACGAGAGAGAAAGAAATCTATTTGAGCTATGAGTCGAGAAAATATATTCCGCTTTCCCTTCTTGCGCGCGTTTTGTTATCACGTCACACGCATGTATCTCTCTCGAAATTGTTCCATCGCTGTGTGTATATATATATGTCTATAATTTCCATCGTGCACGTGATTCGTGTCGGTCCTCATTCGAGCGTACCATCGTGCGAGAAATGACACTGATATCCATCATTTTTGCAAATGCTTACGACGTACACACATACACGCATATACGCACGCACATATTTTTAATATATATGTATATATATCTTTTTATATGCATTATTCACACAGGATATATATATATATATATATAAAATGTATATATACTTTCACACATCACGCTCGTTCGAAGAAAAATAAATGGTATGTATACATATTATTCTAAGAGAAGTGCGTAAATCTTATTTTTCGAGCGAAGTCGTATTCGATGTTTTCCTTAGCGAAATTAAAATCTGGGTCCGTGTCAAGATAACAAATATTGAAAAATTTATAAATAATTGTAACGAACAATTATAACAGATTACGATACCCGATAGAATTTCCGCTAAGGAAGTTCGTTCGTTCAAGACTAATACACTACCGTGTGTCTGTGTGTGTGTGTGTGTGTGTGTGTGTGTGTGTACACATACTAATGTACATCCCATCGGGTACACTCTGGCTATACACATATATAAATATAACAAGCAGGATGTGTGCTACATCTCGTCGCTATGTTCTTAAATAATTTTGATTTTAATTTTAATTTAGCTTTAGAGATGGATTATAATCAAAAATACACTTTAAGCTATAGTTGGTTTTTATAAGCGTAAAGTATACAAGAAAATATAGGTTTTCCAATACAAAACATTCTGTATAACGATATTTGTGATTCGAGCAATTGGTAAATGTCCTGCTCACTGTCCTTAGATTTACAAACGAGGAAGAGCATTAATGTCGCGACATCTCAATGAAGATTGCGAACTATACTATCTTCTTCAGGCTCTCTTGCCTCTCTCTTGATTGTTTTTTTTTACTTTCAAGAAACCTGCGTCAATTGTATAGGATGCGTTTCGCATTCAAGATTTAAAACGTAAGAATATTCTCATCGTTGATCGTCGATGCTTCGAGCGGGCGGAGAATCGATGCAGTTTTCAAACGATTGGCGAATGGGAATCAAACACGAATCGCACACGCATGCACGCACGCACACACGCATGTGACATAGCAAACATATATTTTTACCTATTTATAATAAGCGTATTTTGAAAATTCGGCCGAGTAATGCAGCACCGATTTCGGTTCGGTTTTCCACATTCGCAACACGCGTTCAAGTTCACTGCTGCATCGATTCCCGGTGCCGAGAAGATCATATGCGAACCAATGACATGTCGCTTCGTCGAGACACATCCATGATTCGCGATGAAATACTCGGCAAACCAAATCAAGAGAGAGAAAGAGAGAAAAGGGGGGAGAGAGAGGGAGAGAGGAGAGAGAGAAAACGAGAGTACACGAGAGCACCGTGAAACGGAAGAGAAAAGAGCGCGAGAATCGCCGTTGTCGTTGCAGTAGCTGTGGGGTGTATCGGAAATTGCGACTTTCTGCGGAACGATATTGTCATGAAGAATTGTTGCGCGCTGCCCTTATGATACTACAACCGATGTACCCTTACAGTCTTGGATAAGATGTATCTGCGGCTACAAAAATCCCGAACGAGAATTTGCGGCGACAAGTATATTTGGTGTAGGCTCTTAATTACATTTGATTAGACACACTGGTGGAAACTTGAGAAAAAGAGGCGCGGATTTTATTGCAGTTTCATTATTTGAACAATCGCGTTTGAGATTTTTGCTCCGTAAATAGGAAACATCGAAGAAATCTCGTATCACGATCGACATCGCGATCCTCGCTCGCCTCGCGCGAGCGGGTTACAAGAGCGAAGCACTTTCCACAATAAAGAAGCGTATGTGCTTGTGTAGATGATACTTTACATATACAACGATAATTAGTTTGTTTTTCTTATCTTACGCGACTAACCCAGTTCTGTCACATCGAAGTAGTCTGCTGATTCATGTATGATTTAGGTTTTATTTAATATCTATTATTAATAAATTCTGTCCACTGTCTAATAAAATTCTCGAAGAATATAGGTTGTTCGGTTATATTATTAGTAGGACAGATGAGAAATAAATCAACAATTCGATATATCTCGATGTTGTAACAATGGACTAGCCAAAAAAAAAAACGGAGTGAAATCAAACTTTGAGTCAACCGTGTGTCGAAGGACACTTCAACGAAATAACAGTCGCATATAAAAAAAAGTTTCTCTTAACATACCGCATACCGGATGAAACCAGCGTATTAACACTCGCGATTAATATATTAAAGTAGGACGACACACTAGAACCTTATTCGGTGGACGTAACAAAAATATATATGTATGTATATATATATATATAGATATATATATAGGTATTCTCTATAATTTTTTCCCCGTTAAGATCGTTCCGCTTCGCTTAAAGTCATTTGTGCACTGCGAGCACGATGTCATGGCTTTATAGATGAGAAAGGTAACGTTACATTTACATAACACTACGATTTATCCCCCATGCAAAGTGAAGACGATTTCATAACGATTTACCTTAGCTTATATTTCGTAAAACTTATTGATTGTAAAAAGGCAATTTAAAGTCGTTCCGAGACCGTCTAAAACGATCGAGGATCGATTTGACGTGACGATAATTGCTCATCTCATACTCATCATCGCCGAGTCGATTATTCTTAAAACGAACGTAAACGCGGAGATGCGAGTTAAGAAAAAAAAAGATGCTTTGAAAGAACGAATGATTCTTTTCCTTGCTTTTCTTTTCCTTTTCTTTTTCTTAATTATTCGACTTAATTCTAAAAGTTATTCGGATAAAAGTCGCGCGTGGTCCAGTACTCAAAGACGGGATTTAATTGAACGGAAAAAGAAGTTTTTACCTCGTCATCGATTGCCGATACGCGAAACTTAAAATATTCACCTGCTGCACAAACGTAACTGTCGATCTAATCGAGAGAGAGGACGGAAATATAAGTTTCATTCTTTTAAAGTATATGCGAAAGTAATTAAAAAATATAGGGCGTTTGAATATTAAAAAGCGGACGATGCACGCAAACTAAAAAAACAAAAAAAAAAAAAACTATTGGATTGACATAAATACAAGAATAAAAAAATAACTGCGCGTCGAATCTTTGGTGATTGGATGCAACAGAACGTATGATGTATGTGATCGGAAATAATGAATAAAAAATTTATATAGGTCACTCTCGCGCCTGTAATAATAAATTCTCCATCCATCCACTGTATCCATTATAATTGAAAATATCGTTATATTCAATTGCTAACCGGAGCTGAGAAAAGAAATAAAAAGGAAGGAACTCAATTCACTGACCAATTCTATCCGGGATCATCATCAAGCGTAACTATTAATTCACAGGGGAATTCAATTAAGTTCGTGGTACGTAAGTGGAGACCTGATCTGATTATCCTTATTGGATAGAGACTCTATTACGCGAAATCGAAATCTCTTTCACTCCTTTTCTTTCACATTGGCGATTTTCGCCAATCGTTAGACTATTGGGTACCAAGTGGCACGATTTACGAATTTGTATGGATAGATGAAGAAAACAGCGTAAACAACAAAAGAGAATCGATAAAGATCTAAGACATGTTGAGTAACACACATATGTATATATAAGAAATATTCTTAATTTTTTAATATATATACATATACATATGAAATTAAAATGAAATTATTAAAAATGCAATAAATCTCGAGCGAAGCAGTTTGATTAGTCTTGTGCACAAATTTGTTTGTGTACATAAGTACTTGTATGTAACGCATTTATTTACATACGCACACATATCTCTGGGACGCATCTGAGCATGAGGAAAAAACGCGTTAAGTAAAAATCGATCCAGAGAAGAAACTAAAACCGAAAAGTAAAGGCCCGATAACGACGTAGCTAACCCTACAACGAATATCGATAGATAGAAATATAATCTTGTTAAACGTCTCTCGCGTAAATTCAACAATAATAACAGATTATTAAGAAATTGTTATATTGTATAATATGTACAAACTATGTTTTGGTTTCCTCTTTCTCTCTTGGTCGTTCCTTAAATTCCTGCGCCTAAACCTAACACTTCAAATCGGCTCTCGTCGTCAGACATTATAATGAAATACAATAAAAATTTCGCAGGAATTCAAAGCGGTCGATTATCGATTCTACTTGAACGTGACAAGTAGATGCTTTGGAAAGAAATAATTTTCAAGTGGCAGATCTACTAAAGCTAAACAAATACAAAAGAACAGCGTATTTATATATTAAAAAGACTTTCCATAAAAAAACGTTTGTTGAGAATTGCAACACAATGCAACAATAAATTATATTTTTATGAATATAAATTTGTAAAAACGAGTAATTCGGTATGACTCCTTCATCACTTTGATATAAGCGGAAATTTCTTAAAAAAATATACATATACATATATGTATATATATATATATATATATTAAGAACAATACGCTTTTTTCTTTAAATACTTTCTAGTTTTTTTCTGTGCTTTCTTCTCTTATATTTAAAACGTGTAAAGTGGCGCGTTAATAATATCTCTTTTAGAACCTATAAACGAACGAAACGTTGCGCCTCTGAATACTTCGACAGTCTTTAAAGAAAGGAGGAATGCATTATGAATAAAGTTACGAGGCGAAGTTAAAATTTGTGCATTGTTCTTTCCTAACCATATATTGTACGAAATAGTTTTAGATATCTCTACTGACTTTGATAAGAGAATGGAATTATCTCAGTCACACAATTAAATCTTTTTTTATGGAGTCAACAAATTACGAACTATCTATAATTACTAATGCGTCTCAACACAGTAATTGGCTGAAAGGATCAGCAATTAAAATTATTGATTCTCTGCCCTAATACAATATTTTTCTCATCATCTATCGGACTGTGATCAGAATGTACGTTAACATTATTCGCGGATGCTATTCATACCATTACCATATCGTCGTCCATATTGATAATTGTCGGAAATGAATTGTCTGCTGAACTTTGCCTTTGAACGGGCTTCTTCCTTACGAGTCCGTCTGTGATTAATAAAAGTCAAATTCTTAAACCTAGAAATCTATCTGTCTTAGTGCCTATTTTAAAAGAGTTTTATGATAATAAAGAACTCTCTCCCAAAATCAACTACTCAGCAAAATAATGAAGTAATTAAACGATCTCTTATAAATCTTTGTCAACATAAATAGCTTTATTAGAGAAATTGTTGATCAAATCGTATAATTATAGTCAATTTTTGAAGTACTTACCAGCAGAGGACGGGAGAAGATCGTCGAGAGATCCATCGTCTAGATCCGTGGCTGACAAGAGAAGATCATCGTCCGAAGAAGCCCTCGTTAAACTGGGTAAAGTAGACGTCAAGAGAGCCTTTTCCTTTTGAATTTCTTGTATATGATCGACGAGTAACGCTTCTTCCTCATCTCCTCGATCCCTATCGCGATCCATCGCAGCTGCCCGTCCAGCAGCACTCGCAGCAGCCACGTTCAACTCCTCTGGGCTGAAAATCTTGGACGATCGTAAACTGGAGAGTCGATGAGTAGCTGTGTGACAAGCAGATTCGAGAGTATTTATATCCGCTAGTGTCGCTCTAACTACTCTCAACTTTTCCTGCACAATCGTTTCGACGCAACGCGTTTGCCTGCCCACATCTTGAAGAGAATCTTGCGCGGGCAATGTCCTGTTCGTTCTAAGGATGCACGGTGCAAAAACGATGGCTAAAGCCGATGGCGACATTCTATTATCCACTTCGTGTCGCGCTACTCGCGCCAGATGAACAATCAAGCGTTCCATCAGATCATAATTGGGTTTCGGTAATTTCTTCAGTATGGCAAAAAGTGTGCCGATTCGATCATGCGGATCCGTCAAATTTGCCGCGTGCAAAAAATCGTCGTAATACTCGTAAGTCAACAATGGCTCCGGCATGTCTCTAAAGAAACTCTTTAACACCGCAGCTAGAACATGCACTTGATAATTTTCAAAATCCACCTTCTCTAAGTCGCCCTCGTCCATTTTCATTTTGAGTTCTCTCACTTTGGAACTGACGCCACTTTTTCTATATATACCCTCGGTATAGAGACCGTGCATCTCGATAGTCGTAATTAATCGATCTACTACGAGTGGTACTTTGCCATCACCGCAGTCCAATTTGTACAAAGGTACACCGAATACTTTGTGAGAATTTGTTTCAAGCAGAGAACCATCCTTGCCGCACTCTGCTGACGCCTTTATGTAGCATTTTTTGTGACATGTCAATTTACAATCTAAAAACAAAAGTCTCATTATAATTATAATAATCGTTAAAAGGGGGAAATATAAAAACAAATTTATTGTACGAATAGATTACTTACTCTGGCAAACGAGTCCTCGCTCAATAGGCCACATGAAGAAAGACGTGCAGACTTCGCAGGCGGTGGGTATATTGATAATAGTCAATTGGAACATGTGACTCCCGTGTCGTATGGGTTCTTCCTGTTTCCGCTTTTTTTCTTTTTTTCGTTTACTCTTGCTTTGTTTTTCAAGAGCTTCGGTTTTAACCATCGCCATGAATTCATTCATAAAGCCTCTGAATGCATTCACGCCCATCGTTACAGGGAAATCTTCCCTCGTGTTCTCTTGTTTGCAAACCGTTTCCATAACGTGTAGAAAATTGGCAATCAAATCGGTGTACTTGATGTTGCCCTCTACGCCTTGCTGTATGGCGACGCTATATGTGATCACCAGATCATCCTTGAATTTCCTAAGAGCCTGCTTGAAAACGCGATCCACCTCACTTGGTTTCCGCCCTTCCTCTTGACTCTCCATTTTGTAGATCTTCTTAGTGATAAAGTCTTGCATCAGCGCTAATTCCTTGGCGTCCGAAATGATCTTATCCGTGCTGTCGGAAAAGGCTGAGGTACCGGTTAGATTAAACTTGGACGCTACTGTTTGTTTCGTAGTATCATACGGTGTGCGCGGTGGTTTTCGATTTTTCCGTCTGCTCGGCGTATTAGCCAATAAGCATGGCATTTTCAGCACTCCACCGTTTTGAATACACTTGACATGATACAACTGCTTACAGTCGACACATTTGTAGCCTTGCGTCACAAATGCGTCCATCTTCTCATGACAGCACACGCACACGTCATCCTTCGCAAATCGCGCCACTTTTCGGAAACGATGACCGGCCAAAGTAAACAGATTGTTACCTTTCCATTCGAGAAGATTCATACCAGGCGCGAGTTTCAAATCGTTTGAACTAGTATCCTGTCCCATTTTATCCTCACTCAGACCCGAGATCTTTGTAGCTGGATCAGAGTTTCTCCTTCGTAACTCGAGAGTCGTTATCGCGTTGGATCTCATACGTTTACCGGGCTGTTGTATCTTGTATGTACCTTCATTCTTGTTCATAGGCCAATCCGTAACAGATCGAGAAGCAGTCTCGTGCGGATATTCTTTCCGACACCATACGTTTGTCGTTTTATTCAAGTCACTTTCCTTAATCGTGCCAAGAAGCAGATTTCGCGTGTCCGTGTTAGTTTCCACTGCACTCTCTCCCATAGATCGGCACTGAACCTCCCTCGAAGGCCTGTTTCGCCTTGCATTTCTCACTGGCACGTCCGGCTCGTATTTCTCCTTCGAACGCGAGTTTCTTTCTCTCGGGGATGATCCTCTCAATAAAGTGCTCTTCAAAGCACTATCATCGACGTCCACAACTTTCATCGTAGTATCTCCTTCCGAATTTTGTCGCCGCAAGTAGCTAAGATCTTTGACATTCTTAGTAGATCCATGCTTGGTTTGATCTCGCTTTATCGGCGATATTGGAATATTTTCCATTCGTTCATTAGCAACGTTATTATCGTTAAGTCCACGTTGTTGCCTGCCGCTCGCTAAGCTTTCCATTTGAACGAAGCGATCGCTGGTGTCAAGTTTGACATTATAGTTTGCAGCTTCGTTGGGCTTTTCATGTCGGGTTTGTTCGAAAACATTGTCCGTTACATTCTTATAATGAGAAACGTTTGCAGAACGAGTAATGGTTGTTTTCTGGGTTACCGGCATAAAGTCGCTATAATTGGCGGGAGAGTAGTCTATTCTACGACGCCAAATGTCCGAATTCGGACTGTGCGTCAAGTTCACGTTGGCGGAGTGATACTCGATGTCACGTGAACCGATGAATGGTGGACTCGTATTGAAAACAGGTGGAGCACTTTGTACGGCGCTCGGTGTTTCGCTTTCAGCTTCACCGTCACTATATCCCGTCGAGGAACTGTCGGTTCTTCTACTCACTGAGGAGTGTCGACTGGACGCATTTAATAGATTTACAACCGTTGATGAATGATCACCGCGTTTCGTTCTCGTGCTCGGCACAGGTCTCGAGCCGGAATTCTCTTGCGATTCAGAACTGTTAACGCTAGCTTGAGATTCGTAACTCCTCAGGCTGGTCAAACTCTCAAGACTACTCTTACGCTCTGTAATCTCATCGAAATGATGTGTTTCAGTGTTCTTCAACGGTGTATCGCGTAAAATTCGCTTGTTAGGAGTGAGCTTTCGTTTAGAATATGAGATAGTTGTATCCAAAGTGCTGTCTCGGTACGCGTTATCGCCCCTAAACAGAAAAAGAGATTGATGAGCTTTTGCAAAACCTCAATTGTTAAATTTGAATATATACCTTGCTGACATGGGTCGATTAGGAGATTCTACTTTTCGAGGTGATTCACCATATTCCGTTAGACTGCGATCTTCCGCGAATAACCTAAATACATTAAAATAAAATAATAAGTTATCCATATTCATAGTGTTATAATATGTACATGTTGTACTTACTCTTCGTTATCTTTGGCGCATACTTTATCATATACAAGTTCTTTGTATTCTTGAACTTTCTTGACTTCTTGAATTTTGTCTGGTAAAGATCTTTTTCGTCTTTTTAATTTATCAAATTTCTTCCTGGCATTATTTCCTCTGACATATGCCTGAAAGATAATTACGCATGACTTCAATTTTTTAAACCAGCTATGTTGTTTGTACATTCTCCAGGCAGTTTGTATATGTAATGCGGCTTCAGTTCTCGCACGAAGAACCTGAGCTAGTCGCTGCGCCGAGACCATTCTCCAGAAAGACTGTATCTGTATAATGGCATTCTTTAATCTGAGAAATTTTCTCCTTTCCAGGCAAGCGCGGAACCATTTCTGTATAGTGGTAATGCTCGTTATAATTTGTTGATGGAGTTCAATGTCTAACTTGATCTTTTCAGACTCTCTCAGGAAGACCTTAGTAGTACCCAATTGATAATTATCTCTGTTGAGATTGAGAGTCAATAGGAAGTCCCTCACGTCAGATTGCGAGCTCAGAAGACCCTTAGGAAGCAACATTCGGTAGAGTTGTATAAATTCCTCATATGTTAACCGCACATTGAAACCGGCTTGCCTTATTCTGACAGTTTCTAACATGCCTGTATAGCGTAGCTGTCGTTGAACCGTTTCTTCATCAAACTCATTCGGTACTTTATTGGCGTTGCTCTTAATACATCTGATGAAGAAAGGATTTGCTTGATTCAGAGTGTCCATTAAACTGTGTAAACTCTGCTGAAATTGTGCAGAAACGGTCATAGGCTGCTTTCTGGCTTTTCCTGGCCCGGTACCATAACTCTGAGTTCTTCCTGCAAGCGTCTTTACAGTTTGCAGATTTTTCAGACCTTTCTTACCGCGTTCTCTCGGTCGAAACGATTTATTTTTCCTGTAAATATTTCGATGCTAACATTTATAATACTCGATATTACACAATGCAAATTCATTCTCCTGTTATTGCCATTTGCTGTGTGTGTATCTCTCTCTCTCTCTCTCTGTGTGTGTGTGTGTGTGTGTGTGTGTGTGTGTGTGTGTGTGTGTGTGTGTGTGTGTGTGGTGTGTGTGTGTGTGTGTCATCATATTGTGTATAATATTGTTGTATATAAATATATGTACAAATAGTACTTTACATTTAATAATAATTTTATATGTACACAGGAGAAGGAATTACAATCTATTCACATTTTATAGCAATGTATATGTAAATAAAAAATATATATTTATCTAATGTACAAAATATCTAATATCTAATATCTAATATAAAATATAAAATACGAAATAGTAGAAAACTGATATGGCAGTATAAGTAGATGGTCAGAAACATAGCAAGCTTAAGAGTAATACTTGATATGAATATTGTAGAAAATATTTGTTAGATGCGTGTTATGATGTTGGCATGAATGAAATTGATGGATTAATGTATTAATGTAGAATTGTAATTTTTAATTTATAATTATAATAAAACTAAATTCATATTGTTCTATGTCACATATAATTATAATATTGTTGTTATATTATCAATTATTCATGTCTTAGTAGTAGTTACGAATAAGATATATATACAATTTCTGCAAAAAATGTGTTACTCTTTAAAGAACTTTTGCAAAACACTCAGCATGCAGCAATCATCATTAAATATATCGAGAATAATTAACAGATTAGCAATAAGCTACATCTAATGAGAAATGTTCTATGATGATATATGATGTTGTTTAGTTATCAAAAGAAGCAGCGGTCGTTAAAAGATTAAATGGATAAAGTCACAGCACAGTTTTGACTATTAATATTTTACGAAAATGCTATTACCTACAAAAAGGAAACCCATTACCACCCCGAATTGCTATATAGACCACGTACTAATCTTGGTTTATGTAAATTTCCTTTGTAGCTTAAATTACATTATTAAATGAATATATCGAAGATACATTTTACATACATGACAATTTGATTAGCGCGTTCCATGACGTTTGCTTCGTCTTTTGGAAGCACCCTCTCTAGCGGTGTGTGAATATCTCGTCTGAATTTATTATTAATATGGGACTGGTCTTCCCTGCCCCGTAATACATAACCACCCTTCGTCGACGTAACGTTTGATAGGTGTTGCGTCTGATTAATGTTTCTAAATTGTGGCCACGATAGACGATTGTTGTTTATATTGTCGTTGTTTTCAGTTTGTATAGAAGATAATGTGGTAGAAGGAGTAGTAGCCGGTGGTAAACATACACTGCGTTGCTTCTGATAACTCAGTGGACGAGTATGTTTATGTGAACTGAAAAATTTTCTAGTTCTTAATTATTTTGTCGACTAACGATACTTCTTACAATTAACCATTATTCATTTTACAATTATCGTTTATAAATTATTTGTTGTTCATTTTCAATATACTTTTATTCGATCGCGAGCTTTAGATGTATTGTCCACATGGAATGTTTCATCGATTGATGAATGATTCCAATATAACAATAAGAAAAAATGAAATGACTGATATGAATTGTATAAAAGGAAATTCAGTTTTGCGTCATAAATCATGCCCAGATACAATAACGAGAACATGTACAATGATAGAATGTAATTATATGAAAAATATCATGGAAAAATTGCATTCTAGCTATAACACAGGGGGGAAGAAAGGTACGAACAAATCAAAATCAAATCTGTAAACACACATAACTGGCATAAAAATATATGGATTTACAATTTTACTCAGAATATATATTTTTAATCTTTTAAATTATTTTTAGCTTGAGATTGTCACAAATATCCTGATAAACGTTAATTTGTTGTAAATCCATGGGATGTATCAACAAAATACAACATTTGTGAAAATTTACACATACAGTGGATCAAAAGACCACTTACGCAATTCGGTTAATAGTTAGATTGACTGTCGACAACGTCACAAGATGGCTACAAAGGGATAAAAGACATATGGCCAATATAAATATAATAAAAAGATTTATCTTAATTTATAAATACCAAAATTTTGTAACAGAGCGTGATGCATGTATTATTGACGCACAACGTAGATTCATACTCTAAATGAGACAATATACGAATCAAACATGTAAAAAAATAAAAAAAAATAAAAAAAAACAAGCGGAACAAACATTTTTTCTTACACAATTCTCAATTTAATACTATATCTTGCTTTGTTATATGTTTTAGGTAAAAGCGTTTTATACTTTGTTATTATCGTTCATATAAAAATGTTATTTATAATTAAAAAGTTAAAAAGACTTAAGACGCATTACCTTATTAAATTTTCGTTGGGTGTCCTGTATCTGTTTTGTACAGACGTCTTGCTTCCATCAACTGAAAGAAAAAGCATACATTTTCGTCATTAATCTCTTGCATTAAAGATAGATCAATGTATCATAATTTAATATACCTACCTCTACCATGTCTATGTGCTCGGCCAGCTTCTTGAAATGCAAAGTGAGCGCGAAAGAAGGCCCGCAATATAGCCCACCTGAATACGGCGACCGGATCAGCACCGACCAATTCCCGCACGAAAGCAAGGGAGGAGTTTTTCAATACTCCGACAACGCCATCGGGTCGCATTAGGTCTAGATTCTTTTCTCTCATATTGGCAGCTTGATACTTGACCGCACCGGCGTAATGACGTACGACAAACGCCGCTTCTCGACGCTGTGGTGCTTCATAAAACGGATTGTCTTTGTGCACAGTGTTAAATTTCTGCAACAATGTCTCGTTCGTTGCACCAGGAAAACTATAAAACAAAGTCAAATATTCAAAATATATTTCATCTAAGTTTCACGTAAAATCGAGAAAGCATATTCGAATAATAATACTAACTTGCATTGGTCGTCAAGAAGACATAACAGACCGTTCGGTTTTCCTTCGATGAGATTGAGACATCCAGAATTATCGCTATACCCTATGTCTGTCCATCTAATTCCCTGCTTTCTATATTCTCGTTGTTCGTATTGGAAAACATGTTGGTTAAAGTAATGTTGTAATTGTTCATTAGCATAATTGATGCACAACTGCTCGAAACTGTTACACGTTTTGAAATCTTCAAAGCCAAATATGTCTAATACACCTATGCTATTGCCTTGATGATCTCTGAGAGTATCTTTTTTAGAAAGCAGGGCATGATTCACCTATAATATGAGCAAAATAAATTATTTCATGTGTCAAATAATAATAACCATAGTTGTTTATATAAGCATAGGCACTTTTATTACCTGCAAAACAATCCAATCAAATAAAGCTCCATACAGACACTTTGCCATGGCATCGCGTGCCGCTATCGCTTCGGGAAGTCTGTAGTTAATAACTAAAGTCTCTCCGGAAGCTCTTGCACGTTTAGCAGTAAGTGCAGCCAACAGAGTTTCTTGTTTCACTCGGAGAAGTTCCGATATCAATGCAACTACTTCTGGATTTTTAACACCTACAGCCTCATCATGATGGTGATACGATTTTCTCGGATGAAACTCAACATTACCTAAATCATTAATACATAGTTATTTTAGTGGTGCATGTGATATAGATGATTTGATAATCACCTAGTAAAAGAACTGCCGACAAAACTGCAAAGAGTCGTCTTTGTTTCTCTGCTGTAAAGCCCACCATCTCCATAGATTGTTTTAATCTCGAGAATTCATGCCGTTCGTCGATATTTTCCAGTCCGTAGCAGCCACTTTTATTTAAGTAATTGTACCGATCACAGCCCTCCAAGTGCAATAACTGTTTCTCTTGCTCGTTCGCGCCAGCCAATAGATAATAAAACACGTGATAATTCCTTTCATTTCGTCCTTGAGAAACAATCCTTGATTTCTCCAGAAGATATTTTTGAACCACAGCACTATAAAACATATTTACGTCATTTATATTTTACGGTTTATATTTAGAGGGTTTATGTTACCGTACACTTACCCGTGGACCATCCCATTTTCCTTGTAATTTACTTGGATAAATTTTCCAAAGCGACTGCTGTTATTATTATGGGCCGTTTTTGCATTGCCAAACGCTTCCAGAACAGGTCCAGCGCTGAGTATTGTCTGCTCCACACCACTACCATGTGAACCTTTTTGGCTAAGTGCTGTCAAATGATGTAACAAAAAATTCGTTGATTCCGTTTTACCAGAACCACTTTCACCACTAATAACAATACACTGATTCTTCTTCTCCTTAAGCATACAGTGATAAGCTGCATCAGCTATGGCAAATATATGAGGAGGTATATCTGGACCCAATCTTCTGTTTTGATATAATTTTACATATTTCGGATTGTAAATGGGATAAAATTTAAATGGATTTAAGGCAATTAGTATGCTGCCAACATAAGTATATATATTGCCAGCTAAAAATCTTGCCCTCAGATTATCCAACAGTGTTTGTTCATTCAGATCTGGAAGCTGGCATAAATCTGGGTATTCCTTGTCACGTGGTTGAAAAAGGAATCTATTAAAATAGTCCTTTAGGAGTTGAGGATCCATAGGAAATCTACTGTCAGACCATAAATCTGGCTGTTTTTTTCGTAGATAAAATCTGCATAATCAATGATAAAAATTGTTATATGAGAAATCGCCTTAAATCAAATGAATTAACAATAAAACATAATTGTTATATCCAAGCATAATAGACCTGTAGTATTCTTGCTGAGTATCATTTTTCGGCCACAGTAACATGAGTGCTACGGGGCACTCGGCGGGGCCAAGTCTTCTTTCCTTACATTCCTGTCCAACAGAATTCCCTACCACCTCTGCTAACTCGTAGCCATTCGAAATGGAAGCGTCAACCAGTCCGAGTCTTTCAATAATACATTCTACTATCTCGGCTGACGAAGTTTGTTTCGTAGCTTTGATTGAGAGTGCCTCATATTCGGGGCTCCATTCGCCCACAAATACTTGCACTACTCCGGATCCACTATTGTCCATTTTTAACCCTGAGATTATAATTATTAAAATTTAAAAAATTCATATAAATATTAAATCCACTATATATAAGTCAATATAGTGGCATACCTTGTATTGAAGAGGGTCAACAAGTGTGTCGTCTATCATCTGTATAATATTTCAAATACGTTGTCTCTCCTTCTTTTTGTTTACTTGTTATATACAACCAATGATTTAAGCGTTTAAAATAATTATTATACATTTTGTTTTACAAGCTTGCAACATACAACGTCAACGTTTATGATTATTTACATGTGTTAATTCTAACTATATTTTTGATGCAACTTGGATTATTTACTCGTGCCAAATACACTTGCCAATTGGCTAGGTTTCCGAGAAATAATCAACTTTAATCATAGGTATATATATCATTTAAAGTTTTAAAAGTAAATTTGTGATATGAAATAAAAATTTGTATTTCTCTCTTCCAATCATAAAGTATATCGATAAGGAGTTGTAAAACCCTTCTAAATTATTTCTAGATTTTTCTCAATATACATCGTAGAGAGTATTCCAACCATTGGTTAATAATCATTAATGTAATAAAATAGAATCGTTAGAGAATTTATTTTTTCTTTTTAAATAGAATTATATGTTCAGTCAATTCAATAGGTCCTTGTTCCTGATTTGTTCATTAAGAGTTAGAGTATTTTTTTAAGTTGTAGTAGAATAGCCTGCTTTATCTTAATATCATGCATTTAACACGGACTGTCCATTAGAATCTCTCCGATAGCATTTAAATTATTATCACAACATTTACTGAACAGGTGACAAGCGTGGGTGTGCTATTGTTGGTAGGCAGTAACTTAGTTTCCTTGTTCTGACAAAAATTCAAAGTCTTCAGCGTATTGTAAATATTCTCGTGCTTCTTGAGTATTTCAGCATATTTATTGCAATAATTTAACACAGTTGTGGCTGTATCATTTCCATCTATTGCACAGAACTTTTTCCAAGTCAGAAAAGTGTCCTATCTGCAAACAAATGTATACAACACATTAGCATAGTTTAAGAGACATAGTCTGTTTACATTTGAAGCATCTAACATCATTCATAAATGCTATGGGTGCATCCAAGTAGATATTCCATGCTCGATTTAACACTACGAGAAGGGTTAAAACTTTAAATCGATACGGATCGTCGTGTTACACGCGTATAAAATAAGCCAATTCTGATTTTAGTTACGATGTAACGCCTCTACGTTACGCGACGGTAACGAGAATGGAACAGGTGCATTGTATTTCTATTTTAAACGAGCGCGTCAAGATAGAACGCACATCGTGAATCGTGTAGGAAGACGATAGCTATTAGAACGGCTATTAAAAGCTAAAACGGATAAGAATAATGGACCTTTTTACCCCGATCGCTTTTAACGACACCACCGCGCGTATTTTATTTAGCCCGACGGAGCGCGAGACGCACACGCACGTGTCACCCGTTGCAAATTCGATGATGCACAGCCGAATTTAAAAATATCCAGCTTCTCGGATGTTTTTCGTTTTTCTCTTCTGAAGAAAAGACGCGCGCGCGCGCTTGCAAATAACCGCACCGTCGCGGTCCAGAGGCTCTCGGTTCTCGGCGAGATCGGTGGCGGATTGATAGCGCACACGCATTCGTTGAGAGGAATGCCGCGAGCTGCGAGAGCGGTATTTACGTTTCCGCGCTCGTGCGACGAGCGAGGAGGGGAGTCGACGGCCGTGTGACATTTGGATATGCGGGGTCTGCATCGCGGATGCAGATTGACGGGTCACGGACCGTCGGTCGATGCCTGCTTGCCTGCCTACCAAATGAGGGTCAGTTTGCGCGACAAGCGAACGTCAACATGATAAACTGAAATGGTCGCGGAGGAGTGGTTTCTGGAGCAGAGGCTGAATCACACACATACACACATACACACACACACATACACACATACACACACAACACAGAGAAGCGCGATATCACCACGAAGGAATGCATCGTTGCGCGAGGCATGCGTGAGTGGCTGCGTGTGCTCGCTCGCGTGCACGTTTACTTGGTCGGATCGACCTTACTAGGATCGTAGAGTCGTTACCTCTTCCGTCGGTCGCGGGTTCCACGTCCGAGTTGTCCGCCGCGTGGAGGAAGAGCTCTCTGTCCTGTTCTTGTCGTGAGGTCCAACCGCCGATTTCTCTCTTTTTTTACCGTCTTCTCTCTCGCCTTCACCTCTCGTCGTATCCGCTTCTCGTCACGTCGCGGATCGCACGCGCACGACCGGCCCGCTCGCGGTAGGCGTTCGCGCGCCGATCTCAGCCCCTTCGTGCTTTCGTATTCCTTGTCGATCGGTCGAGCCCCGGGAGACACGAGCGCGTACAATACGGGCAGGTTGACACTTGGGTAAACACGCGCGCGCGCGCGCACGCTTGCCGCGATCGGCACCGTCGCGGGGATCGATCCGCAGCGCGCAGGCAAGCAAGTCAGGCAGGCAGGTAGGCAGGCAGACAGACAGGCACCGCCGGCCTGCTGCACCTGGCACACGCACACACACACACACACACACACGCAGACACACAGCCACACACACACACACACACACACACACACACACGTCAAGCGGGGCTACGCGTGGTCGCGTTCGAAATCGCGACGATTCTATCTACCGCGCGAGATAACACGCTCGCTTGCCGCGCGAAGATTCACGTACGGTCACCGATCACACGGATGACGGGGGCCCTTGCCCAGCTCTATCGTCCTTCGTCTCCGCTGACGGGATCCTGCAACCCGATACGTCCACCATTTCCATTTTTTTCGGTCACGTGGGACGTGCCGGCGATCGCCGATTGGTCGCGTCGAGCACGGCGACGTGACCACTCGCTGATGCGCCTCCGCCGTCGTTCGACTTCCAACGCCATTCGGCCGATCACGACGACGACGACGACGACGACGACGACGAGGACATGCTTTTAGAGCCGTCTGTCGCTGATAGGGCGAAACTTCTGTTCGTGCGATTGCTCCGTCGCTGAAGCGACTCTTTTCTTAGAGCGGTCATCGCGTCGTTTTAAGATATTTTCTCATCCATCAGCGCCTCTATGTGCACAAAATGTGCACATTAAACTATGTAGTCAAATATCTATGAATCCCGTAGGTAATGTGCATGACTTTTTGGGTCTCTTCTATGCTAGGTCCACGTTTATTTGGTTCTGTTTCATGCTATACTCGTACATTTTACAATTGTATGCATACATATTTTAAATCTGTTTTATGCAAATGTGCATAATCGTGTTCTATAAATGTGCAATATCACATATACATGATATAAATTCAAATAAATGATTTGATAAAAATTCACTCACCGATTACTGTTACTGTTCCTGCTGCTGATGCTGCTGCTGCTACTGCTATATTCCTTTTCCGGTTTTGATTCTGAAGTAAAGCAATTCGATTACTCCTACAGTTTTGTATCTTTGTATGATTGCGCGACTAGTAAATTTAAAGTTTCATTATTGGCACGATCGACATTCTACCGAACGGATTGCGTATCCTCCTTAAGCGAATACGCGCATACGAAAACTTTGCTTGAAACGAAAATCAACACGACACGAAATTTAAAGTGGCGAGACGTCACGTAACTTCGTGAAAACGCAGGCCGAGGAAAGCGGTTGAATGAAAATTACGCGCCGAGATACAACAAACGGAAACAAATTCGTTTCGAGAATTTCGTATGCTCGCACGACAACTTAGTAGCACTTCACTTAATTGGCACTCGCGATATTCTATCAAAGAACATATCCTTTTCGAGCAAGCACTTTGCTCGAACGTGCACACGACGTACCTGCACAACACCGCACAATTCAATTCTGAACACGCGAGACACGCACGGAGTCGACAGAGCATCCGACCGGCGCTGGAGTGGCGCACGTGACTGGAGCGCGGAGCAACGGAGCAACATGGCGGCAGCGGCGCAGGCGCGGCGAGTGGCGCCGACTAGCGCCGAGTACCGCCGAGCGTACCTACCAACGGTCACGTCCGCCGCTGCCGCCATGTTCCCTCACGCTCCAGCGCCGGTCGGACGCATCGTTAACTCCGTGCGTGTCTCGCGTATTCAGAATTCGTATTGTGCGCTGGTACGGCGTTGAGAGTGTCGTCGCGGTAGCTGACGATACGCGAACCATATGAGATCGTAACAGTTCATGTGTAAAGCGCGCCATCGTGCGTTTCCTTCGGTTTTGAGTGAAGTGTTCGCGTGTGCATTCGAGCAAAGTGTTTGCTCGAAGGGGATACGTAGAATATCGCGAGTGCCAGTTAAGTGAAGTGAAGTGAAGCCCTACTAGTCGTCGTGCGAGCATACGAAAGTCTCGAAACGAATTTGCTTCCGTTTGTTGTATCTCGGCGCGTAATTTTTATTCAAACGGTTTTCTCGGCCTGCGTTTCCACGAAGTTACGTGACGTCACGCCACTTTCGTGCCATGTTGATTTTCGCCGCCAATCAGACGAGCCAAGTGAAATTCTCGCGCACGGTTTACGTTTTACTCGTGCGTGATATATTATTCGTAATAACGGGAGTGCCAAATAAAGTATCGGGCGATCGTTATTAATGTGCGGTTCGAGAATAGCAGGATGATGTCAGCAGAAAGCGGCATCCATGAAGCGACTCGAATCGGTATTAAATATAATATTTTTTCAAGTGATACATTTCTTTACCTGCTTTTGTGTTTGAGTTTAGGAATAATATTTATCACATTTTCAGAATCAAAACCGGAAAAGGAATGTAGCAGTAGCAGTAGCAGTAGCAGCAGCAGCAGCAGCAGCAGCAGCAGCAGCAGCAGCAGCAGCAGCAGGAGCAGCGACAGCAATCGGTGAGTGAATTTTTATCAAATTAATTAATTGAATTTATATCATGTCTATGTGGTATTGCACATTTATAGAACACGATTATGCACATTTGCATAAAACAGATTTAAAATATGTATGCATACAATTGTAAAATGTACGAGTATAGCATGAAACAGAATCAAATAAACGTGGACCTAGCATAGAAGAGACCCAAAAAGTCATGCACATTACCTACGGGATTCATAGATATTTGACTACATAGTTCAATGTCCACATTTTGTGCACGTAGAGGCGCTGATGGATGAAACGCCTAAAACGACACGATGACCGCGATGACGTTATCTACGGACTTTCGTAGATAACGTAACATTGGTTACGTAGTTCGTAGTGTACGTTTTATGCACGTTGAGGCGCTGGTGGACGGAAACACTTGAAACGGCGGGATGGTCGCTCTCAGATTTCTCTCTGTCTGGAGACATTCGATACGGACGCGCGAGGTACATACGTCGCGATGTCGTTATCGACTTGAAAGTAAATAATGTTCGTGACAACGGACGCGGAATCCTCCGTGCGCAAGCGCCGTAAAACGGAGTTCTGGCTGTCGCGCACATTCAAGCCGGATCACGATTACCGACGCGATTACTGACGACGAGACCGAGATCGACCGCGAGAGGACGCAATCAGCCCGCGGCTACGCGCCAAGTTCCGCGAGGATCGAGCTAAAACGGTTTGTGCAATATACATGTAATTATCGGAAGTCTGTGATTAAACAGCAATAAAATGGACTTGCATTATCCCGGAAAAGAAACCGCGACGATATGTTTGCATCTCACGTATACGAAACGAGCCGGCTCTTCTTCCGTTAGATCGATCTCTCATTACCATATCTGATTCTTAATTACTTCTTTCTTTTATTGCCATGAAATCCGAGGATTTGCGAGAGAAAGGCTGAGAAAGGCGCTGAAATCTCGACAAACGCGAACGTATATTTTTCTTTCTAATCTGGTGACATCAGTTTTGTGGTTTTCGTATCGCGTTGCTTTTCATTCGACCTGTTCGACGACTTATCGTGCATTTTTTACGAAGCAATCGGCCTGGGTGGCATCGCCGGTCAACTGTGGAGGTTAAGAGAAACGTCAACAAAGGGGAATTTGCGGCGCCGTTTGGCACGTGCGATCCCGAATCAGTGAAATACGTATAATACGCATTTTACTTCTAACACGCGTCGCAACGAACGCATCATCGGTATTTCATCGAGCTAGGCTAGTCGGAATTATCAATTTATGATTATATGCCAATCAATTATGACGTGATAATCGAGCGATGCATAATTTGCGGCTGCGTTTACGTTTGAAGAGCTCGCCAGTATATTCGTACCCGCGAGAGGATCGCGCGAAACATTACGTTATTATACTCATCTCAAATTCTAATATTTATCTTTAAATAGTTATTTATCGCGCGGATAACATCCATCTCGTTTTTCGATCTGTTATTGGAGCCGAGTCAGCAGCCGAGCTGCCGCCTCCGAGGCGGCAGGTAATTTAACAGTGATCGATGGCGGGTGGATGTCACGACGCCCGCGATTGCCTTCATCGTCGGGATAGGCATCTCGGAATATAGTAACGGAATGCCACACGCTCAGTATTAATGGTCCGTGTGTAACATGGAGAGAATTTTGGTATCGGTGTTCTCTCTCCGGCGTCTGCATTAACGGAAGTGGCGCGTCGTGTCGGCGCGGCTGATCAATACGCCTTATGACCACTGCCACATTTTGCATCGGTCAATCGCGTTTGCATTAAAAAAAAAAAAAAAAAGCGTATTGCTGCATTATTTAAATGTTTTCCCACAAAGACGTCAACATCGATTAAACGTATCTATTTGCGGATACGTTCCGTCTCTCGTCCCGTTGTATTGTAGCTCAATTCCGTCGATTCTCTCTGTGCCCGACGAGGCAACGACACATACACGTATTTACAAGCGACACGTATTTTTGTTTGTCCGAACTGACGCAAATTTCTGGAGTGTCGAAAAATATGAGACACCGTATTTTTGCTACGTTGTAAAATGTCAAGGGTTAAAGGGACGAAACAAGTCCGTTGAAGCTCGACGACAAAATTCTGGGGTTTTTTTGGAGGAGCGGGGGAGGGGGCGGCTTTGGCATTTACCGCAGAAAAATAATTTCGGCCGTCGAAATTTGAGAGGATGGTTCACACCTTTAAATCCCTGCCGGGGTTTTTATGAAATAAACATACGTGTCTCATGTGACGCTGTACAAATTTATATTTTGGCATCAACAAAAAAATGACTCTAAAGAAACAAACTGACGATATAACTGGATATTCTCTTGTTTTCACGTTTCGAGCTTTTAACATTTTAACGTGATCGATTAACGTGTAAACGGTAGCAAAATTCGCGTGTTGAAAACGAATTTGACGGACCCTAGGAAGATTATTAACGTTTCAATTAGTTGCAAATTCGATAGTTGATGCGCCAGCCCGTGACATAAATCGAGTCGCATTATCGTAAATAATTGTATCGATTCCGCAAGGTAGGCGCGAGGCGGCTTCGACGGCTATATCCGGAGAACGCGTGAACTAGTAAACGCTATTTACAGCAGTCCGATAAATATTTCGTATATGCGAGTTGCTACCACTCGTGTACGCGTATCGCGAATATCACGCGATCAGCATCGTATTCACGTATCGCTTCGCTCGTTTACTTTTATGCATTGTACGCAAAATCGAATCGCCTTGCCTCATTTCCACCCCTCTCGTTTTTTCTTCTTTTTAAGACCACGACTCGAGTCCGCGATACTTGTAGCGTCCCGATCTTTGCACTAAATCGTTTCCAGAGCGGATGCTGCGCTGTTCTTTCCTTTTTCCTCTTTCTATACAAAGTTCGTTCTCGCGCCTGCTTCTACAGATGATGTCATTTCCCGTGCGATTTTCACGCTACGCCGGTATTAACTGTCAAGGTGTGAAATTGTACGTGCTACTTAACAGACTCGCTTCAGGCAATTTCGTTTCAAGTTGTATACCGATCGCGAGATGAAGTTTTCCAACAGCGAGTACTTGAGCGTTTGAATTTTGAGGCACCGTTCACAATGTAACAAAAAAAGGTGCAACGCTAGTTCACATTTCATTACACCAAAGCTCTGCGAGGACTATAATCTAGCTACGTGTAGCAATCGTTATTGATAAAGACATTATCTGTATGTAAGCATAGACACGACACGCGAGTCGGTAAAACGCATCTCTGTCATAACATTTTAATACGGTTTTAGAACGGTTTTTTTTTCTGAAAGCAAGAGATCTTATTATTTCTGACACAGCGTGTACAGTCGTTTGCATGGAACGCTGAATAAAAAGCTTGATATCAATGACAGTAGCATGCGCCTTGATGTCCGAAGAGAATATCGTTGCTTCTGTGCACGGTGCATTTCTTATTGATAACTATGAAGCATGAAGCATGAAGGAAGCATGAAAGGTTATTTATAACTAGGCCTAATAAAATCGCTCTACATAGAACCGACGTCGTTGACGAACGACGTTGGATCCGAAATACAAGTTTATACCGCCAATTTTTCTTTATATTTAGAATTTAATTATCCACACGTGTAAAGATAATGAACGCTTCGACTCAAATAGTCGAATAGTGTACAGTGTGATCATTGTTTTTTTTTCTTGCTTCAAATATAAGAAGTAATTTTTTGTAAGAAATTTTTTCCATTTTTTGGATGCTTGAAAATATTTTATTGAATATTTTGTAAAGAATTATTATAACAACGCCGATAGAGCTTTTAAAAAGACATTTTTCATTCAAAAGCTCGTTCATAAAATTTATGTCAACTTAGAATTATATATAGCACACACAAAATACATTCATACATACACAAATATGCCTTCACATATTATATTATGCAAATTTTTATCAGATAAATTTCTTTTAAATCTTTGTTATAATTATGTTGTTTTTAGTCTAATAATATATATGTTAAAAGATTTATATAATTCTTAAATCTTTAAGTAATTGTATCGAGAAACATGTACATGTATATATTTAATTTTGCACGAAATTGACGAAAATCATAAAGCGAGAAGGGAGTTTGTTTCTTCAGTAGTACGAGTCAATAGCGCGACTGGCTATTCGCGCGTCGCGCGCGAACGGAATTTACTACTTACTGAGGTGACGCGCCGTAACGCGCGTACACTTTTACAAATTCGTTTACCGGCTTAAATGAAATACAGATTGTAAAATTAATTGCAGATCTAGTATCTTTATGACAATGTGCAAAATTTCTTATCGCGGCATTACGATCGGGCGGTAGGCGGTAACGTTGTTCGGTGGCGGCATTTACAGAGGTTCCGACCGAATACCAGACATTGCGTGAGCTCGTTCAACCCCGTATTTACGATCTTTTCTCACGCTAACGAGAAAACAGTTTACACAGGCATCTTAATGAACCAATTTTCCATCTGAAATACTAACGCCCGGGATGTCTCCATGAATTTAGCTAATTTTGGGAAAGCCCGCAGGCGCTATAACATTATTATTCATCTTGGCTAACACCGCGCGTATTATTTGTAGAATGAAATTATTTTCGGCACCGGGGTATATATTAGGAATATGGATTGGCAACTTTTTGTTGTACAGTCGTGCCGTATAAATTCAATCGTGCCAGCCAGCGGTATGCAACGATTTCAGTCTTCTTTTTATAGCCTTTCGTGATGGCGACGGGATAACCGTTTATTCGAAGTAACTAGAGAGATCGCCATCGCCTCGTAAAGTAATCACGGATGGCGGTATTATCAGAATTAGGCATCTTAGGCTGCGAGGCTAATCTCTCTCTGTCTGTATTACAGTTACGCGAAAACGAGTCTCACCGTGTTCGCAAGGTGCATTCGCTCCGGAAATTCGAGCGAAACTCGACAGCATCGCTAATTAGGATCATTCGACTTGCACGGGCTTGCGAAGCACAAGCGACTGCGAGGGCGGACGGAGGGGGAATCGATCCTGCAACTTGTGAGAGGTGAGTTTAGTCATTTTTTTTATACGTAAAAAAAGGGGGAAAAACATGAGATGTCTGGCGAAATTATGCGATATAATTTTGAGAAAATTTTTGAGATAATCCCACCGGGCATTCTAAATATTTACTCGAGAAGAGGAGATTTTGGACGGCGTGAAAGTAAGGTCCGTTCACACGCGAATCGAGGGAATCTAGTCTCCCTCCAAAGTCCGGGACGATCGCGTCCGTAAGGGGAAGACGTTGCACCCCTCGGAGCTCGAAGCTCGCAAACGCGCATCGTCGAGAAAGCTCGGCTGCTCGTTCGGCGGCCGCTGGTGACGTGCTCGGAGAAGGTGGTATAGATATTTGGTATATAGGAGAAGATCTTTCGGGGGGAAGGGGGGAGAGGGATCGGTGGCTCGATTCGGGTGGCTCCGATGTCGCTCGGATCTGGCCGGCTTCATCAGGCGCCGGCGCTGTCACCCCTTTGACGTAGCAAAATGGCGGCGGCGTGTCGGAGGCGTCTCCGTTCGCACAGTGCTCGACGTCGCGCAGCCCGCGTATGTTCGCAATAACGTGTCGTTCCAGCGGATCAACGTCGACGTCGGTGACAAGATCGAACGGCGCGATCACTCGGGTTACGAGACACGACGCGGCGCCTCATTCCTAAACGTGATAACGCGCTTAAACAACGCACGTTACCGTTACCCTCCTCCCTCCGCGATACGGCCGAGCGAAGACGAGAAGAGTAGTGCACAGCGTGCGGCCGACACACAGAAGCGACGTGAAGAGCAACAACGAGCGAGCGGCAACCAGAAACCAGGGGGGAAGTGGAAAGGAAGAGACAGAGAGACAGAGAGAGAGAGAGAGAGAAAGAGAGAGAGAGAGAGAGAGAACGCGGTATACCGTGTGTGCTCGATACGTGAAATATCTCTCCCAGAGAGAGAGAGGGGGAGAGAGAGAGAGTGAGTTTCCGCGACGCCGCGTGCTTCTTTCTCCGATCTTTTTCGTCCCTTTACCCCTTCTCTCCTTTCTTCCCTTCTCTATCTCTCTCTCTCTCTCTCTTCCTCTCTCTCTCTCCTCCGTTCCCGTCCATCGCTCCGAATTTGGTCCCGGAGCGCGCGGTTTTCCCTCTTCCCCGCCGTTTCTCTTGCCATTTTTTCCCGCTCTCTTTTTCTCTCGTGCCCGGCGCTCTTTCACGGCACCGTGGTGAAATGCGCGTGACCGGTCGCGCCTCGGAGCGACGGCGACGACGTGTCTGGCGTCGTTGGTGGTGCACGTACGTGCCCTGACGAGCACGAGAGACGCGCGACGGCGACTCGGCACATCTCCCCCCGCAGCTCTCGCTACTATGATAATAACGAGAAGCACGGCGACCACGGCGGTGGCGGCGACGACGACGACGACGACGACGACGACGACGACGACAACGACGACGACGACAGCATGGTGGCCGTTTTTCCTCGATCAAGAGAAAACGCTTGTCGGTAAACTACGATCGGCGGCGGATCTGCGGAATGACGATGACGGTGTTGTCTCGGCGATGTTGTCTCGCGTTGACCGCGGCTGTCAGAACGAGAACGACGACAGCAACAGCATCGAGCCGCGGTGGTGGATCAGCGGTGGTAGCTGCACAGTGAGCATCGCGTCGGTGCTGTCGTACTACTATTATTGCCAGCGTATCGCTATTATTGGCGTCGTAGCCTCTTTGCTCATCGACTACGACCTCGGCGAGGACGATCCGACGACGATAGCGGCGCGTAGAGTTCTCGAGCAACGGGACGAAGACACGGAGGACGCGGCTACCAGCACCACCGGTCACGACGATCGTTTTTTCAACCGCCGGAACTACGGACTACTTGTTCTTCTTCGTTGTTGCGCGTGACCAACAGCCTCGCTATTCTACCAATAACGGAGAGGGTGATGATGACGATGATGATGATTAACGAGGTGGCGTACGAACGTTAATCCGTGGGTCCATTGGCCTTTCGAACGATAACGAGTCAATCGGTGGTAATAACGACAGTCATTCTCCGCGCCGCTCCGCGCCGCGCCGCGCCACGCTGCGCCGCGATCGATCGTCATCGCGCGCCGGTATACGGAAAGAGAGAGAGAGAGAAAGAGAGAAAACAGTGTTAGAAACGAGAACTCGTGTCACGTACGGTCATCGGCCAGTGTACACACCGTGAACGGCGAGGGGGTTGGGCGGTGGTGGAGCGGGGAGAAGGTATCTCCGCTCTCCGATCTAGATAAGTCGCGATAAGGTGGACAGATGTGGACGCTTCGCCACGATCGCGCCTGTGACAGACTGTAAACAGGATTTCCGTTAGGAAGAGATTTAAAGATAAAAAAAAGAGGGTAGACGCGCGTATTCGGGGCGCTTATTGACCCTACCTTCGAGCTTTCGATTACGCAGCGTGTTTCGCTGCGACGATAAGCACGCATTTTGCACACGTACACGACACACACACACACACACACACACACACACACACACACACACACACACACATACACACACACGCGTGCGCGTGCGCGCACGCACGCACGCACGCACGCACGCATCTACATATTTATATACGTGTGGGTGCGACACGTATCTCGCGTTTGGATGTGCACGTGACGGAGTGACATAGTGAGCAAAGAGTAGGAGAGAGATAAAGAAAACGGAAGACAGAGAAAAAAAGGAAAGGAAATAGGAGAATTATTAGTGCAGGACAGGGTAGAAGCCTGCGTATCGTATACGAGACAGTGTATCTACGCGAACTCCCGGGGTGTTCATCGTGAGGCAGCGTAACTTTTGTACGGATCTCTACATGCCATATTAAGTGCACCGTGCTCAGTCGATTAGAGACAACTCGAGAGAAAGCGAGAGAGAGAGATTGAGCCGGGCAAACGGGGGATTTTTCCGACCATGTCGCTGCTCAGCGTGACGGGTAAGTCGCTCTCATTCAATTTTTCTTTTAAACTTGTATGTATGTGTGTAATTCATTAGACGAGATATAGTTATCGGAATTAATTAGTGAGATACATCTGCCGATAGATTTGTAATTGTACTGGAGTGGAACAGCCTGGGCCTCGTTAAATCCTTTCGAGCTTAAATTGTTTGAAAGCTCCGAAGTTATTATCACGATTTTGGATTAATATAGTTGCTAGCTACACGGTTCTCACTTTTCTTAAAAAAAAAAATTTTCCCTTCCCTCTTTAAATATTTATTTTAAGTAAGACCTACTTTTAACGGAAAAGAGAAAAAGTTGGACGAGTCATTAAACTTGTATGTGAGAGTTCAGATGGAGAATCACGTCGGAATTTGTCGTTAAAAGCTCCACAAATAGCGAAACGTGCGATACAATGCACTATTAAATTCTTATACACAAAAAGGCGGCGGCCGGCTGAAAATAGTTCCGACTTCTTTATGAGGTTTTTGACGGAGATAAAAACTCCTTTCCGTTGGAAAAGTTCAAAGAGGATTTTCCACCCTTTTCCGGATTTGCGTGTTGCACGGGAGGGGAAAAAAGAGAAACTCCAGAACTACTACTGCCGCGTGGTTGGTATCAATCATTGTTGCGTCACGGATCGGACATGTGAGAGGGGCGAGTCGAGTACGTGCGACGCGTGATGTAATTAGCGCTAATGAAATCGCTAATCGCGTTAATTGGAGACGCGGCCCGCACGCTGGCATGCCGCCGCCGCGATGGGCATTAAGTATCGCGAAAAAAAAAGTTGTCGTTTGCATTTCTCGCCGCGCCGCTATTCTCACCGGACGAGGTGGCACCGGACTGTGCAGCTGTGTGATGCACTTAATTTTCAGCTATATACCGTAGAGAAATTACAATGTTGCCGCTAGATTACAATCTAGCGGCACGACGACGTGATACCGTTTCGCGATACGCAAATCGATCGGCTGCCTTTACCATTATCGCGTATCTCTCGTTCTCATTGTCTCGCGCGTATCGCGCTCGATTATCGACTTACGTGATTTATACGTAAGAGCCTTGCGTACACACACACACACACACACACACACACACACACACACATACATTGCATTGAATACGGACATACGTACGTAGAATCGATATCAAAACGTCATAGCGATAGCACGTAACTGTAACTTGATTTTATGATAGATGCAGGACCATTATATCTATCATAACTTAATACCACCACGGATATCTACTGTTCTAGGCGGAAAATATAGGCGCGGCCGGCCAAGAAATATGATCGCGCATAAAGCGATTTCAAAAGTGGAAGCTCACTGTTCCGCGAGGAGCTCTGCGCGCGCGATACTGAAATCTGACTTGACTCGACGTTGCGAAATAATCCAATGCTCGCGAAAGACTCTTTGGACAGAAAATACATGTATACAAAAATTTTGTACATTTTTACGTACATCTTTCTCGTGCATCTTTCAAGGATAAAGAGAATAGCTAAGCGCTATATTAACATTTAGTGTTTTGCAAAGGATCTGTAACGTCGATATATCGTTATGTCCGAGATGAAATAATTAACAATTTGAAAGAATTTTTCGATGCGTCTGATTGTTAATATAATTATTCATTATCGGTTTTAAAGAAAATCGATATCTCGCGAAGTGGACATTGCCGTGTCGTGAACTCTCAAATGCTCTTTCGCTCGATTTATTTTTCCGGCAGATCTAAAACTCGACGAGCAAAATAGTATTACGTTACTTTACGATCCATCTTTCCTGGTGCTACACGCCACGGGCTTTAACACATGCGTTGTTTGCGCGTGGATCTAGATTCTAGATGGAAATGTTTCCTCTCTCTTGAGTTTCTACTTTCTCCCATGTACTTTGGCACGGAGCGAGTGTTCGGCTGAGATAGCTGACGTCGTCTAGACGAGAGAAGCATCGAAGAGAGGTGGAGAGCCTCGAGATATATCGGTTGACAATAACGAGAAATAATGCTCGGCGTCGTCGTCTCGCTATCCCCATCCTGCGCGCATTCATAAATATCGCCATCACGTCAGCGGGCAGGGCGCAATATACCTGCGCCACGTATTTATACAATATATATGACACGACATAGTAAGGCAAGCAGGAACAACCACCTGACTCAGATGTGCTCAGGTGGCTTCCTCCAGGCTTGCGTATATACACGACATGCCCTAATCCGTATATCAGGGTGCGCGCGAGCGAGGTTCATCCATGACTATGAGACACGGAGAACATAGTGCAACGGTTGACCCCGGGTACGCGGGGTCATTCCCTCCTTCAGCTACCGCCGCTTCGAGCTACTCCACTCGCCGCCACCGCCACCGCCACCCCCTACCACGGCTCTTTTTTGCCATCCTCCCCTCGTCTCTTCTCCTCTACCTATCGCCGCCCTTTTCGTCTTCCTAACCGCAACCTGCTACTATCGCAACTACCACGCGATTCACCTCGTTTTCTTCTCTCTCTCTCTCTCTCTCTCTTTTTCCCTGCTCGTCGGGTAAACGACGAGCAGCGATGTATCAGGTGGTACGACCTATGTAAACCCTCCGATATATACTATCGCGAGTCAGGTTGCATTTTCCCTCTGTCGGTGAGTCAAGGGACCAAGTTAAGCATGGAAAACCAGTGTTATACATTGCCATTGTTGTTCGCCGGGACTCTTCGTGTTTCCCGCGTGTTCGGAAGACGAGCGGATTACAAAGAACCTCGAGCAACGCGACGTATCGTTAGGAAAAGCCGGTAATTTGAGTGCGGAAACAACGATCGAACTTAAGCTGCCCGTTGGCTGTGATTAAAGCGAGCTTCCGCTTTGCATACGGTTGATTTATCTCTCCTCAGTTTTAGATTTAGATTCTCAACGGTTTGATTAAAACGATTGCTTGTTCCGGAGTTATCTTTCGAGGAGCATTCTCAAGTATTCGAGACGAGAATGCGGACGTTGTTAAAATATTTTAACAATTATTTAAAAAGGAACACGTTTCAACCATGTATGTACATATGTAGAAATGTAGAGATGTAAATTCCTTTCAGAGAGAAAAATTTACAGGCATTTGCGTAAGAAAAAGTACCGTCGTAAAAACTACAACGATAGCATCGGACAAGAAGTGATAGCGTAAAAGCGTGAGGAAGTCCACAAGGAGTAAAAAGTGATTGAAGAGTGCCGTCACACGAAAAAGAAACTCTCGCTCTTCAAGCTTAATCCACTCAGACTTCTTTTATACTTATAATCATTTTTTTACTGCTATTTACAAAGACAGTTTGTCTCAACATTTTTTTCATATGTCTTTTTAATTTTTGCTTGATTCTTTTAACGAACTAAAATACAACATTGCGCATGCTTCGCGCACGCCATTTAGTCTTAATCATTAGTCTCAATAATTAAATATAAATATAATTCAATATGTATAAACCCTGTTTGAAATTCCTTTTCATTTTACATATTCATGTTCGCGCGGATGCTTTGGGGTAAACGAAATGCTTTTGGGCCTCGATTACATGCCCTTTATAAGAGAGGAATATCGCAGAACTCTCTCCCGTGTTCTTTGTGATGTTCAAAAGAAACGCGAGAAGAAAAAGAAAAAGTTCAGACACCGTTTGAATAGTACGGTTTATATGTGAAATGTCGCAAACATTATAAAAAGTTTAACAGAAATTCGAGAGGATTTTCTTTCGCGTGATTTTTTTCGGCGCTCTTTCGAGATAGGGAGGACTGTCATTGTAAATCTCCTTATTATACTTCTTCCTTTCAGCAAAACATAACGTCAATGACAACGTCTTCGGCAGAGACCCATTTTCTTTCTATCGTTTCCACGTCGCTCGTTCGCTCGTGAAAGGCCGCATATGCTGCTACGTTTCGCACTACGTTTCGTCACCGAAAATGTGTTGTCGTTAATGATGAAATATTCGCAATAACGATGACAATACGTTTTATCACGCGCATCTTTATTTTTGCGTGTTGTCGCGCAAAATTATGCCCGCCGTGCCACTGATTGGGAGAACAGCATTTTTTCTGGCAAAAACATCCAAGTTACGCTTCGGTAAATTATCTCAAACACAAAACTGTTTTATCTAAAAATGCACTTTATATTTTATGTAATAAATCGTATTTTTATTACCACGCGATTGTTCCGATTTGCAAAATCATAAAAATGACAAAATTGATTTCACCAATTTAGTAGATGATGTCTAATGACTCAAAATTATTTTCTTTAAAGTAGCCTTCTCAGATTTGCCTAGAAACAATATTGGAATATTTTCTAACGTTTTATTCTATCTCTTTATAAATAACCAAGTCTCGTTCAGTGACAACTATATCAATCGAGCGTATAGATAAAAATATATGAGTAACAGTATGTATCTCGTATATGTACGCGCGCGATAAATATGTATAGCTGCGATAAAGGATAAAAATTTTCACCGAACGAAAATTCCCGTAAAATGCTGATTTTGTACGAAAACGACGATGCAAAATGACTCCCCGCGTTACGTTGCATTACCTCGTCCCTTCGATTTCCTTGAATGAGGACTTTCAGTGGTCGATTTGCGGTAGTCTGGCGCACTTTAAGCCGCGCACGTGCACACCCATACGTATACAGAACGCAAATGTGCGGGAGGGTTTTCTTCAGGAAGAGGAAGAAGGAACGTTATCAGGCACGGAAACTATCTCCTCGCAAAACCATTCGTAAACGAATGATCTTATTCACGTTCGGGAACGAGATCTTTCGAGCTTTTCCCTGGGACTGGCACCTCTTAAAACATTTCGTCTATTTTGTTTATTCACCGGAAAGTAAATTTTGTAAATAATGAATGCAATAGTGGTAATGTATTTTTTTCTTTATGTGTAGATAGTTGATACAATAAGGAAATGATTATTTTAATATTGAGACAGTAGCACTTAAATTGTCGCATACACGACACATATTCTATATATAAATTACGAGGTAGGTGTTTGAGTATATCAGTACTGAACAGTTTATAAGTGAAATAGAATATATAGCGTAAGAAACGTGGCAAGTTGCTCGCGGCAAAAGTTTCTCTTTATTGTTGGTATTTCAAGCAGGGCGAAGTATAGCAACCACTGAAACTTGGCCATCGTTCAAGATTGCAAATGCGCGATTACGAAGCCATATATGTCGTAGTGTTAACGACATCGGTGTACGAGATTTCGAGCAATTAACCGAGTTTATATTTATACGGACGGCTCTTAATCTCTTTTTTTAATTGTAAGTAGTTGCTATTACTTCTATTAAGGCAAACCTACGTTCTATCGGTAGATGTTCGTCTTATTGATCGTTACTTTTGCTCGTTGTAAAACAAAAAAAAAACGAGTTAATTCGAGTTAACTCTTCGTAAACATACGTAATTTTTGATCGAGCAGAAATTTTTGCCGTGGGCAGATATTCTGGGTGAAGCCATGTCGGTTATTGGTGTTGAAAAACGACAAGCCATTTTTTTGCTCGCATTTTCTCGCACCCTGGTGAACGAGAATCACTTTTCCGAGCCGATGAAGGTTTAGTTTTTATCGAACGAAAATTTCACGACGTGTTAAACGGTTATCAGGTTGGCTTCTGGCACTTCTCTCTCTCTCTCTCTCTCTCTCTCTCTCTCTCTCTCTTTTTCTCTCTTTCTCACCGGTGACCAGCATCCCGGGTGATATTTTTGAAAGCTCTTCTCTTGAACCTTCGAACTTTTAAGTTGTCGCTTGGTGCAGTTTATTCGAGTTGAGCAAAGTACGAGAGACGGATAAAGATATTCAAGGGACATTTCAAAGGTTGCAATAACGATATCGTCATATCGCTGACGATAATATTCCGTTTTTCGATGCTTTTTGAAGGACGGCGTGGATTCGGCTGAAATAAACTTTAGGAATGCTTTGATCGGCCTCCCTACACAGAGAGCCGATGGTACTTTGTATACAGCGGCGCCGATATACCGGGATTGATCGTGAGAGCAGACGCCTCAAACGAACGTCTATTGCTACGAGAAAGGGCGATGGCTAGCGTGGAGAACTTTCAAACTCGGCGGTACACGATTTACGTTACATAGTACTGACGCTACTGACGTCATTTACGAGTTTCTGCTATAATCTTAGCTTCGCGTTATTCTTTTCGTTCAATGCTTTAGATAAAATTCGTATAAAGATCTCATTGCAAGTTTATTTCTAAAGTAGAATAATCGTATTAATTCCGAACTCTCGTATCTTAGTCTATACGAGTAGCATCCGAGAAATTACCTTTTCACCATTACCATTGAGCAACCATTATGCAGATCTCACGTTAAAGCTTAAAATACATCGTTTTACAAAACAACATAATAATAAGAATAAAAATATATAATTTATCCTCTGAGAATTACGTTAAATTCTTTTAAATGTTATGTAATTTATTAATCATTACGCGTGAATTTACTGATTATACTCAATGTAATCCATTTCCATTTTCTATCGTTTGCCTTGTACAACTAGCAGGTATAGAAGAGATCGAAATTCAATACGGGATTCCCGTCGGGAGTTTGCAGAGGAGCTACCTCGATACATCGAGATATCGGCATCGTCATAATAAATAGAGGTCTTTGAACCTTCGAACCATGGGTAGGAGAAAATGCAATAGCTCGAACTATCGAACAAAGTTGGGATTTTTTCCACACAAAAAAAGTTCGTTCTGTATTTTTCTACCTATCTACTGTCTCTTTTTTCCTGCCAACAGAGAAATCACATCAATGTGCCGTATCGGCACGGGAAACTTTACTGTTTAAAACAATCTTATCGACTCAGTGACAGTCAGTAGCATCCATCGCCAGTTTGACTCCACGAGCATAAAGCGAACTTAATAATGCGCATTATCGTTGCTGCATTAATACCGGTCGGCGTGTAAACGCCATCAACGTTGTGATCCGACCGATGACAGAAACTTTCCGCCTACCACTTGTAGCGTAGGTATTAATAATTCGTCTTGGCAGATAGCGGCAGGGTTCAGTTTCTTGTTGGTTCCTCGATGTTCGGAAAGGTGCGCCAGTATCTTGTCTCCAGCTCCTCCTGCCTCTCGTCTCTTGCGATAACTTTCATCTCATGGCGCGCCATTTTCGTGCGGCCGCACACCACCGTCGTCGTCGTGACCGCGTTGACGGTTATCGGTTTCACGGGGGTGGTTCGCCTAACGAAAATTTCATGGCAGAGGGAATGTGCATAGAGGCGTACACGCGCGCTGCCCAGGGAGTTAATTATGCGCGAAAACAATATTATCGAAGGAATTATCGGATGCAAGGCCAAACTTCAGAGAGTGCGCCTCGGTAACGGTGTGGGGAAAACCGCTGCTGTTCCTCTGCAGGGTTAATGCGCCATACGGAATAAATCATTAATACGAATGACCTGTTCTTATCGGGGTTGTAAGTGACGGCAATAATGAGGAGAAGTAATCCGCGAACGGATTATTAAATCCTGCAGGATTCTTACCCATATGCAGAGCTATCGGTTCCTAATTAATCGGACATAAATATCTTTTGTTAAAAACACATTTTACGTTATAATGCAGCAAACAACGTTTTGCAATACCTACGCAAAATTGTGTACTCCCCCGTACTGAATTATTCTCGTGTGTTTTACACTAAACATTATATTAAGCTGAGAGAATAAATTATATAACGTACGTGCCGGTTTATAGTGACATAATAATCTAAACTCCAGAATTTTTATCAGTAGAAAATTTATATTAGTTGAGGTTCATTAACGTGCAATCTGCTAATTACATCTCGCGATGCTAATAATTCTTAAGACTTTCCGTATAAAAGAAAGTATTACATATACTGTGATAAGTAAGCTGCCTTCAGCATAAATATTAGAGTATTTGTAACATTCTCTTATCTTACACAACTGCAGTAATTAAAATAAATTTACATTAATCCAAGGCAAACAAGTTTCTAGGAATGCAATACTTATGCTTGGACGAGTTTGAACTTGTTCATTAATGGAAGCTAGACAGCTTCATTCATTTGCAAGAAAATATGAAAGATATATAAGAAAGAGAAAAATGTTAATCAACGTACGTTTTAATTAAAAATATTCTTCCATTGTTATATTAGTATTTTAAGTTTATATATCGCTTTGTAGTTCAAACGAAATGGTATAAATTAACAACTTTTATTGGTTTTTGAAGCAATTGGGACATTCTTAAAATAAAGGAATAAGAAGAAATCTCGACTTGGAGTGTTCAGTTAAGCTGATGCAAACATTGTCAGCTAGTTTCGTAATTTTGGAAACGAAAGTCGATCGTTAGACTTGCATTATAGTTTCTGAGAAAAACGATCCTTTATCTAGAAACTATCTTTACTCGTTACTTGCGTTTGTAAAGTGCTGATACGTCCGATATCAACCTGTACGAGTTAATTTAAAACTTCTATCTCCCAACGCGAGTGAAAAAGAGAAGAGTATTTTATTCTAGGCTTTAGTTTTATGTGTTTGAGGAACTAAAGGTTAAACGACTTTACAGAGTTAATAATGCCGAGCAATCAGTTAAATTCTTCTAAATTCATTGTATTACTAATGGCCATATGTTCATGACATTGGGATTCTGGAAAATCTGTGTCGCATGATAATCACGTGCGTGGTTTATCTTATCACTTCGCGTTCCCGGTGTCCGCAAATGCTTTCGAGTCTGATTTATGGTAATGATTATTCTTTCTCCCTCTCTTAAAATACTCGATAAAGCCTCTACTTCGTGTAGTCGTGCCTCTGAATTTTATCGAAAATGTATAATCGATAATTTGTGGACCGGAATTGGCGTGGTGATTCATACGTTGACGATGATGTACACGATATTTCATGCACAACGCGAACTTTTTGATTTGCTGTACAATGGAGTACCGTGAAAACATCTCAAGTATATAAAAAATACAATTCTGTCTGACAATTTATTAAACTTTCTCTTTCTCTCTCTTTCGCTCTCTTTTTTTCTCTTTACGAACGTAGAACGTTCTCTGATTTGCTTTATTAAACACCTTGCATTTACGCCAATTGCGTATGTACCTTTAACCTGGGTAAAGACCTGGTGAGAGTTAATCGACTTTGCACCGCCGTTCTATTTCTTTCCTAAAAATTTTTACCTCCTGCATTCTTTAATTATACATTCAGAAAAGATCTTATTACGACACGTCGCGAAAGAAAATGATTAATTGAACATAACTGGTGTAAGTGCATACATTACAAGGCACACTAACGACCTGTTATACTCGTTACATCGATTGCACTTTGTGCAAATGCACGAAGGATGCAAATTAGATAAATACGAGCATTAACACAAACAGACATCATGAAATCCATCAGACTCTATAAAACACACACACACACACACACACACACACACACACACACACACACACACACACACACACACACACACACACACACGGTTTAGAAATAACGCACTACTTATAAGTTACTATTACTTTTTTCGTAACGATCGTTATTTTTTTGTCTGCAACAATAATGTCGGTATATTTTTATAGCAATGCTAATGAATTTGAAACATTACTTTGTAAATGTACAATATATGCGTAAACTTTGCGATTAACCAAAATTGTAGATTTTGTATTGAATTCATAATCAAATAGTGACATAAACAATTGTATGTCATTCGAAAAAAGTTATAAAAATTTTATGAAAAACTAATTTAAAGCAACAAAGAATTTTTTTCTAAGTAACGTTTCCAACTTTACACCCCCCCCCCCCCCCACACACACACACAGAGAGAGAAAGAGAGAGAGAGAGAGAGAGAGAGAGAGAGAGAGAGAGAGAGAGAGAGATGTGTCTTAAATATAGCTTCCTTCATATAATATATAAATTCATTTAAATTAACCTAAAATACATAACGAAATGATAATCGGTGATCGATAAAGTAAAGCTAACCTTCTTTGTAAGAGTGATATGAAGCGAGAATATTCCTTCGAGAATGTCTCGAGCGAATATTCTCTGAGAGATATCTTGGAAACAGTCTGAAAATATTTGTCAAGAAGAAGAGAATATTCTTGAGAATTTTCTATATCGAAACTTTTTTATTTTACGTTGAAGAAGATATTTTTCGAATGTTATGTGCATGACGTTAAATACTAAATGTACTATCACTAGAACGCGATAGCGCAGGGATACAGGTCAACCGAAGGGTCGCCGGCCAATTCACTTGTACAGAGAAGGGTATTTTAGAGGAAAAAGGTATGTTGGTCATCTGACAGAACTTGAACGAAGCCTTGATAAGGGCTCGATAAGATATCGCGTTTACGCGTGCCGCGTAAATATTACCTCTAATATCGGCCTGGCATATAAATAACATACATATGATGCGCGCTCCCGGTTTTTCCACCCCGTTTATTCTCTCCTCTGTCACGTTGGTTGCTATCGTTCTGCATCCACTTGTACAACACAGCAACATCGTCACCGAAGGAAACTGTCGCAGGATGAAAAGTAAGCGGCGTGTCACGTATATACGCGTGTTCTCCGCACGTGTACGTGCTATACAAAGGCGCGTTTGTAGAGGGAACACAGGATGAGTTCCGCGAGCGCGAGAGTGTGTGCCTGCGTGTATTTGTGTGCATGCGCGCGTGTATGTGTGTGTGTGACACGATACCACGGTCTTAGCACGTATTCACACGCCGGGTGTCCATTGTCTCGAGTTATTCGAAGGTAAAAGATCACAACTGAAGCGTTAAAGCTGACGTCATTGTTTCACTTTTCTTTCGTCGCGCGCATGCATCTGCCTACGCGTGCATCCTCCTATAGCACACGTGAGGCGCGGGCATCCTCCCGTACGTACCGTTGTGCACATACATCATCGGGCTGCATCGGGCGCCCCGAGCTATCAATTCCGCGCGATATAACTCCGATGCAACGCGTTTCGTTTTACAATACTTTCCTCTGGAGTATACGTTTCCCGTGCGCGTCGCTCTCTCGCGTCGTTAACAGCAGCGTGACAGAGAGACTGCCGCGCCGCGGTGTCCAAGAATCCGGCTGTGGTCAGCCGTCGGAAACGCGTTTGTTTCTCAGTCAGAATTAACGCAATTATTCCGAGCATATCGATACTACACACGTGCATTAGCGCGTTTTACTGAAACACCTTTAAAGTCGGTTCAATATCGGCATTTCTTCGCGGTTTTCCCATTACATATTGGATTTCAATCATAACTGGCCATCTGCCAAAGCGCGAGCAAGCAGTGCGTCGTTTACGCGAGCTTAATTATTTTTAGTGAGTGAGAAGGAAAAAATTTGCGCTTGTCAAGAAGTTTAATAGTGAGAGAGGCAGATTTTCGATGTGTATGTGTGCACTTGTTTAAGCAACCAACCACCTCTTGGTTACGAGAAGTGGATTTAACAGCCGCTTCGCCATTCTCTTCAGGCATCATATGTTGTCTGTGGCGTGACATCAGCCAGCTCATTCCTGCGACCGACAATTTTTATAACGGTGACGAGAATATTCCCGCACCCGCAGATTCTCTCCCTTAATTAATCGTGCGCGACGCGAGCGCGCACAAAATAGAAAGGCGCGTCTATCAAGCGGGAAAAGGGGAAGGAAAAAGTCCTCTATGAACTGTGAGCTGCGGATACATGGCTGACCCGCTTCATCATCGCCACGATCGCCATGCATTCCCTAATCCTTCGTTGTGTACGTGCCCCGCTGTTGTTGGATCGCTCTCTCTCCTCCGTCTCTCTCCTCGCGATGGCGAGATTAATGCTAAGGGCAGTTACTCACTCGTGTAGACTCCGGCACTCGTTGTAGACACTACCTGGCATTTATTAGCACAGGTCAATGCTTCAAATCGCTACTAGCACGACGGAGCTGCGTTCTACTTGCACGTACGTACTCGCGCACATAGTATGTACCTGTTCTTATGGACAAGGTTGTTCCGTGACCTATCCATTAGGCTGATTATTTAAAAAAAAAGAAACTGTCAAACCCTGGTAGATGGTAATATTCGATCCGTTTTACTTATCCGCGTTAGCTAAATCCGTAATGCGTTTGCAGAATACGACCTTTATAAATACTTGACGGGAAAGTCGATAGACGCACATGGTTGCAACGAAAGGACATAACACGCGAATTAAATTTTCTTTAGCGAAAATTCAATTTGAAAGTTCACACACGTGTTATGTATTGCAGGCAATTACCGCCGTGCGGTCAATTTTACATCGCGTATGATTTATATGTCTATTTAAATCTTATTAAGCGTAATTGATCAGAATAATTACCTACTTGGATTATTTGCGCTATAACTTATGCGCTACAAGTAAATATGATGTTAGCATAAATGATTCTTGATACGTGTACATAACAAACGCAATTGCGCAAAGAAATTAATTAACAAAGTTTTGTGCATTTTTAAATCAGGCTCAGGTTGTTTAAATATAAACATAAACATATTGTATTTGTGTTTTTTTCCAAAGATTTATAAGATATAAATCTTTTTCTGTTTTTTTTCTGTTGCAGTGAAGAAGGCGCGGTTCGTCTGCGAGGATGGTTCGTATATGAAAAAAAATGAGGAAAATTGCGATAGAAGATGAAAATTCCACTCTCTCTCTCTCTCTCTCTCTCTCTCTCTCTCTCTCTCTCTCTCTCTCTTTCTTATCTGATCTATTGAGTTATTTCTTAATTATGTTTTTTTAATTATATCAAATTTATACGAGCGAAATATTAATACATGTGGAATCAAAAAATTCAAATTTGGAGTTGAGGCAAGCTATAGAAGCGTAAAGTCTTTATTCACGCTTCGCTTTTAAAGTCGGCGAACAATTTATTGCATTCCGCGATTGGAATAGTTCCAAATTTCAGATTATGCAATTGCTCAGGCAGAATATCATGACGGTCCGATTATATCAAAATAATTTTTTTATGCGGAAATGCAACGTATTCTCGGGGAACATAATAAAATATATCAAATTTATATAAATCTGAAACGATACTCTTTGAATATTTGAAAAACTTATAATAATTTTTTTAAAGTTTTTTAACAAAGGAAAAATAAATCAATAACGTTGGAAAAAACTCTGAATTTATGTCATTCATTGCATCAGTCAATATTTCCTACGATGACGAACGTAATCTTGACAGTCTTCGCTTGAGTACTCATATTATGCCTTTTTAAATATTTATTCGCACATGATATGTATATTATAGCACAGAATGAGCTTATGAAGACCATTATTTCGCGCGATTGTTGCAAGAATTGAAAAGCATAACGATAACGTCGCATAGCAAACACATAAATACGTTTGATTTTATGACTTTATTAATATATATTCAATGCCTTGACTATATTCATATTAACTTCCTTTCTGAGAATACGTTTAGTCTTATCCAAATTGATTATACATTTTTCTATTCGCTATGTTATCTCGCATTTCTTATCTCTAAGCACAAATGAATTGGGGCTTATTTTTATCACGCAAACGACATTCGATTTGTTCCATATCTGGTAACCTCTCAGGTCAGGAGAGAACTGCACATTATTTTTACTACAGTCTATTTATACCGTTTAATTTTTTATTAATAATTTCTCTCTCTCTCTCTCTCTCTCTCTCTCTCTCTCTCTTTCTCTCTGGACCTTTTAGAACTCGAATGCTTACCGAGGTGAACTAAGAAACGCGAATGTATTCCGCTGGTCGCTTCGGAGACAACTTTCGTGGCTCGTAAAATAAAATGTCGAGGGTGACGCACTACTGTGCCCGAAACATTGTGTCGCGGGTCGTAAATTGCGCTCCTGCTTTTTTTTGCGCGACTTATCGAAGACGTGCAGCTGAGAGCGTGTACAGAAGGTGCCGAAAGTGTGGGTGGTGCTTATTGGAATTTAACAGTTCGCCCTCCTCTTCGTGCATCCATTCTCGAACACATAAAACACGCGAGGATGTCAAGATTGATCTTAAATCGCGGATAATACGATCGTATTTGCTGATATTACGCTTTTATAGAAAACTAAAATTACTTTGATATTTTTTGTCGAAATGTAATTTAACTTAGTGATTGCATTAAAAATAATAAACACGACGTATACTTTGATCCAGATATTCAATATGTTTTGTCGTAATGATTTACATAACATATTAACGTATTTCGCTCGTAATATTGCGGCTACGCGTTCTTATAGTGTATATCGTATTTTAATTGGTCAACTAAAAAGTAGATTATCGAATTTTAGCGGATCAGTTCAACTCCTACGTAACGTTGAAGCTGCAAAATGTGAAGTCAACAACAGTCACTGTGAAAGGGGCCAATCCATGCTGGGAACAAGACTTCCTCTTGTAAGTTATCGATAATTATTAATTTTACGCGGATGTTCGTTAAATACGCTGCAGCTTGATGAGCCTGTTAAAAATGTTGTTAAATCAAAAAGGATTTCTAGCATTTCGAAAATTTTTTGCGCTATTACTATGGCGTTACACACTTGGAAAACATTGCAAAATATCGCGTGCGCACCGGCACTAAAATATCTGGGGCAGCCAGTAATTTGTGCACAGATTCTAGAAAAATTTGAGACTATCATACTCTTATTTAACGGGACTCTATCTTAGTGCAGACGAAATAAATTCTATCCTTTGACCGATCCACGAATTTGCTAAGCGAAGCCAAGAATCGTGCAAATTTCTGAATTACAGAGGGAGAAACGTGCTTCTTTTTCATGGCTTGGTATTATCACACACACACACACACAACAAACTCCTTGTTTGAAATGAGATCATCCATCTATTATTTTGTTTTTGAGCGAGTTAAATGGATTATAAAAAAAAGTTAAAGTAAAATTGGCTTGCGGATTAAAAAGGATTGTCTTGTTGTTGCAATGTGTCGACCGTTGTTATATGTAAAGATATATCGTTTCTTGGCTCACGCTCACGCGACATTTGCCGCCAGCAAATTCTCCCGTTAAAGTTTCGTTGTTAAATTTCGTTTAATCTACTTTATACAAAAAGCATAGCTGATGTTTACTTTACAATGTAATATTTCTTCGTGGTCCCACTGAAGGTTAATGGAACTTGTTTGTTACGCAGCGAAACGAATGACATGAATGCCGGGCTCGTGGTGGAGGTATGGTGCAAGGGATTCTTGTGGGACCGTTTTCTGGGCTACTACTATATTCCATTGTCAGAGGTGTCCTACATGAACGAGGTAACGAGAAATCAGTGCAACTTAAGTTGTACAACAGAGATACAGGATCAACAATTCGAATTGTACACATCCGATATGCGTGACACCAACAGTAACACACAGCCAGAGTTCATCACTGACACGGTACACTAACTCAATACCATTCGCTATATACACTGTAATATTACACTCGCTCACATTTTTGCGACATCAAAGCGATTAAAATATTCAAAATCAAAATGATTGAAGCATTCGATAATACTGCTGCCTCGCGATGGTAAATTCTTGCAGTTTGCTGTAATTTGATACAACCGATGAAAACTGCTTCGCTTTGTTTATTTAATTCTCATTGCAAAGATAGATATCAACTATTTTTAAAAGAACGTCATATGATTACGGTTTGCGAGAAATTCTTAAGCAATTCTTTGCCGTAATGATCTGCAGAATCCGCTCATTTCCCGCCAGATGCGCTCGTTCGACAACTCTTCCTCCGTCTCTAGCATTGTATATGCGAAATGAAATTAGACAAGTGTTTACTCGCCAAACGGAACCAAACCAATCACTATTTGACTACTTGAGGTTATCCATTGGTTTTTGGTCGATAAGGGAGTAATTATCATTATTCACAAATATCTGTCATCGTAATTCTTTATTATTGTCAGCGTGAAAATTTTCTATAATTAAGTCTAACATTTTTTATAATCTTTTTTTCTCCATAAAACGCTATAAATTTAGATATGAATAGCAAGCGCTATAAGCATAGGACAATTAATCAACGTCACGTTCAATGTGACTAATCGTGAAGTCAATTCGGTTGGTATATTATGTCGCGTGTGTATAAATCGAATTCGCGAAAGTAACGCAACGGTGACCTATACCAACGTCGCTTAATTCGTTGTGTGTTTTCGCGAACGCAATCACGCGCAAATGTAGAGTACACACCGTACTCGAAGAATACCGTGATTAACGATAGCGCGTAATTTGCGTTGCTTACGTGAGCAACCAACGCGGTTGTGATAGTAGAAATGGCGATTTCTCTCTCTCTCTCTCTCTCTCTCTCTCTCTCTCTGAGATACATTTACGTTCAAAATTAGCGCGCATAATTAGATACTAATAGCAGCCGCGGGGGACTCAATTTCTCTTATCGCCGCTTCCATCGGGCATGCTCTTAGGCTCTCGAAACATAAGTTACCGGAACTTGGAGGCTGTCAATTCACGTAAACACAAATTACATTCACTTAGTGATTCATACAATAAATTGGTATACTTGGAATAGATCTTTTACGGTCTGATTTTTCATATGAAAAATAACGAAAGACTCAGAGGGAGATTAAGAATTCTTTCCACTCTTGCACTACTACTGTATGCCCTTTGAGGTTTGCGGAACTACTGAGATTTCTTGCTGCGATTTCGTTTCCTTTATCTTTCTGCCTTTATTTGTAAAGTACGGTTGAATGCACTTTCTCACAATGACAAAAGTGAGAATTTTTGCTAATTAAATTGCCTGAATACTTCACCTCAAGGTCGTAAAAATGAAGAAAGAAATGCGAGGTATTCATTCGGCAAAAACACCCCCTTTCCCTGGCGAGAATAATAACTCTTTGGAGCGTTCAGTCATTCTTTTAAATGATCAGACAGGAGTCACCCATGCGCGACCCGGAAACGAGGACGCAATTCTTTTCTTTTGCTTCTCTTCTTAGTTGTTATTTAAATTCTCGGAGAATCGTTCGAGTCTGCTTTAAAGTCGATTTCTCATTGTTCTCCTTGTGACAGCTCAATCTCCATTATCAGTATCATAAGTCGGATTACAACTTTTTTCTTTGAAAAAGTATTCTAGTTAATATGCGCAACAATTTTTGAAGTTGTTTTATCAAGATTAATATTTCAGAAATATTTTTAATGAGCGCAAATAATTTGTGGGAGAATATATGTGAAAAAATACGAACGACTACATATACATCATCAATAAGTAGTAAAAAGCGACTATAGTCAGACTTAGCTTGTTTGCTTTTTTTCACACGAAATACATCTGCAGTATTTGTTGCAAAAACGAACAAATTGCATTAGAGAGTTCTATTGTAGATATTGTAGATTTTGTCACACATAGTTGTGAACACATAGTTTTTGCATTCGTTTGCTAATATCATTCTTCATGAGTATCTTTTTCGTGAGATTGCCATCTTTTTTGCAGCCGCGAGATTACGATATTTGATCATTGAACTTTTCTCTTTTAATGAATACTTTAGTAAGATAACGGTAAACAAAAATTTGCTCCTTGATAAGGGATGATTTCTTTACCGAAGATTCGCTTGGCGTCGTTCTCGACCACGACATCGCCATTACTATTGGCAATAGCCGGAGCCTCATCCGTTCGTGACGTCACTTGGCGCGCGGCCAAATCGCGGCGCTCAATGAAACGTTCCGGGTAGTCCGGATCGCTTAGTGGGCGATGTAGATCGACGTGGGTTTACGACGACTGTGTGCTGCGTGCACACACATGCAAGAGAGCTTTATGAAAGACAACGACCACCACAAAATATTTAGCTGATTCGCGTTTTTTTTTTTTTGTTACTCGAAAAAAGGCCGACGGCATTTTATCTCAATGAAGGGAGGCGATTCTTAAGAAAATACTCTCTTTGCGTTAACGATCTCTTATTCATACTCGTGAAGTAAAGTGAAATTTTCCGCGACAATTTTACTTATTGTAAATATTGTACTTAAATATACTTGTAGGCTCGTGTCTATTACATTTTTACTTTCCTGTAAGATATTACGTTATTCTTCGTATTTTTCTGAGAACAGAAGTTAATGACCGTGTGATCTATGATCCGCGACCGTGACCACAAAAGCGACATCATCCCCAAACGAGAGATACGTTCTCTCTTGGCGAGATTCTTTCGTTTGACTTTCCGTTTTAAACCGCACGATTGCAGCAACAATGGGGAGAATCAGCAAATCATGCTGTAAATCGTTTCTCAATATTTTTGGGTGGAATGATGACGACGTACCGTGTGCTTCGCTACCAGTCACAGTAGCGGTGACATTCGCGGAGATAAAGCGTCGATGTGAAGGAAAGGCAAAAAGACCGTAAATATATACGCGCACGAATGTAAGAAGGAATAAAATAGGGCAGCACGAGGAAGAGACAACGCGGGCGTAGAGAGGGGATACGACAGGGACTCGGTCGAGAATGGATGAAAGATGACGAACGGGAAATTATAAAGACGATATATAACAATATAATCGCATGCTCAACAATGACATAGTGCGCGGGGACGAAGGCGGCAAAAAACGCGACGTAAGGTGAACGAGCTTCGAAGTATCAATGCGCGAGGTCAAATTGCTTTCCCTTCGTGTTGCAGAGAAAACAATCTGGGTCAGCCGTGGCTTAAAATATTCGTAAAATGGCACGCGAGGTCTACATACGGTCCGATTTGATACGCATTGAAAATACACCTATCGAGCGACATTGAATAATTTTGGCCTGCGTCGCCAACGTCAGAGACGCGGATTGCGATTCGCTATGGCGGATGATGATGTCTTATTGTCCCATGCTCGACAGCATCGAATATACTCGCAAACCTGACAGCGCATCTCTGTTAACGGACATCTTCGTACGATCTCTTGTCTTTCCTCGTTTGTCACAACGTCGCCGTTGTCGGCACCACCCGGTATAACTTAGCGATGAAACTCTAGTCTTTGCGAAAGGGCATAGTGTGCGGAAGATTTTCATGTCGTCACCAGATTTCTCAGCGGCTGAATTTTAGTAACTGGTTCAACACTCGCGAGAACACTTGTCTCGACCCTGTACCTCGGCTCTAATTCAGGAAACTCTGATTAATAGCGCGTCGCGAGCGCATCTCGTCTTTCTGGTTCTATACGACTTCTGGTTTTATACGACTCTGTCCTCTCTGAAGGAGAGATGGATTCTCTCGTTCGAATCGGACCTTTGTTCGCGAACGATTTATTTTTCGTGATTTACATTTTCATTACCGATTCGAATCTTTTTCTTTGTCTCTCTTCTTTTATTCATCTATTTCTCTATCTATCTATCTGTCTATTTACCTGTCTACCTATCTATCCATCTCACTGATAGTCGCGACGACGACAGTCTAGATCCTTCTCTACCTCGGCTTTAATGGACGTCGGAAAATCAATCGATGGCCTGTTTAAGTGGCTCCCTGACATTTTCCACTATAACCCGGACAACATAACAAGAACGAGACCACCGTCGATTTACTTAATAGGAATGGCAGCAAAGAAACCTGCGCGACTAGCTATCACGCTGTAACGTGAGAGAGGCAGCAGCCATAACTTCGGTGGCTCGAGAACCGACTGATGGGAAACAGATCCCCAGGATTATCTTCATGATCCATTTTTAGCCTGATGGACGATCGTATTTTCGGAGACAGCTGCTGGTGCGGAAAGGGGGAAGAAAAGAGAAAAACGCATTATGATAGCGAGAAGGAGTCGTCGATCGATCGCTCGGATCATCTATGAATCCCCTTCCTTCGGCTCTTCTTCATCTTTGCCTTTGGAGTAATCATCTTACTTTTGTCGTGAAATCATGTCACGATCGTAGACACACGGTCGAGCATTGTCTTGTTAAGAACAAAACGAGGAGATACCACCCAAGCTAGGACATTTCGATGAAACCGAGAGTTACTTGCTATTTACTCTTGACTAGTGGCTCGTGAGAACTCGGTAGGCGATGTAGTCGAGCGCTTTGTTGACTTGAAGAATTGACGAGCGGTAATCGTGGCTACGATTTCATTCTGAATCATGAGTGGGAAATCAAGGCGACCAAACCAAGTCGAGACGGCTTTTGTCGGCAAACGGCGAGCTCTTCTTGTGCGTACTCGTGGGCGGAAAAATCGAAGCATGTATCCATCGACGCGTGGGACACGTTACGTGTACTGGCACTATCGATTGGCCAGTCATTGTATTTGAATCGCCCGTCTAGTTACATATATATATATATATAAACATCCGACGTAATAAAGTAACAGAAATAAATCGCTGGTATTAATCTCTCCTGTTGCGCGTAGGATCATTTGGCAAAGACGATTGGATATCAAATAAATTTACTGTCGTATGCGAGAGAATGGTTAAAATATTGTTATTGGTTGCGAAATGATGTGCGTTTATTACCTTTGAAGCTGTCGGAAAGTGAGAGACGCTTTTCGATAATTTCTCAAAGTCTTTTAAACCGATTTAGCTAAAAAATAATTACTATTATTATCTAATGATACTAACTCTTTTAATTCATTTAACTATTTGTCGTATACGACTATAGTTTATACTATTGTTATGTTTCTCGAGCGAAATAATGTCCGCTTGCGAATGTAGTTATTTCAAATAGCTTAAGACAAATCGCGTCGGCCGTCCGTAATAAATGCGCTCGTGAGCAAACCCGCAAACAACAAAATAATGCTGTTATTGATGCGTTTGAGTTCACGTGACGAACGTATATATACGTCTTGTTCGAATAGACGTATTGTATGGTCCAACCTGATATGATATTTGTAATTATGCGGTTGGTATCCTGGAGATTGTACATCTCGCGCGACTGTCAGCGACCATACGTTGACGTAATTGATCTACCATTGCGAACCAAAGCTTTTTTCAATAATAATCGGACAGTTTGCAAATTATATGCGGCACGGAAGCTGATTGACTTTTCACCGCGATGAAAAAGTTTACAACAAGTTTTTAAATTGTTTTTTCGCCCGATTTTCTGACATCACTTGATCGTTAACGCGCGTTCCACAACACTCGCCATTTCTCACCGAACTGAAAATCATTGAATTCCACGCTGCCTCTCGTGCACTCGACCTGCGAGTATTTCTGCTGAGACTAGTGGGGAGAGTCATTGTGCCGTCGGACGCTTAATTACGCGGATGTCGTGTTCTATTCGCGAACGCTCGTCAACCCCACATCCGCAATCACGATCGTCGGCTTCTACGGCCGACGTTGTCGTCTCTCGCGTCGGCAATTTTCTTTTTATCATCGCAAGATTAAGAAGCGAAACTTTGCCGAGGTAAGCGTGAGGAACGCGAAAGAGACGATGCGGAAGAAAGAAGCATGGAACGGACTATTAGCGGTCGTGTCATGCATACGTCGGCTCGCGGAGAAACGCGGTTTAACGATGCATTTCTTCAACTTTTTCCGCGCTATTTTGCTATTTGTCATATGCAGATGATAAATATGCACGTGCTGCACGATAATTTCGGGAGAAATAATGGCCGATGCGACAAAATATGATTATATTAGACTAGAGCGGCGAAAGCGTGACATCCACGATTTTACTCTACCGCATGGATTTTTCATTTTGAACAAATAAAAAAATTCTTTCTCTGACGTGCGAAAAGAAAGAGCCGTCTCCTTCCGTGCCAGCTCTATCGGCAATGGAAGTCGATAAATTGCATGAAAACTCGTTTTCTCCGCTCTAATGTCATTGAGAAATCATATCCTTCTCTCGATACTCGATAGAAGCGCATATTGGGTCGTCGTAAGTGATATCGATCGATCAACGGCGCGACCATCTCGCTAGAGATGCACTCGCTTTTCTTATTCTTTCTCATGTGATAGATAATTAGGCCAGGTTGCGAGAAAAGAGATTGAAACCAGAAGGTAGGGGTGATTGGTGCGTCATAGCAGTTCCCGTCACTGCTAACCTAATTCGACTCTCCGCCCAGTACAGTACTGTAATAGGGCGGAATTAACTGGAACGAACGATCGCACAGTACTTCTGAACTGCTGTCCTTCTTATTTTAGCGCCATTAACGGTGAAGTCTATGGTATATCGCTTCGTACCTATGCTTTACCAACTCAAGAAATTTGAACTTTTTCCATAATAATAAAAAATTCATTTGTTCATGCTGTCCATTAAAATTGCGAACTCGCGCGAGAAATGTATCCGAGGGAAGAATTTACATTTTACATGCGACATTTACGTGACACGGGACCGAAGAAGAGAGATTCGGTGCCAGTAGGTGAATATAAATTGATACTCTGATCTGTGTATTTTCGTATTACGTGTAACGAATAGAATTTCTGTTGCCGTCGATGTTTTCGTACGCCGACCAATGGATCTCCGCTTTAGTCTTTAATCGTCTATTGATTTCCAGAGGCAAAATACAACCTACCCCTAATAATAGCCGATTATATCTCAGCATTGCGTCCGACCAATCGAGATCAAGAGTCGGTATCGAAATAATTTTCTGTAATTTTCACTTCATGTTATTTACGTATTAACTGCAAAAATATTGCATTATCGTTATTTTCCATGCCGCAACAAAAGACGAAATGATTAGGATTTCTATTGTTGCGTTAACAGATATTCACTATGAAATAGATTCTATATACCAGGCATAATATATATTATATACATACATCATGATAATAATTGAGATAAAGTTGGATCCGTCAAGCTAATTGACAGACATAATAACAGCAAAGTTTAGTGACGCAATTTGGCAAGAGAGAGTATCGCTATTTCAATGTGTTCTTTGCGCATCATTGAAATTTGGCCACAATTTCTTTTCACGGGTCGTAATTCTCACCGAATTTTTTGGGATAAACAGATCCATTCGAGACAGGGCGCCGCCGCGGGATTTGTATCTTGTTTTCGAGAAATACGACTTTTTCTGTTGCCAGACAGAGCGTAATCTCGGTGTTTTCCTCGTCTTTGTCGATATCGGAGCGTGGCACGTGAAGCGTGTTTGCGAAGTCGAAGTTTCCTGCGTTTAAATTATCGTCGACAATGCGAAGAGAGATAAGTCGATCGCTCGTTTTTCTCACGAGTTTAAATCATGCTTTCGTCAATTTATTAAAACTATTTTGCAACTGCGATTGCGAAACTCTTGAATAATTTACAAACTAATCGTTCGCCTCAACTTTTTCAATCGAAAAAGTCGCGTCAGGACGCATAACTGTTCGATGTATCATCCCACGATGGGAGAAAAAGTTGGTATTTTTAGAAGGAAAATATCGTGTAAAAACTCAAATTGATATGGACAAAAGCCTCTGCTCGGGCGCGTGATTCGTTTGAATTACGGCAGTTACGGAGCTTTTAAGCTACTAAACCATCAATACTCGAAGCTATGTTTTGTTTTACAGTCACGTGCTATATGTGAGGCAACAAAAAAATATATATATATAGATCTACCGCGACTGTAGTTTCGTTCGTCGTCTATTGATTTTGGTCAAGATTTTCTTAGAACTATCTCGGACTCGATTCAATTTGCACTCGTTTTCTTCGTTTTTGACCACCGCAATAGAAAAGTCGAGTGAATTAAATACGCTTTTTCTTCTTTCAGTCGTTTTCGTGTTGACGGCGCATAAACTGCACGTGCACGTCCGTAAAGTACATCATCTCGCGCAATATCACATTCGCGTATTGACTAATACCACGCGTCGCGTAAAGAATACGGCTTCGATGATCACATAAATTACGCGGCGGCTCATCTCTAATAATTGCACCTGCTCTCGGAGGAGGCGAGGGGATCGTATTGAGCACCGGAATACGAAAGGAAGATTGTTTCGAGTGAATTATTTCCCACGCTGGCGGCAACGTAACGTTGAAGGTACCGTGACTAATGGCCCGTATTAATTAATTCATTATTTCGTGCACGAACGCTGGAGATATCGCGACGTTTCCGCGACTGGATAGAGATAGGGATAGGGGATGTCGCCGTAACGATTTTAACTTTTGTAACGAGGAATTATATGAGTGGTAATGCGATAACTGCGATGTACGTAGCGCTTTACCGGTTTACTCGGCTTGGGAGAAAAAAAAATGCCTGTGCGTTTAAAAGATGGTGTTTTTGATTTTAGGAGACTACCGGACAGTGGGTCAGTCTTGGTCTGGAGCTGGAGCAGAGAGGCAACGAAATCGTCGGCACGAAAAAACCGACGGGCCATTCGCTTCTGATCGACTGCCGGCTGGAGCTACCGTTTGGTAAGTGATGACACGGTCCCGCTAGATTACGGTAGATTATGAAGATCGCATGGTTGACGTATGTAATCGTACATATACGAGATATGGGAATACGTTTGACGTATATATCGGTGTCACGTCATGTCGTGCGAACAGAAGATCTGACCTGCGACAGTTGCCGGCGAGAATATTCATGCAAATTCTGACGTTGTAATTTGTCGGTTCCGATCGATTCGCGCCATCGCATCTCCGATCTGCTGTTCGCCCATTCGCTCCTAATCGCCCTTTCGAACGCCAGCATGACCGCGTTCTGATCGCGCCATGATTTCTGTACGCAAGATTGAGAGAAATTCTGCCACAAAAAGCGGCAGTGCGCTCTTTACCGTGTGGTATTCACTAAGCGCGATGCGATTGCCAAAAGTGCGCTCACTATCGCAAAGAAGCAAAGAAAGGAAAGCTCGAAGCGCGGATCATCTTCCAATTTTACGACCAACGAATTTCAAACGGCGTAATCTGAGATGGACTCGAAAATGTTCCGTGAAAGAGGTATTCGGAAGTTGAAAAGAATGCGGGTTAAAGCTAAAAGGTAGCTGAGAGGAGAAAGGTCTTAAGAGTATAAAGTGAAATTTCGAGCGCTATAGAGACGGAATCGCGGAGATAACGAAATACAAAAACCACTAAGCAGTTCTCTCCGTGCCACTTGACAAGATCGCAACGTCGCGTCGAAGCTACGACGGTGAGAGTGAAAAAAAATAACGCAAAGCCATCATTGGCGAGAGCTGTCGAGTTTCTTCATGTCGAGCGGGCGATAGAACGAACTTTTAATTGAGTATGTCTGCGAACTTGTCGAACCCGCTGTTGGCTCAGCGCCCGTACATTCCGACTTCGTGCTCCACGCAGCTACGTACCCCGCGAATTGTTTCGATGTTTCTGCAATTCCGCGCGACAAAAGGCCGAGAAATGGCACGTGGGACTCTCGAAGATATGGAGGAATTTTCGAGCGAATAAAAACTCGGGAGCGAAGTTTACTTTCCAACTGCTTCTTTCTAACGAATGGAATCTAAAGTTATTAACGAGGTCGTGTTTCTTAATCTGAAATCTCACGCTTTTAAGAACTCGTGGGACTCACGCGATGAAAAAAGGAAGTCTGATTTTCGCGGTAACGCGACAAGTTTCGATTGAACGTTACGAAGCGCACGAATTTTTGTTATATTTACTCCTTCTCCTTATGATCTTTTCCTAACTCTTTACTCGTCTCGTCGAGCATTGCCAAGGTCTGGTACTCGACGAGAGGTCCCTCCGGATATCGACGCGGCGATCTGCAATTTACTGAATTTTCAGCGAACTCGTGGCAGCAACAAGTATAACTTTTTCAGCTTTGGCATACACTCGCGTATATATCGCTGATATATACGCGAAACGTTCATTAATCCTGCTGTTTCCGCGGATCCACGAAGGTCCGTGCAATTACTGAACGGGCCTTTAACCAGGATTGACGTGCTTTCACCTAGTGCCCGGTCGTCGACATGCCCGCGCAATCGATATGCTATCGACCCTCCGCAACGAAAAGGGTCCACGAAAAGGGGCTAATCGTACGTTACGATTCGCCGCTCGAGCGCGTTTCCCAATCGGGATGAATTTACGAGTGCACGAAAGTACGTGACGTTTTTAATACGATTCGCGGGACGATAGTGCGCGCGCGATAGGCGCGCAGCTTAATCCGTATGCAAATTTTCAACAATTTATTTTTAGTTGAAATGGGTTTTCGCGCGATAATATCTCCAGTTGGAATCTAATGTCGTCGTGAGTGCGCGAGTCTTTTTCTTAACGCTGGTCGAAGCTTGGCCCGACGAATGCCCGCGTACGAACGTTCCGCGTTTCATTAAACGTGCAAATTATTTTTCGCCACGCGATGCACGATTTGACCGTGTTGCGAAATAAGGGAAAACGAGGCCGCTTATAATAAACTCCTCCCCCTTTTCTCCTCTTTATACATGCTGACGTTTTGCCGCGTACGGATCCGCCGCGCCGGCTTTATCACACATACACACGCGCACGCGTGCGCGCGCGCGCGTTTCTTTTTCTGCTCTGCGTTTTCCCGCCGTCGCTTCCGGTTTTCGATCCGTGCCAACTGTGCACCATTTAATGGATTTTTACCGCACACGATGTACATTTCCCGTCCATGTAGTACTTTTTATTATTGACTTTCTTCTCCCGGGAACGCGTAAAGAAAGAGAAACGTTCTTTTATCTTGAAAAGGAGACGAGGGGAAAAGAAGCTGCTTAAAGAAAAATCAAGATTTTTGCAAAGAGAGATGCAGAACATGCGAATCGTAATTAAAGTTTATTCGAGAAATAAGTTGGCAATTATCGAAGTGTACAGTCCGTAAGGAAATTCTTCGAACTCGTAAACTATAATTTTGCTGACTTACAATGTCAAAAGTTGATACCATAATTTTTTCGAAAATTGCAAATAATTAGTCACTTACTGACCAAATTAATTATATTTACATCATTGCATGAGATGAGACTTTTGGCACAACTTCGTTATATTTTTTTTACCTTTATATCGTCGTGGAATTGAAGTAAATAACATGTATTGTCAAGTAAATTTCGCAGTTACTTGTTTCTAAGCTATTGCCAAAAGAAAATTGTTATTTCTATAGCGACAATTCGACGAGAAAAGAGTACGAAAGAAAAATATTGGTCTTGTGCACTGTTAAAACCTTTCGCGTCTTTTCGATGTAACTTTTCCTTCCCATTGATTACTTTACGATACTTCTTTCGAACATATGAGGTGTTCTAGGTTCCCTGTTCTTCTTTTTACGAATATACGAATTCTTTGATTTTTCGAATTTATAGCTGAACACGATAAAAGATTAATTTTTATTTAATTTTGGAAGTAGAACTTTACAAATTTAATATAAAAATTAGTTACAATAACATCCGATACTGAATATCAGAATATGAAAAAGATGCTTTGAGTCTGACAAATGCAAATTTATGAAGAAAATTTATAGAAAGAGAAAGTATTGGGAGAGTATGGAATGCTTAACATTATAGCTGCTAAATATAACTTTTAATAGACGAAATCGCAAAAGATATAATCATATATGGTTTTCGTTTTTCTTTCGTAAGTCTTAAAAGTCATCATAAATAAATTATGAGACGAAATTAATTTTGGAAATCGCAATCGCACGAGATATCATGCGCTGAAGAGCATAAAACGATGGACATTATCGCCACTCGCATCATGCACATCCACAATCTTCCGTCTGATCAATGTCTGACCAATCAGGAAAGCGCGTACCACGAACTGGATGGAAAGCCCTGCTAACGAGCAAAACAGCAATGCAGTTGCGAGCAGCCCGGCCCATGTGTGGCTCAGGTACCCTCGTCAAGAGATCTTGATCGCAGGATCGTGCTTGATCGCGAGATCTCTATTTTCGCTTTATCGTTTCGACTCCACCAACCGACCTGCATCCGAGTACCACGTAACGCAACACTCTCGCTGATCGTGGACTCGCGTCCATCTCTCGCCGTAAAATTTAATGATCCTTTAACGATCTCTCGATTAAAGCAGTTAATTACAATTAGCGCAGAAACTAATTTCTCAGGATGACCTGAGAAAATAGATGTTCATTTCAAAAAAATTTACAATGCTAAGAATTGATTTATTATTTAGAGAGATCGTTTTTTCGGTTATTTTCTTATTTTATTAAGGATATCAGTTTGCATTTTCACATAAAAAATCCAATTTATTTCTTACTATTTCTTTTCTTCCATTGTTGAGAGATAAAAGATTATAGAATAATCTGAAATTTTGATTATTGACATGCGCGTCCACGATCCACGACGAATATTTGTTTTATTTGTACGCAATTAGCGTTGACGAATTCTTGCTCGTTAATCTTTGCACCAGAACCCCTCTTTTCATCCCGGATCCCTCAGCTTATTTTTCTTTACGCGTTGGTTTTTAATGCACGCGAGTTGTCTGGATAACGACGGGCATGTTTTGTAATAATTACGCGTTTCGCGAGGAAAGCTCGGTTCTCTCAGATATAAAATAGGACTTGGTCGTCGCACCGAGAGACGCGTTTACAGAGGGGGCCATTCCATTTTATCTGTGCATATCGCGTCCACCGGATACTTTTTTCGTTTTCTACCAGCCAATGTTCCTATCATGTATGCTTGTTTCATTAACTTAAGTGCAGTTGCTTTTGAGCTTTCTATACCTCACGTGCGTGTGTCGAGCGTGAGGAAGCAAAGGTGTATTCCGAGTGGGCGATAGTCACGCGACCAGAAGTTGTTTCAGTCGTTAACGGTGGACTTTGATACGATTTCGTACCTGATTAGCTGATCAAGAGACATTTTAATTACGACATTGCGGCGATGCGCGCGGCTCTGTTACCGGAAACCTACTGAAAAAACATTTACCGACACGCTACATCACTGAGAAAACCCAACGATAGGACGCGCGACGAGATGTGTTTTCATAATTTCTCCTTTGGTCTTCGCTTGGTTTTCTGCATAGCAATACGTTCGTTTATCGTTCCGTTGGGTCCGGGCACCGGTGATCAAGAAACACAACGCCATAAAACAAGCACAGCATTACCATCCCGAATGATCTCCTCTCCACTAGATCACTGCGTGTGAATCTGTCTGTGTGTGAGTTTAGCGAAAAGAGGTAGGATGTTCGATGTTTCTGCTTTCATGTATTCTCTTTGATTGCCCTCGTCCGGCGCGCTATTGTTATTTTATTTTACCGGGAAATGAAAATATACAGTTACGTTACTGTATTGTTGCGGCAGTATTGTTGCAAATGTGATAAAATTTACATGTGATACTTTCAATCAATGTTTAAAGGGTCGATGAAGCAGTCATCGAACTTTACTTGCCTTTAAAACGAGCACTGTGTTTATGAGTGACGCACGTAGTGAAAAATTTATTAGCATTAACAGAAGAAGCAGATGAAACGACAAAGCGATCGCGCTCGGCAAGTACAGACGATGACGACTTTCCGATAAATTTTAATTGTTACGTTTATTTCATAAACATTCATATTCGATTTAACTCTAAAAATGATTTGTTTGAATTATTATGTCTTCAAATATTTGTTCATTGAAATTCTCTTATTTGATCAATTATTTGCCAGCTTCTGTTTCTCTGTTTTGCGTCAGTTTAATATCATTTTAATTAGCTTTGTTATACGCACTGATGAATATTATGATGGTTAACTGCATTATTTCAGCATACGAGTACATAACTCGTTTATAACGTGGAGAACCTGAAGAAAGTTGTAAATTGTTTAATTACTTAATTGGGAAGGAGACAAGCTTTAGATATTTATTGCATGCTCGGAAGAAATATTATTGCAGAACACGCTCACTATTTTGTCTATGTGAATTATTATTACTAATTATTATTACTAGTTCGTGCAACTTAAATGTTTCGTTTTTATTAAGATGACTCTTACGTCACACAGAAAAAATAATGAGTTTTATGATGCGATTACTTGTTATAATTATTAAGTACCCGGCGCCTCGCTTTCAGGCGCTACACTTTTGCGCATTGCATTCATTCAATTGGTCGATATTAACTTGAATCGACTGAAGACAAAAGAGACTTTCTCTCTTCAGGTACAACTTCTTTTTTTATGAGTGCACATACACGTACCACACACATATATTTATTTCCGGAGCACCATCGCACGTGGACGCAGTGGCGCGGCGATAGCACAATAGGAAAGGGGGAAGAGGGAATTTCGAATGAGAGTAAAGAAAGAGATTTTATTGTTCGATGCGTTGTTTTTCCAAGTATCGATACATGAAAGAGAGGGTACCTGCAGATACATTAAGCTATGGCTGCGACACTGTAATTAACGACTGTACGTAGACACTTGTTCCCTTTTTCCGCTACCTCCATCTTTTTCTACCTGTCTGTCTTACGTAACTATACCTGTATCTTGTAATTAGTTTCACGGGAATTGTGCTGTGGCATTACTAGTAACGTTAACGTCAGAATCACGAACCACGATGGGGGAGCAATACCGATATTAGTGGTTAGTACACTGTCCATCGTTACGTACGATTTCATTCGGATGCGATTGACGGGAGCCCTTTTATAGTTCAATCTCATTCAAGCATGAGTAAACATCGTGGAGTGTGTATCTTTTCTTTTTCTCCGTAACCATTCTCTCGTACAATCAAGACGTTACATGGTATTGAGAGAGAGAGAGAGAGAAAGAGAGAAACACACTTTGAAAAAACGTCGAGATGAATTGTTCGTTTATTTAGTTCCTCTCAAAAAATCTTTTTGTAAGATATGCTAGGATGCCTATAATGCACAGATATTAAATATCATTACTGACAATTTTGTTTTAATACAGAAAACATTATTATACATATAATGGCTGATACATAATAAATATATAATAATAAATCTCTCTTGAACATTTTCAAAGAAGAGATAAATAACGGATGTATACATTGCTCGAACGCATTATATCTGAAGGATTTTTTCTTCATTGTTTTCGATGTATATAGCACACTAATGTTCTCTTATTAATATATTACTTTGTAATTTAATGTGCGGAACGTATATTATAGGCAAAATATTTAATTTTCCTTCCTACGGTAAAATCGAGACATTCAAAAATGTATAAAAATAACCAATATTTGTGTACAACATACAAATAAATAGAACATTTTTTGGCTATTGCGTAAACTGTCAGTCCGATTAATATGCGAACTTGAAACATATTAATGAAATATCAAACCGCATGCCAATTATTAATTTTACAAAATATTGTATCATAATGCTGGAATGTTTCATTACTTAAATTGTAATATTGTGATTAATCTATTTGATTGCCGTTTACAATTAAACATTTTGAACCTTTATAAAAAAGTTACGAAAAATGCTACCTTAGCCAGAAATAATTTGTTGTTTTATATATATATATATATATATATATATATATATATACGCACATATAATTGTACATATATATCATGTATATTAGACTGTGAATGTTAATGTGAAAGACAGTTCTTTATTTCGTGTTATTTAAAATAGATTAATTACACGCTCCCGTTTAGCAATGTATTTACATGGCCAAGCACAAACCGGATATATGAGCTTAGAGATAAAAGCGACGACGGGTGATGAGTGGAACGAAGACGACCTTCTGAAGATTTAACTCGGTAGTAAATCGTCACCTGTGTCGCTTGTTGGTGTATAAGGCGACCCGTTTAGAACGAAATACGCACGTTTATTTCTGGTGCTATTCTAGGCAGTCCGCTGCTTTCAGATAAGCCGGTGAAACAGTATTGGATACATAATTATTTATTTTTATAATAAATTTAATTTTGTTATTGAGAAAAATACAAATAAGAGTAATAAAAAGTACAACGTTTAGGATTAATATATTAATCCAATAAGAATTACTAAGAATATTAGAGTTTGACATAAATACATCCTTTTTTCTATTAATTTCTTACATAATCGCATGATAATGGCGATGAGATGTCTAAAAAGATTTCGAGTATTTCTTGAGATGTTTTTATATTGACGCGGAAAATCTTTTCAATCGTTTTTACTAGAGAGACGTCAAATGCCCATTCAAAGTCGGCTGAAGCGATTCTTTCAAGTCGCAAAAGAATCAATAGAATCTGTTTGAAAAGCACGGTAACGTGGTATAATTCCTTGAAGCGGTAAGAGAACATGAAGAGGGTGGAAACTACGGTTTCGGCGCTCTATTGTGTGAAATTTATTTCGTTTCTTTGAGAACCTACAAGAAGTACGATCACTTCCAGAGAGTCGCTCTTTCATAATTGTGCACGAAATCGAAGAGAACTGAGAGAAATACGAGAATTCAATTTAGATTAACAAAATGAAACGTACATTGAAAACACATTTAGCGGATAATATAAATAGTTGAATTAAAACTTCCATGCAGCAAAAAAATGAAAGCTACTCTGTACAATATCTGTTAGACTATACAGTACGTGAACTCATCTCTAATTATATTCAGCTGTGATATCGATACCGATGTCCTAATTTAACCACCCGTGAGGTGAGTGACGTCTGACAGAGAAACGAGGAAAATAGCGAGCGGAGTAGAAATAGAGGAAGGACTTTTGAAACGAGGAGACCAATTTTGCGATGAGCGCTACGGTTGTCGCTAAAAGTTTGTCCATATACGGATGGCCAGCTGTTACTATTACGCCATTACCGACGTCTACAGTTACGACATTTATTCCGCCCATACAGCCGAAAATGTGTGACAACGGGAAGATGTGCCGAAAGTGCAAGATACCTTGTTTCAATTGCCACATTACGGCGGCACTTAGCTGGATGTATTTTCTTTTTTTATTTTTTTTCTTGCATCCAAGGAGACGACAGAGTCGACGCGCAAGGCTGAAAGAGCCGCTGGCTGCGGTTGTAAGGCGAATAACGAGGGTCACTAAAGGGGTGGAGACACGTCGCCGGATGTTGAGGTAGGACCGAAACTTGCGCCCGTAGCGGCTGATGGTTTTCTAAGGAAAGTGGACAGTACTTGCGCGAGACGACCCGCTCTCCTTCAAGGCTTGACCCCTTTTTTAATTACATCCAGAGGGGTAGATGAGATGTGACGTTGGGAATCATGCTCCAAGATTTAACCGAAATTACACGCAAAAGAGCTACGAGATCAATTTATAATGTCTATAAAGACGAGCGATAATGCAAAGCACGTTTGCTAAGATCGCGTTACTGCGGTATTTAATTATTTCTCAAAAGACACCTTTTAATGATTAGGATGAATATTTTCCTATTTGCACGGTGGGCTAAAGTTTTAAAAATTAAATTCTACAGAGAAAAACATAGGAAATGTTCCACGAGTTTCATTTTGGTAAAACTAGCGACGGTACTTTCATCAAGACGTCCTATCACGCTCTAAGTAGCCGATCGAAGCGCTAGTTAAGCGGCAGACTGTCCTTAGGGACAGAATGAAAAGTACGATGGCGGGATGCACTCGGCACGTGTGGAATGAACATAGGGACGGTCGTCCTTTTCTTTCTACCGAGGGAAATATCTTCTAACGTCGTCAGAGTAACAGAATTGTTGACTGGAATGGAATAGCTCGCGAGGTAGTCTTGTAATAAATCGGTTTGAGCTCTCTGGAAACGGCGAGTCGCGCGTTGTCGTAGTTTGATAAAGTTTGCAAACCCTCCTCAGAGTTTGTTGGTTCAATATGTAATTATGATTGAGCGCAGAAGGAGAGGGGGGGGAGGGGGCAGAGGGATAACGCTGAGAGTTGATATTATTTATACAAAGTAATCTGGCAAGGTAGATTGCTCTTTCTGGACCACTTACCGAGATTTGCGCAATTTTCGAGCAATGTGTACACCCGAATACAGTAAACGGACATGTTTCCGAGGCTTTGTGTCAGTTAAGTCAGGCAAAAAAAAAACAAGAATACGATTATGTAAAGGATTACGAATAATATTTTGTCAAAATACAAAATTCTTGTAGCTGTTTTGGTCGTGAGCTCGTTAAACAAATTAGTGGAACATTTTAGAACGTGATGTAGATACACGATATAGGCAGCATTCAATAATTTAGTCATCTTTTCTTTTTTACGAAAATTAAGTATTATACATATCTAAGTAAACGTAGGATGACAGATCGATTGAAGACATCAGATTATCGAGATTCGCGATTAATTGTTTCCCCATCGATATCTATCTTTTCGAAAGACCCCGAGAACACGGAGGCGGCCGATCTGCAGAGGAAGCTGGAAATGCTGAACAACATGATGGACCAGGAGGCACGGGCCGAACAGGCACGAAGGCAGATATTGTACAATATAGGCCACTGTAAGTACCGTTAAATTACAGTTTAGATGGCTGATATCTTATTTGAATTACTCTTTACGGCGCGAGAAAAACATTTCCGAACGATTCTGGCTTTAACCAGGCACTTTTGTTTGTGATATACTCGAGGATTAATTTACGTCTCTCGATATAAACCGAGAGAGTGAGAAATCGCGATATCGATCTTTATACAATAACAGAATTAATATGTTAAATTAAAAAATACAGATATTGCATTATTTTGATTCCAGTTTGATTCTGCGGATATTTTTTACTCACGACCGATCTATAATGCGCTTTATTGACGTTCTCGATCGTTACTACTTTTTTTTTTTTTTTTTGGTTCAACTCCGAGGAGAATAAAAAACATGCTGCGCGAGAAAGATCGATTGTCATGCGGATAACGCTGTAATATTTACATCGCGAGCGCTAATTTTCTGCAATTTACGTCACACACAAGTGCCTACGACACTTTCATCCACACATTGAGTCGTCTGACATACTTGCAGTATTTTTAGAAACCGTGGCTTTCTAGGTCGTTCGCTTGAACGCTACTTCCGAGTAAGTCATAAAACTTTTACGCCTTTGTTTTTCCATGCGAGAAATCAATTTGGTTCCGTGCTGGTTCCTATTTTGCAATCGGCGACCATACGTCGCGTGTCTTACCCACGGAGAGTATGTAGCGTGGTACCCTGAAGAAACAGGCATACGAGACGCCATTTCATATGTGTTATCGGCTATCGACGTGTCGTCGGTAACTTACCACCCAGTTGTTACACCCTTTCTAGCAACCCCTAGCCCGTATAACAGCTATGACAAGGCATGTAGCAAGCAGAACTAGTTCTTTCTCTGTACTGAATAAATCGTTAGTGTCTGGCCGATCTTTTCGTTCTATGTTTTTGCAAACGTTCTATAATATCCACCGTACGGTAATTTGCATTCCTACCGGTCCCAATTTCCAAAAGAAAAAAGACACACACAGAAATTAAAGAAAAGAAAAAGAAACTAATTGAGATGATATGCCTATATAATGATCAATTTGTCGCATGGCTGTTAACTATACTTATCTTGCTTCCTGCTATTGCACCACTTCAGTTCCCGGATTCTATCAATATCGACCAATTCTATCTGCGGGAAGTTGCGAAAACTGTCACGACGAAGTTGGAATTGGCTTCACATTTTCCTCAGGGAAACGAACGCGAAACCGTCAACTCACTGTTCTGATGTAAACATAAATTTTGTAAAATACATTATCGATTTGTGTTCTGATAGGCAGGCCTGCAAATAGGATGTAGTGGATTATTGAAAAAAATAATTTACATTTTTGCCTGTTTAAATTATGACTTTTATTTTCTTCTTTTAGTTGTGTACGTTTTGTTTCCTAATAGTTTTCAATCGCAGGAAAATAAAATAATTTTTATAAACGTTGCAGAAGCGAGGCGACGCGCGACGTTCCAATATTTAATGTAAAATTGTCAGGGCACTATCAGGCGTCGTTAAAGACTTTTATTCCAGTTCATCTGATTATTTCTCCCAATACATTATACATTGTAATCTATCTTTCAGCGGGATACTCGGAGGACTCTGACTACACGTCGGATTTGAATTATCCAGTAGGTGGACAGGGTGCGAACAGCTCGGCTTCGCAGTTTCGTACAGCGGCTAACCAATTGGCTACACCTCAAAGATCCCTCGAGACATCGAGAGAAAATAGTTACGAGAGAGACGATCATCAGGTATTGATCGACGATAAAAAACTTGTTTGGGACACTTTTTAAACGAAATAGATATGCTCATAGATCATTATTAATGATCTCTGACATAATATTCAATAATTTTAAGTTATTTAATTGCAAAGCCAAAAATTACCTGGACATTATTATTTAAACAATTTCTAATCCATTTATCTTTCCGTCCGCGACGTTTTGATTATACGATAATAAATTAAGAGAGTAACATCGCCAGATTCCAGTCACCGTCGGAGGAAGACTGGCACCTAATAATTACGGAAGTTACGGAGGTTCGGGGCACAGTCCGAGGTACGATGAGCCATATCCGGAGGATGGCCTACCGCAGCGGTACTTGCAAACCCAACAGCATCCTTCAGAGTCTTCCGAGCCACTCTTCTACAACAGTAGACCGAAACATTATAAGGAATACAGGTATTATAGAAACGTTAAGAGAATTCCCGAATTAACGTACTCGACAATACGGTATTAGACCAACGCTAAACATATTGATGATTCCTGTAATAATATATGTGTAACGCTGTTTTGTGCGAAAGTAAAAATATAGAAGAGCGTTTACTATTTATGCGCCAAATGCGCACAGCCCTTATTGTTAAATTTAAAGAGATTAATACGATGAAGGAAAATCGTTTATATTATTTTCTTACCTGATTTAGACGACGGAAGCACACGTGGGATTATGAGGACAGGTACGATACAAGCGCGGTCGCGCGGTTCTATGAGAATTTCAGTGAACCTCTTTTACAACACATATTCACTCACGCATACGCGATTATCAACTTTATTTATCATGTTTTGTTCTTACCGTGCATATCACGATCGGCACCACATCGTACATTACCGCAACGCTAGGTTGGCTTGTGATTGCATTGCACTCAATTAATCGTATGCAATTACAAACACATCGATCGCAACAGTGATTACATCAAGCAAGCCATTCGTTAAGATGTAGGCCACCTACATCGTTGAGCACTCGTTTCGCCTTAATAATGTACATAAGAAAAGAGACTCATGCTTTTAGTTTTAAGAGTTGTACGTGATTTATATTTTAGTTGCACGTGGCTTTGCCTTTGTGACCTTGTGAAAATATTTCGAGAATTTTAACGAGAAGAATCCATACTATCTGTTGTTCATAATATCTAATCCATAATACCTATAATACGTTATTTAATTCGGAGATATTAATCCGTAAGTTAAAGCAATGCGTTAAATCAATTCACATTTGCAACAAGCATTTGCATGGTGCAGTTAGTAATTGCGGTCAATCATTTAAGAAGATCGACAAAAAGTTTCTTATCACGAGTCATTTCATTTTCGGCTCAATCCCTTCATTTTGATGTGATCAAAAAGTTTTGATCGTTATCTTATGCTTTCAGCCAAGATGGCTGGTACAGTGAGGGTACATATGATTATCAAGGCACGAGGGTTGATGATACGAAAATTTATAGCGATACTGAATATTATTCAAACAACACGACGACTACCACAAGAAGACCGAGAGGAAAAGGTATTATGTCCTGACTTAATGCATTGCGAATTATTCGATAAAAATTTTTTCCATGTTTTTGTTGATTCTTTTTTCCCCTACTCTTATATAGAATCAATAGATATGTTCAATTATACACTGATGGATAAAATATATATTAATTACGTTATGCATATTTTTTATTAAATTAAATTTATTCTTTTTAAATTTTATTGAATATTCGCTATAATGTACTGTTAAGAATGAAGATAAATATGAGTGACGTTTTTTGTCTGTTTTCCAAGCAATTCCGTATAGGAGACCATCTCTGGAGAGACAGATGACCCTATACGACGATCACTCGTATTACGTTGATGGATATAGCAGCGACGGTAGAGTGGGTAAAATGAGCGCCACGTATCCAGAATGCGAGACAGATATTAGGTATAACGAATACTACGACACCATAACGGGATATGTATATCAAGATGAAAGGTAAGTTAACACAGCGCTAATAAATGCCGTAAAGAAAAACAACAAAGTCGACAAAAAGAAAAACTGAATTTCCGTTTCTCTTTCTCTCATTACAGATATGGTCAGGATGACGAGGACAGACAGTGGGACAGTGGAGGGAAACGATTTTTGACAACAAATACGTATTATGAAAATAAACGAAACAGAAAAACACTTCCACAAAGGCCGGCTTCGAGTATCGGTATACACCGGCCAGATTATAGACCCACTGTCACCAGACAGCGTAGCTACGAATCGGAAGAGCTGGACTATAAGTACGTCATGTTTTATTATAAAATTTTACTTTTTCAATTTTATTATAAACAAGCGAAATTTTGTCGGATGTATTTATGGAGTTATGATAATTGGAAAGATTTCTAAAACATAATATATATAACGTATATAATAATATAATATGAAGTATACATTGTTGTATATGTTAATATACTTTTGATGTTCTTTGTAAAGCGGATATAATACTCGTCGCCGGAAGATCTTGCAGCCGCAGCAACGTCCGATGTCGCGGCAGGAGGGTGGCACCGGTAAGAAACTACCTCCGACCCCGACCAAGCCAAGCAATGTGGTGATCAACCGTAAGCTCGCCTCTTTGCCCGCTACGCCGAGCAGACAACTGCCAAAGACCAGAACGCCCTCCGAAGAGAGCTACTATAAATCCGATTATAACGAGGACTATAATTACGCTTATCGTAGTCAGGACAATCTGCCGCAGGACACGTATACGGAGAACATTTATAGCCAGCAGCAGAGCGGTCAGACCGATCCTGCCAACAAAACTCGGTACCCCGAGATAAATCAGGATAATCAGTACAATTACGCGACGCAAGTTGACGGCCAATATGGTCAGTCGTATCCAGAGCAACATGCACAGAATAGCTACGAACAAACGACAACGTACACGCAACAAAATTCGTACAAGGACGAGTATCAGCAACCTTACACGCAGCAAAACACTCAGACGTATCAGGAAGCGTATGTGGACACGACATATCCAATCGCCAGCCAGGCGAACGATCACCAGTATGCGAATCAGTCGAAGAATCAGTACGATAAGCCCGACGGCATGATAATTGAGAATAATTATCACGAGATGGGCTTCGATCAGAATAATGTTCAGTATCAGCAGCCGGACTATAAGCAACAGGACGTTTATCAGGAACAATACGATGATTACAGCACCACCGTGTCGACAAGTGTTTATGATCAAAATAACGTCACGAACACCTATAATCAGTATCAACCGGAACAGTATGATTCCCAGTACAATATCAATACGTCAACCGATTATCAGAAGACTTATCAAGAGACGTATAATCAAGTGCCTGTTACGTCGCAGGATAATTATCAGGAATCCTATACGAAACAGCCGCAGGAAGATTTCGTAAATTATCAAACGCCGTACAATAAGCAGAATGACGTGCCTACGACGTATAAGAACAACTATCAGGAAACTTATCAGAATTATCAAGAGTCTTACGATGAGTATCCAGACTCGTATCAAGGATCCTTTGAGGAACAACAGCGTTACAAAGAGGGTTTGTCGACGGTGACAGACAGAAGACAGAGTGTAGTGCCTGAGCTATCCGTGACCACACCACGAGGTCAGACGAGAACGAATGGCTATCCGTCGAGTGAATCCGAATATCCCTATCAGTCTCAAGAGAACGAGGACGCGTTGAACAGAAGAAAGAAGCTTGGTGGCAAGCGCGAAGCTAGCCCGCTTCTTCAGCAGAACACAGATTCGCTCGAGTCGAGGGACGACGAGCTAAAAGATTCGTTCGACACCGCCGTAAGCTCTGTCGATAGCAGTCAACTCAAGAAGGCATATAGTGAATATTCAACGGCAGGTGATTCAAGTCCCGCGCACGGCATCTTGGTGGATTCTCCGCAAAGTGTCGCTCAATCACAGACGACGACAATGGTTAATCATGTAACGGCCAATCACGTAACTACCACCGCGATGGTGCACACCACCACAAATGTTATAAATGGAAAACGACCGTTAGCCAGAACAGATTCCTATCAGGAAGACATTATCGAGGACGAAGATTATCCGGAAATTATTCCCAAGGAGACCCAAAGAAAAGATTCACAGCTATCACATCAGAGTCAGCACTCTCAGTCAACACTCTCGCAGAAACCGAAACTTACGAGAGGGGACTCTTACGTTTCGGATAACTACACTGAAGAATCTTATGGTCGTAGAGAATCGTATGCTCAACTGCCTAGGAAGGATTCCTTCTCGACCACTGAAGGATTTAAACCGCCTCTCACCAGGACAGATTCCTATCAACAGAGAGAGTTACGAAGTAGCAATTACGGACATAACTTTACTACGCCACAACCTATTTCCAGAGCAGAGAGCTATCAACGCGGTCACTTCAAGGATCAAGAGTCGATAGATCAGAGCGACATTGTCTTGAGCAACGCGATGAACGGTGACTATCAGATGCGGGACGAGACTCTTGATAGGTACGAAATAAAAATACGACTCTAAATTATAATAATTAAAATTTTTTTTCTTTGAAATATCGCTTTGCAAACAATTTTTTTTCTACCGAAGGTACGAACGGGATGAGGAAGCCTTGCTTCGTAACTCTCGAGAGGGCTCATTGGTCGATCAGTACAAAGGAACTCCGCCTTTGTCGCATGAAAGTCCACGTGGTAAGATTACTTTGCTAATGATTAATTAAATAAGAAACATTAACAGTAAAAAGAAATTAGCAATTAGGACACAGCGCTGACTTTTAAATGCTCTTTTAATTCTTCTTATTGTTAGTTGTATTGAATCTTTAAATTCATCTTATCAAATATTTACTGTATTGTATTGAAATACGACATTGTTTGACATTTTCTCTAGCTAATTAATCGATTGGCTGATTCAATTTCAGGGAGTATAATAAAGCAGGCGTCGTTAGATGAAAGCGTTCAGATGGATACTCCGCCGAGAAGTCCGCCGGAACCGCCAGCCGATGAGGAACTTCTCGGGATGGTCGCGCCGGTACCCACGCAGCTGAAGGAACGTCCAGAAATGACGGCAAGACAGCGATGGCATTGGGCGTACAATCAGATCATCATGCAGCTAAATGTACGTAAGACTTAACGACATACAAATTACGTATTTTTAATCTTTTGCGTACGAAGATAACGAAAACTATCAGAGCGCTAATAATAATTGCCAATAAATTTTCGATGTTTGAAATTTCGGCCATTAAACCGATCATGCTGGCATTCAGTTCGAACGGTCAACGATCGCAAAGGCAACCTTTGGAAAAATGCGGCGATGCCAGCATCGTCGACAGCGACCCGCATTTGTCGTAGTCCTTCACGACAAACTACGATAGCCTTGTCAATTATTACCTTCACGTAACAGCAATTCGTGGCACACGGAGACGAGCTACCCGGTTCTCCGGTTTGTCGCTCATTTGTATGTTAATTGTTCAAGGACGGAAGGTCGCTGGCAGTACGTTGATCTTTATCGAATATATTTAATATGGCTGCGAGAACCACGAGAGAGGGACTCGTCGATTATATGTACATTTTAATATTATTTGTATAAACTAGTTTCGTCCATATTTAGCGATCGCTGGTGTGTCATTGTGTCATAGTGATTGATAGAACGCTGGCGACGTTATCATTAATGCAGAGGCAGGCGCAGTTTTGTTCTCTATCGATTGACAGAAAAATGCTTTTCCACGACCAGACAAAAACAACACTGGACTTAGTATACCTTCATCGGTATATACATACTATGTTGGCTTATATATCAGCTGAAAAACGATTGAGCAAATATCTCGCAAATGGCGTGCAGATAAAGAAGTGTGACATGTGACGTTACTTTCCGAGAAGGATGCGACGAAATGTTATAACCGGATATTCGCGTGACGTGTCGATAGCATTGTTTCACCAAAGTATTCGTTTCAGTCATTCTTATAAGAGGCATCATGCATTACGGCATAATACATTACGATAGTTTCCTGCCTTATCTTGCAAAAATGTCACTTCCTCGCGACACAGACATATTTTTTTCGTAAATTGCGCGTTAATATTCTGTATCATGCTAATCTAATAACGAATGTTAAACGTTATTATCGTCATATGCCATTATTGATTTAAGTGTGAAGCAAATGCTCGATACAAAGTACCGTCGGGAATTATTGATGCTCGTTATCGCCTTGGCATCGCCACCTTAAAAATGTACCGCTCATTGTCGGATAGTCCGATGCCAGATTAACGCCTGGTTTACACGAAACTTCCATTAACGCAGTCTTGTTGGCCCGAACGAAAGTACTGGAGTACGCACCTGGTGCACTCCTGGGAACCGCAGCAGTCGGTGTATTTGTGTGCCCGAGAAACTTTGATACTACTGGTGGAAAATGTAAATTCGTGCGAAGCCCCGTGGGTGGGCCGAAACAGGCAGTTGCTGAAGCGATTGTTTGTTTTCCGCTTCCACGGCTTGGAAACCGTGCTAGGAAGGCCGGTCTCTTGGTGTCGTAATTGCCACAACCAACACCATTTTGAATAGTTGATTTAAAAAAAAGATACTACGCGTTACTGCACGATTATCGTGAAATAACTCGCAAATGCGGTTTACAAAAAAAAAAAATGAATAAAGACAGGGAATAATAAAGCGAAAAAATCGCAGTACCATGACATTGTTTGCGTACCATTTAAATTAAACAAACGAACCACGCAAGTATGTTCTTCGTACGTAAAAGAACAATAGCTGAATTTGCTGTTACCCTCACGGGCCTCAATTATCGTCTATACCGTGACCTCGCGCATTCGTTGGTGTTACGCTGCCTCTCGTTGTCCGTTTGCCGGAAGAATTGTCCTCGGCGGAATAAACGTTCTACGGGAACCAATTTAAGATTGTTTCGCCGACTCGGTGCGAAGGTTCGGTTTTCACGACACATAACGCATTCTTGTAAATCAACCGTTTAAATCTTATGCGAAAAAAAGTCGTAGGAAATCCATCGTTCCGTACATTTTGCGAACGTCGAAACTCTTCGCAAAAGATATTTTCTCAGAATGTTTCTCATTTTCTTTCTCTCTTTCTCTCTTCGCGCACTGCAAAAAGAGAAACGATCGGATCGCATTAGGACGGATATTTCAACGACGGAGAAATTTTTCTGCCGCTCGGGACCGAGTTTCTTGCTAAAGCGATTTATAGGAGCTTAAGGGTCATCTACCCGAGCGTATTCTTTTCCTCCCTTCTTTGTTTCTTACTGATAAAATAGCTTTTACGTGTAGACACGTTCTTATACTTGAGTGTGTCGGTAGTCATCGCCGTCGTATTACCCCGCATGTCGATGGATTTCTCCGTCGCGTTTTTTTATATTATTCACGTAAAAAAATAGGGTCGCCGGTCACTTTGCATTTTATTCGGATTCCTTCGCGTCGCATACATTTTGCATTCCGTCGTCGAACGCGCCTTGATAAAGCTTCATCATGCCTCCATTCCATTCCCCACGCACAATTCTTTACGCTTACGCTTACGTACTACTATTCACGGAAAACTCGGTCGCTTCATCTCGAAATACAATGTAAGCATATATAGGTCATTGCAACTCACATATGTACTCTATATTTCAATTTCCTATTACTTAACTGTGCGTTCAATACGGTATATATTTGTATTTTAATTAATTAAATAATTAATACAATATAGGATACATCTTACATACTGTTTAATAAACAAGCACGCCGGTTGAAAATGATTACAGAGTCAAATAAAGGTGGCAGAAAAATTTAATAACTTTAAAATAATTTTGGCAGAATATAAAATTTAATCTATGACAAGTCTGAATAATCTATGAATATTCTGATTACTTTATGACAATTCGGTTAATGACGGACGTTCACAACAAATATAGTAAATAACACATATGGAATTACACACATATAGAATAGAATACATATAAGAATACACAACAATCAGAAATTACTAGGGTTAATAAATTATAAAATTATTCATACAATAACGTCAAACGGTTATTCAAATTAATAATCATGCATTCCATACCATAAGCTTTATGCAATCATATTATAATCGTAATATTTACAAATGAATCATAAAATTAGTTGAGAATGATAAGCGTAATGAGAATTACGGAACATTACAGTGATTCTAGATTTTTACATCAATAGTATTTCAAATGAATTTACAATATTTCAAGTAATTAACGCATATGCAGAAGAAGGTTACACTGAAACTTTTGATTCATACATGTTTAACATTTATCAAAAAATGTCTCTAAACAGTTGATTGAATGACGTCTGATAGTGACGCCAACATGTGAACGCATCTAAATAGATTACGTTCGAAAGTACGACGGTATGAAAATGTCTCTGAATAATTGCTGAATAGTACAGCTGAATGGGAACCTCTGAATTGAGTTCTGTCCTGTCGGTTCGCCGTCGTGCTAATCCGAAACAGGATGAAAACTTTCTCAAGAACTCAATTGAAAACTCTCTACAGAGGTTCCGTGTACCTGGAGCTCGATCTCCTGGTCTCTCTCTCTCAGCAGGCCGTAGAATTTAGAGTCGAATGTCCCTCTCTCTCACTCTCTCGATAGGCCGTAGAATTTAGGGTCGAATGTCCCTCTCTCTCACTCTTTCTGCTCGTCGTGGTGACTGCAGGAATTGAACTCGAACTCTATCTTTCAGCAACCCGTAGGGTCTGCAGAAACTGATTATGCAGTGTACTTGGCCGTGGTAAGTCTCTACTTTGAATGTGCAACCAATTTGCACGAGATACGTGGCACGTAACGAAAACCTTTACAATACGTGTGTATTGTAATCTGAATGAACGTCTTACTCTGACGCTCGTCTCAGAAAGAATGAATGAAAATCTGACTGTCTGTTTGTAGCGTCGTCAAGAGAAATTGGGTCAAACAAAGCAAGATCAGACGTGAGTCGCGTCGAGGAGTCGGTCAACGTCCTCGGTATCAATCATGTACGAATGTACACAACTACATAGAAACCTTCTCATGCATATGCGTCCTTTAATTTTCTGAACATTACCGCCCGCCTTCATTAACCTCCGTTAATGAACAAATTAGAGATTATCATTGTTGATAGGTAATGGGCAGAGTTTTGCAATTGGTCGTTTTAGAATTGATTTTTGTGTCCGAATGGACACGACTCGTACAAGACCATCAGGGCCCGGGTGAGTTTGAATTATGCGCCCTAGAGGCCATTTAGACGGAGGGTAGCGCTCGTCAATGACTAGCACAAGGGAGCCATTTGACAGAGATGGAGATGGTTGATTCCACTTATGAATAGAATAGTAGCGCTGCAGACATTCCCTGGACCATCGCGACCAGAAACTATCCAACATTTGACGGGTCAATTGCCATCGAGAAAGTCGTGAAGACTTTACTGTCTCCAACGATGGTTCGGGAATGACTGAAGGTGCATTTCCCACGAGAAAGTGCCCAGGAGTCAAGGCCTGAAGGTCATCAGGATCATCCGTAAGAGGACTCAAGGGCCGTGAATTGAGTACTGCCTCAATTTGAGTTAGCAACGTATTCATCTCCTCAAACGTGAGCAATGTATCTCCCACTACGCGTTTTAAATGATATTTGACGGACTTAACTCCAGCCTCCCATTTTCCTCCAAAGTGAGGAGCAGCCGGAGGATGAAACTTCCATTGAGTGCCGTCGTTCGCTAGGACGGATGCCAACTCGCCTAGTTCCTTTGTTGAGGAAGAAAATAATCTTTTCAATTCGCAATCTGCTCCTGTGAAATTTGTTCCGCAATCGCTAGTCAACGTCGCACATATTCCTCTTCGAGAGGTGAAACGTTTATATGCTCCAATAAATGCCTCGGTGGTATAATCAGTGACCAATTCTAGATGAATTGCCGAAGTCGAAAAACAAACGAACAAAACCATATATGCCTTATACGTTTTGGCATTTTTTCCTTTCCAGGTTTTTATAGTGAAAGGGCCAGCATAGTCAACGCCTGAGTGCAAGAAAGGACGCGAAGGTGTGATTCGTTCAGATGGAAGTTGTCCCATTAGTTGTTGAGCTCGACTTTGTCGATATCGAGTGCATTTTACACACTTCAAAATAAAAGAGCGTATAGGAGCCCGCCCTCCAACGATCCAATAGTTGTTTCTGATATAATTAAGCGTGAGTTGTGTTCCTCCATGCATTGTTCGTAAATGGGAGTCTAAAATAATCAACGAGGTTAACGGTGACTTTCTCGGAAGAATCAGAGGATGTTTTGCGTTCGGAGGTAATAATGAGGCCTGAAGGCGACCTCCTATTCGTAGTAATCCGGTAGCGTCAAGAAAGGGAGTTAGTCTAGCAAGTGAATGAGATTTAGGCAATGATTGTCCGCTCGAAAGGAGTCTTTTTTCTTGACCAAATGAAGAATTTTGAATATGTTTTATCCAGAAAAATCGTGCATTGTCTATTTCTTGTGTGGTTAGTGGGATTGTTAATGATGATTGTGGATGCTTGCGCATTCGAGCAAGTACACGCTGACAAATGGCAGTAATGCGGAACAATTTCATTACTGTGGAATATTTATGAACAAGATCCCAAAGTGGTGGAGGCGTGAGATTAGTTGTGAAAATCTTAACTGGACGTTCTACAAGGTTTTCGTTAACAGAAAGTGCCTTGGGTGGCTGTGGCCACTTTGAGGAATTTTGTGACAGCCATGGGGGTCCGGTCCACCATGTTGGGTGTTCCGATAATTGAATGGGAGTCAATCCTCGGGTAGCAAGATCAGCCGGATTCTCATTACCCGGAACAAATTTCCAACGTGCGGAAGGTAAGGTTTCCTGAATGTAACACACTCGGTTGTGAACGAATTCTTTCCATCGAGATGGATGATTATTAATCCACGTGTATGTAATGGCAGAATCCGTCCACAGATAAATAGGAATATTTCCAATTTCAAGTACCTTCAATATGTGTGAACTTAACTTTACTAACAGAACAGCTCCGGAAAGTTCGAGTCTGGGTATCGTAAGTTTCTTTAATGGAGCGACTTTTGTCTTTGAAGCCACAAGATTTATTGAAATGATGCCATTTGAATCTGTAGATCTAAGATATACAGCGGCAGCAGCTGCTTGTTGGGAAGCATCACAGAAACCATGAATTTCGATTTTATCCGTTGACTTGCATCCAAGCCAACGAGGAAACGTGAGATGAGTCATTTCTTGAAGAGTATTGAGAAACGTGGTCCACTTGTTGGTTACCATCATAGGAAGATGGTCATCCCAATCGAGTTTAATGGCCCACAATTCTTGAATGAGTATTTTTGCTTTAATAGTGATTGGAGATAGCAAACCTAGGGGATCGAACAATGTTGAAATGGTGGACAAGATAGATCGTTTCGTAATGTGTTTTGTAGAAGGAAGTTTTAAGGTAAATTGAAAGGCATCAATTGCTGGTTGCCAGCATAATCCTAATGCGTTAAAAACTGTACTATCTTTGAATTCTAGCGATGTGAGGTTCGTTTGATGTTCAGTTGGAATGTCTTTAAGAATGGAAGGATAATTACTTATCCACTTTCGGAGAGTGAAACCGCCCGCCATGCAGAGTTGATTTAATTGAGTAATGATCGGTTAAACTTCGTCGATGGAATCTGCGCCTCCAAATACATCATCGACATATCGCCCTTTTGTCAACGATGGAATGGCACGAGGAAAGTTTTGACCTTCGTCTTCAATAAGTTGAAGTAAAGTACGAAGTGCCAAAAAAGGAGCACAAGCTAGTCCATATGTGACGGTAGTTAGTTCATATGTACGAAGACAGTTGCTCTGATTGAACCACAGAATACGTTGGAATTTCCAATCTTCTGGATGAACCTTGATTTGCCTGTACATCTTCTCCATATCAGAGACAAAGACACAATGAAATTTACTGAACCACACGAGAACATCAAATAGATTTGTTTGGAGTTTTGCTCCTGTGTGAAGAAGATCATTTAACGATACGCCGGAGGTAGTTCGACTGGAACCATTGAAAACAACCCGGAGTTTGGTGGTGAGACTGTGCTCTCTCATAACTCCATGATGGGGAAGGTAATACACAGGTTGAGGTTCAGGTTGAGATTCAGGGACTATTTGCATGTGTTCTAAGCTTTCATATTCGGACATGAATTTTGAATATAACTGGGCGTAAACAGAATTAGTTGAAAACTTGTTGGATAAGTTTGTACTTAATCGAACGGCATTATTTCGTGAGTTGCCTAACTGATCAGGAGACCGTTTGAACGGTAGTTTAACGATGTATCGACCATGAGCGTCTCGACTGTGTGTAGATACGAAATGATTTTCGCACTCTTGATCAGCGGAAGATAAAGATGAAGTGTTTACGGAAGGAATCTCATCTATTTCCCAAAAACGATGTAATAATCTGTAAAGTTCATCATCGACAGATACATGGTAGCTGTGCGAGGTATTACTAGAAACGTTAGTGTCTGTTGGACCGGACACAATCCATCCAAGTTTTGTGAATTGAGCAGTGGGTGAATGTGGGGGTCCCTTGATAACTTTATTTTCAATAATATGTCCATATATATCGGCGCCTAAAATTAAATCGATGGACCGAGGGGAAAGAAAATTCGGATCTGCCAATTGCAGTCCTTTTAGGTGCGGCCATATTGGTTTGTTAATTTGAGTAGAAGGAATTGATGTAGTAAGTTTACGTAAAATGTGTGCTTGAATTGAAAAATCAAACTTATTAAAACGATCTCTTAATTTAATAGTTGTGACACCCTTAGTTTTATTGGAATGTTGTGCACCGATTCCTACCAAAGAAATTGATGAGTGATTTCGAGGAAGTCGAAGTTGCTGAACGATACGTTCTGAAATCAAAGAGATTTCCGATCCTTGATCAAGTAAGGCTCGGATTTCGAAGGTTTCTTTGGTAGGTGATATAACCAGCACCCTCGCCGTAGCAAGAAGAACACACGGAATGTTATTATTTAGTCAACTGGAATGAAGAGTCTGAGCTTCAGAGGAAATTGAAGGTGTCGAACTATCCGATGATTCGACGGATTTTTTAGTAGTGTCGTGTTTAGATGAATTAAACTTATTATATTCTTTATGAATTGATGTATGATGACGCCGTCCGCATTTCTGACAGCGCTTTGTTATTTGACAGGCCGAGACTCGATGCGTTCCTAAGCAATTGAAGCATAATTTGTGCTTGTTGATAAGCGCGACTTTTTGCGGAACAGATTTTGAAGTGTACTGTGAACATTTAGATACATAATGATTTGATGAGCAGATAGGGCAGATGAATGAACTATTTACTTTATTTTCGGTTGACTTTCCTTGATAATGAGATTTGACTGCTTTTGAATTTGGCTGTAGTGGGAGTAAACCAGATCGAGAATTTTCAAATGCTTGAAGAGTTAACAATTGAGAAATGAGAAATTCACTAAATTGTTGCCAAGTAGGCGGCTCCTTGGATGATCCTAATTGTTTCTCCCAAGCCTTAACAGATTCGGAATCGAGACGTTGCACCACGACAAAAATAAGAAAATCATCCCATGTCGAGACAGGGCGTTCTAAACTTTCGAAATTTCGGTAAATTTGCATAACTTGTGTATATAATTTCTTTAGTTCCACGGCAGATTCTTTCGTCATGCGCTTGATTGAAAACAATGAATTCATTGCTGCGTGAACGAGAAGACGTTTATTTTCATAAAATGAATTTAGTGCATCCCATGATCTCTGAAAATTTTCAGCTGATAACGTTGTATTTTTTAATATTGAGGCGGCGGAGCCAGTGAGACTGATTATCAAATACTGAAGCTTTTCTACGGATGACAATGTCGGATTTGAAATAACAAGCGATTGAAATAAATCTTTAAATGAAAGCCAATCCGACGGAGTTCCGTTAAATTTTGGGAGATCAAGTCGTGGGAGACGCGCATGATGAAAGAATGCCGGAATTTCAGGAGAGGAGAATGATGCGACCTGAGTAGACGGTGTACTAGGAACGCCTTCCTGCTCAGACTCGAGTAAAGAATTTATTTTGTCAACTACATTAACGTAATATTCATGAGTTTGAGAATAAAGATTTGTAGTAAAATATACGTGACTTTGAATAACAAGACGATCATCGTCATTTAATTCGTGCATTGCTACTAATATTGCCTTGTGTTCCAAGCAGAAACGCTCCCAGTCATCTTTCAAGGTCGACAAGCGAGACTTTACTCTATTCGTAGTAACATCTGACAATCCGTCACCAACAAAACTATCATATGCCTTCGTTATGAATTTAGATAAAATAAACTGTTGCTCAATGTGAGCTTGCACGTGGCTGAGCCTCATCTTCAATAATTCTCCGTTCTCTTCTCTTTTTTTTTTTGTTTTATATATATCCGGCTCGAAGGACCAAAAAATGTTTAATAAACAAGCACGCCGGTTGAAAATGATTACAGAGTCAAATAAAGGTGGCAGAAAAATTTAATAACTTTAAAATAATTTTGGCAGAATATAAAATTTAATCTATGACAAGTCTGAATAATCTATGAATATTCTGATTACTTTATGACAATTCGGTTAATGACGGACGTTCACAACAAATATAGTAAATAACACATATGGAATTACACACATATAGAATAGAATACATATAAGAATACACAACAATCAGAAATTACTAGGGTTAATAAATTATAAAATTATTCATACAATAACGTCAAACGGTTATTCAAATTAATAATCATGCATTCCATACCATAAGCTTTATGCAATCATATTATAATCGTAATATTTACAAATGAATCATAAAATTAGTTGAGAATGATAAGCGTAATGAGAATTACGGAACATTACAGTGATTCTAGATTTTTACATCAATAGTATTTCAAATGAATTTACAATATTTCAAGTAATTAACGCATATGCAGAAGAAGGTTACACTGAAACTTTTGATTCATACATGTTTAACATTTATCAAAAAATGTCTCTAAACAGTTGATTGAATGACGTCTGATAGTGACGCCAACATGTGAACGCATCTAAATAGATTACGTTCGAAAGTACGACGGTATGAAAATGTCTCTGAATAATTGCTGAATAGTACAGCTGAATGGGAACCTCTGAATTGAGTTCTGTCCTGTCGGTTCGCCGTCGTGCTAATCCGAAACAGGATGAAAACTTTCTCAAGAACTCAATTGAAAACTCTCTACAGAGGTTCCGTGTACCTGGAGCTCGATCTCCTGGTCTCTCTCTCTCAGCAGGCCGTAGAATTTAGAGTCGAATGTCCCTCTCTCTCACTCTCTCGATAGGCCGTAGAATTTAGGGTCGAATGTCCCTCTCTCTCACTCTTTCTGCTCGTCGTGGTGACTGCAGGAATTGAACTCGAACTCTATCTTTCAGCAACCCGTAGGGTCTGCAGAAACTGATTATGCAGTGTACTTGGCCGTGGTAAGTCTCTACTTTGAATGTGCAACCAATTTGCACGAGATACGTGGCACGTAACGAAAACCTTTACAATACGTGTGTATTGTAATCTGAATGAACGTCTTACTCTGACGCTCGTCTCAGAAAGAATGAATGAAAATCTGACTGTCTGTTTGTAGCGTCGTCAAGAGAAATTGGGTCAAACAAAGCAAGATCAGACGTGAGTCGCGTCGAGGAGTCGGTCAACGTCCTCGGTATCAATCATGTACGAATGTACACAACTACATAGAAACCTTCTCATGCATATGCGTCCTTTAATTTTCTGAACACATACATAAGAAGAAATGATTTTATGCAATTGAGTTTCCGTATGCGTGCAATTAAATGCACTGATTTCTCTCAATTGTTTTAGCTGCATTAACAAAGTAAAGACGGTTTTTCTTCTAAGCTATAAATGCGTACACGCGTTTTCCTGTGATAGAACCTCGTAGGACGTAGGCCGTATCTATGTAGGCCAAGCCGGTGGCCCGCGTCGTAATCAGAAGCCCGTATGACTGCCGGTTCGACGGCAAGGAATCGGTATCACCTTCGCGGCAAGGTCTTACCTCCCGCCATTTAGTTATCGCGGTTGTCAGCGGTGCTTGTCAACTCGAGCCGAACATTTCTCTCTCAGTATCGTAATAGTCAATGGTCCGACGACTGCGAGTACATCGGTGTCTTATAAAAGGAACTGAAGGGTGAAAGTTGCTCCGCTCTTTAAGTTTCCTTGAAGTTACCTTTTCTCATCAAAGGTTCCAAGTTAAGCATATGCCCCTCGACTTCAACGAATCGGCGAATGAAAGAGGCGGAGCGTTTGTATCGATCGTTATTAGGCTTTTATTAGACGGAAGTGTCGTCGTATGCCTGTAGCAAAGGGCGCGTCCGTGCGGGGGGTCGTGTTAACTTAAGTGAAAATAACACCGAGTGGTCCAGCCAAGGGAGGCTGACCACCACCTTCGACTCGGTTCCCGTGCTCGGATCTTTTAGCGAGTCTGATCGTGGAACTGGCTGAAAGAGGATCTTCCCTTTCACGCAAAGTATTTACTATGAATCTACGTCAAAATAAGTTGCATCTCGCTTCTCGGACTTAAATACCATTAATATAGGAAAATTACATAGGATTTTGGATAAAATTTATTCAAGAAAATTATTACGAAGAGGTTAGAGAGGAGAATGTCAGGTGCCTGTGAATTATACGTGCAACGAAGATCAATATCATGAGTTATGAAAAGAAAATATCACAATATGTACGAGAAATTTTTTTTGTAACTAGTTCAAGTACAAGGATACAATTAACAGACGATGTGAACGAAGCATTCGATAAGCACTGAAGCGGACATCCTTAAACAGCGGATGCGAGACTATTACGAATATCGTTGATGTACGTAACCACAGTATTTTTTTAGTATTTAAACAGCTCTGTACGATAAAGTGTCGTCCTAAAACTATCGTGGATGACGAGAATAATTACGAATCTTGTCACTTGAAAATTGATAAAGTTTTGACGAATTAAATTTTTAATTTCCGGTGAAACAAAAAGAGCTGCTTGAATATCTAGAATAGTCAAAAGAAACGAAAAGCTACGATGGAGACGCGGGAAAAGTCAACGGAATGGGCTTTATTGTTTCCTTTGAAGGCGGGCCTGTTCGCTATGAAGTCATCGTTATCTTCGAAGAGTGTGAACCGCGGCGAGAAGGAGAATAAGGAGAGACTCTTAAAAAACAGTCTTCGTGAGCCGCGAGCGAAAATACGTCGAGGATCATCCTTGTCGGATCTGGATAAGCTTCAGAGCAAGGCGATTCTACCAGATGTTGTCAAATCGACGGAGAAATGCTCCGAGTCGCTTCCGCACTCGCCTGCCTTATCCCGAACGAATCTTCAGTTGGGCAGCAGTAGCGTGAGAGGTAGTATAGGCGATTTGATGAATATGAAGAAATACGGTGGATCCAGTTGGAGCGTGCGAAGCGAGACTCTGATCGCGAAAGCCGTGCCGTTGAGTACGGTAACGACGAAGCAGAATTCACCGATCGAGAAAAGCATGGAGGATGATCTCGAAAACGAGTTGCAGGATGAATTTCCGGTCTCTGGAAAGCCATTGACCTGCGCTCAAAGAACTCAGAGACTCAGCAGACTTATCAAGAAGCAGAGACGAATAATGGTTCACAGCCCTAGCGCTTTGAAGAGGAGTATGGTAAGTCATCGCTGATCAAAACGGAGATTATTTTCCAGCTGCATCGATCGATTATTGTCAGTATTTGTTTAATAGGATTGCCTTTAAATCGCCTTTGACTCAGTCTATAAAAATTGTCTGTTACAATAAGAAAATTTCGTTAAGTAAGAATCTTTGTAATTGTCACGGGATAATAAGCGAGAACACTCACAAAAAATATCTTTATCTCTGTATATTTGCTCGGATTACGTTATGCCATTTTAGCGGCGACAGTAGCAGCAAAATGCACTGGTTTACACGGCAGACGAGTGAAGTTACAAGAGTCACGCGTTCACATTTGTCTCTCACCATTCGCGCCACGTACACGCTTTATTTCTTGACGGATTACGAACGAGACCGCGAACAAGAGGGCAAAATGGAAAGGACCATTTGCTCGACAAGAGGGTTTATTTTATTGTTTTTTATTGCGACGCGTGATGTTATGGCACGTGCAATTTCATTGCTCGATTTTTATTAGATCAATAAATTATTGGGTCAGCAATACTCGGACAACTGCGTTGTTCTCTGCGCGATCGAAGAGAGCAGCTCCATCGATCTCATTGTTAGACAAAGAGAAGAAAGAAGAAGAGATGAGGGATCGGTTGAATTCGAAACAGCTTTCATCTCTGAGGGTGACGAACACTTACGAGAGTTGAAATATTCATGATACATTCGCGTCCCGTATGTCGCAGGACTTACCATTAGACGCTTCGTATCCTCATCCTGATACGCACATCACGGTCATCATAGGGTGTTTGTCTTTCAGGCTTGTTATTTGAGAGCGATGCTGACGAGAGCATGTAAAACGAGAGCGCAGCGCGAACGTTCTCGTCTGCTTCTGCGTTATCGATGCACCGCGAAACCATCGCCGTAAATTCCGGCTGCATCCGTGCGATATCACCGAAGTTTTCTAAATGGTTATGAGGTACGAGCAGTCACTTCGGTGCAATTTCCACGCAACGAGATAATACTCTCGTAATTTAAACTGATGCGTTCTACGCGCGAAACAAGGACCTTCGCTAAAACGTATTATTGGAACCGTTACCGTGGAAATTCCTGGATATGTCCGTCGTATTATTTCTGCCACGTAAAGTTTTCCTGTCGTCATTTTCTGTAACTTCACCGTAGAGAGTCATTAGTGTTACTTGGACGAATAACGAGTTAAGGGAACGCGATTTCGAAACGTGTGTTTCGTGCTAATGTCACTGCCTATATACAGATATATATTACATCATAACTTGAATAAAATTATCATGGAAACGCCTGCCTTAAGTCATTTTATTTCAAATCATGACAATTTATTATACAGATTTAAAAATACATAATTACAATTAATTAAAAAAACGAAAGTGCCTATTAATTATATGCAATGCAATAATATACGGCTAAAGGGTTTTTTTAATTTAAAAGACTATTTATCAAGGAACTAGCTCAGTTTACTTTCGATGTCAATAAGCGTCAAATAGCCAATCAATCGTGGATTAGCTGAACTCATGGTTGCCCTGGTGCTCAGCTTACACGATGTGAGTAATCCTCTAGATGCTCGTTAACGTTCCTGTTGATTGACGCTCGTGCTATTAGCCAACTGCAACAATGACAAATGAACTGTTCACCAGCGATCTTTATACTGAAACACAAATGTAAGCGAATTCTTATCTACCTGCGCGATCAAGAAAGTAACACGTGTATATACATTCTAAATCCTTTCTCAACTGCGTTCAGCTATTTCTTATTTAATTTTGCAGTATTTACTTTTATATTTTGATAGTAGGTCAACGAATGCAATTACGTATTGGAAAATGTCCAAGTGCCGCTGAAAAAGGATTTGTTGTATGACTTCGTATCTGTTCTTCGGATAAAGAGCGAGGATAGGCGGTTTCCTTTCAATTTAAGATTTTGTATTTACCAAGAAGATTATAAAAAAGAATTAAAAGCGAGGATCTTCGTCCTTTGAGGTTGTCTGTATTTGTTGAACTAGGCCAATTGGTACTGGTCCAAGTGCTTTGGAAACGTTTCCTTTTATCCGTCTCGTCAGGCAAACGAGGCATCGAACCTTCCACTTGCCTCACAATCTTATCCAGCCCGTTTCGCTTCCGAACAAGTCGCGAATCTCGCAAGAATTCTTCCACACGATAGTTTCAAAGATACTTGATCAAAAGAAGTGAATTTGAAACTACGATTTAATCCGACGTTGCATTCGAGAGAAGAATTTGTTTTATTAACTCTCACAATTTGTATCACTTACAAAGTAGATTGCAAGGCCAGCGAAATGCAGAATAAATTTTGATATTGCACTGTCGTGGTTTACTTAACTCAATCTTCTTCGATTTCCATTATTTACATGTAGCGTGTACGTCGTAAAATGTAACTCTTAACTAAACTGTTAAATAAATCCCTTAGAATTCTCCTCTCTTTCTTCTCTCCCTCCCTTTCTCTTTTTCCTACACACGGACACAATGTGATCTAATCAGCAAATCGTCGTAGTGGCAACACAGTATCACGTAACTTTATCGCTCACCTTTATAGTTTCTTTTTTAACAACATTTTTAATACATGTATACACATATTTATTTATATGATAACCAAAAGTAGTAGAAAGCTCACGCAATCCAAAAGAAAAGATTATTCTAGTTGATAAGAGCGCTCGAAACGGCGACGTGAACCATGATTTCCGAACTGGTTATCGTGAAATGTTAAATTACATTTTTTTCATTAATCACTTTCTATTTAGGATATTTTTGAGAAAATAATGGGTCTTAGTGCCGATTATGATAATGAACAAGTTTGTAGTGTTAATCGTATTGTAGTTGATATTAATCTTATTGGCAAGTTTGCAAACATTTCAAGTTTTGATCCATTGAGCTTGATCTCTCGACATCCGGTATATCGCGGGCGGAATAATATTCTATACTTTTCTCTCTTCTGTCCATGAGTCATGTTCCTTTATGACAACGCTGATAAGATTAGTCGATAGAACGAATGTTGGGGGAAGATACTCCGTTGATCGTACGTCATAATATTTTCCATCGCCACAGTCTTCGTCTCTTGCAACAACGTGAAGTCTTAACGTTTTGAATTATTAAAATATGATAATGTCCAATGTACCGGGAAAGATTTCGTCCTGGCAAAACGAGCTTCTAAAATATTGTACCCTTATATCTCGGAAATTATTAAAATGATTCAGTCGGAACTGTAAATAATTTTACTTTAAATTAAAAGGATATGAATATATTTATGATGAATATATTTATGATAAAATGCTCTTGTTATCAGAATACTATTGGAATACATTTACGAGTAAATACTAATTAATTACAATTCATGTTTATGCGTAGGATGTAAAAATATACATACGCAATGTTTAATAGTTGCTTTATTCATAAACCTTGAAATTATTGTTAAGAAATATTCTACATATTTTATTTTAATCAATTTTAATTGCACGTATCCTATATAAAATAAAATACAATCGAAAAAGGAAATACAATTAGATGAAGATGCCGGTTATTTTTATTATAAACATGAAAATGGAAATATATATTTATGTTATACTAGCTATGCCCTGCCACGCGTTGCTGTGGCTCTCTATTCTTATGCTACGTTTTTTTCAAATTTTTTTTGCTTTTGTTTAACTTTCAAGAGCCTTGCTTTACTTACTCTTTTTATTTTATTTTTGAATAAGCATTTATCTATCTTTAATAAATCTAATATTCATTCATTCACGTACTTCTAACTTTTTTTTCTAAAATCTGCCATGGATTTAGAAATCCATTCAAAAGAGTGTTTTAAATAAGTTTCTTTTTTTCAATAAAATAACAGCCATCTTTATTTTTCTTATTATCTTAATTTAAACACAATAGAAACATTCTTTGCCTCTCCCCATCTCTCCCGGTCTCTCCCCGTCTCTCCCCGTCTCTCCCCGTCTCTCCCGGTCTCTCCCCGTCTCTCCGGGTCTCTACCCGTCTCTCCCGGTCTCTCCCCGTCTCTCCCCGTCTCTCCCGGTCTCTCCCGGTCTCTCCCCGTCTCTCCGGGTCTCTACCCGTCTCTCCCGGTCTCTCCCCGTCTCTCCCCGTCTCTCCCCGTCTCTCCTGGTCTCTCCTCGTCTCTTCCCGTCTTTACTCGTCTCTCCCGGTCTCTCCCCGTCTCTGCCGGTCTCTCCCCGTCTCTTCCCGTCTCTCCCCGTCTCTCCCGGTCTCTCCCCGTCTCTCCCGGTCTCTCCTCGTCTTTACCCGTCTCTCCCGATCTCTCCCCGTCTCTCCCCGTCTCTCCCGGTCTCTCCCCGTCTCTCCCGGTCTCTCCTCGTCTTTACCCGTCTCTCCCGATCTCTCCCCGTCTCTCCCCGTCTCTCCCGGTCTCTCCCGGTCTCTCCCCGTCTCTCCCGATCTCTCCCCGATCTCTCCCCGTCTCTCCCCGTCTCTTTCGGTCTCTCCCCGTTTCTCCCCGTCTCTCCCGGTCTCTTCCGGTCTCTTCCGGTCTCTCCCCGTCTCTCCCCGTCTCTCCCGATCTCTTTCCGTCTCTCCCCGTCTCTCCCGGTCTCTTCTCGTCTCTCCCGGTCTCTCCCCGTCTCTCCCGGTCTCTCCCCGTCTTTATCCGTCTCTCCCCGTCTCTCCTGGTCTCTCCCCATCTCAATGTGTCAAAATTTCAATAATATTATAGATTTATATTAACAATGAAGCAATTGTTTTAAATATGTTTATAAAAAAATTGTCATCTACGAAAATATCATACGATAAAAAATTGGAATATAGTTGCATCAATCATTTGCTATTGTATTTCAATGGTTGATTCAATGGTTTTATATATTATACAATATATGCGGATTTTTGTATTCGAATTTATATTTGAATATATATGTTATATGTATATAAAATAACGTATGAGATTTTAGTTAGCGTCGTAAACTTTATTAAATTTCTAAACGTAATCTAAATATTCTAAGTAATTTTCTGGCTTAGATGGTCTTCATTTGCACACTGTCGCGCAATTTTCAATCATGGTTGTAATCGCACAGAAATTCAGTATAGTTCTTAGGTAGCTTTATTTGCGTAATGAAGATTATCCGGCCTTCTTCCTCATTGTCTTTCGGCTTGGAAGAGATCGCCGTTTTGCTATGGAATATTGCAGACATTTTAAACGTCAGATCCAGAATTCATGTTTATTCATGAATACCAACGATATAATTAAAACTCTCTCTCTCTCTCTCTCTCTCTCTCTCTCTCTCTCTCTCTCTTTCTGTGTCTTCTCTCACTCGTCGTTCAACAGCGAGTTTTGTTACACGCACAACCACACGTTCAAATATGGTTAATTGCTAATGGTTCCGTTACTATTCTCTTTTTTAAGTATCTGGATAGTGAGTCTCTTAAATATGGTATTTTTGCGTAAAAATTACCGGTTATACTATTCACTAATGAGATTTTTTTTGCCACTTTGGTCATTTCCCTTTTTCTCTGTTCGTTATCTTCATTATCGCGTTTCTTTCGAATTGTATGAAATCTGATTTTTTTTTAATATTTAATATATAAATAATATAACACTATTATTGCTAAACAAATATATATTGCGTGTAATTATTATATTATTATATTATATTATTATATTATTAGTGTGTACAAGATGTTAATACAGTATTCTTTTTTCTGTTACAGGTGAGTATTACAATTTTGTCAATCGTCCCGATAATTGTATTGATGCGACATGCAACATTATTGATTGCGACAGGTGAGTCCTATTTTTACACAATGCTCTGCTATTAATCATTATCGTATATAAATATGTGTATGTTATTACAATTTCGTGAATTTACATTTGCATTACACTTGAAAATTCCTAATAAATGAATGTGATTATGTGTTACTAAAAATTGTCTGCTTATCATTCGAGATATCAGTTAATATATCTCGAACAATATAATGCAAAGCTTGACTTCCTTTGCGTAAAATATTTTTTTATTGTAGAAGATAATTATAGGATAATTATATCTAGATTTATTATAGAATTATTATAGAAGAGACTATAAGATGTTTTTCTTGTTGAATTGATTCAAATATCATATGTGTTAAATGTAATGAAAAAAAATGATTAATTTTTGTCATTATTGCTTTCTTCTATTATTGTTATCTTTCTTCCGTTATATTTATTGAAATCCTAGAAATTCACCTCATCATTTCCGATTACGATCGGAACAATCAGTGTTCAAGCATGTATAAGGCTCGACAACCGGCCACAGGCATTAGAATATATCGGCCGAGAGTGCACCGAGAAATGTGTGAAAGCATAGACGTGAGTGTATGCGCGTCAAACGAAGCAAGGCCAACGATTAAATATTCATGAGACGTGGTGCAATATGCCTGATATTTACTTTTGTCGTAGAAACTTTTTATTGGTAATAATGTAATATTTGCTATGAGAATTATAACGATTTTACAATTTTAAAATCGTTAGAAATTGTGAAAAATTTATAATCTGCGAAATAATTTGCAGTGGATTTTTATAATTTTGTCTGTTCTGACAGTTTTCTGACAGCAAAATTGATTACCTTAGATTTTAATTTTGGAAAAGTGTTGAACATTGATTATGGAATAAAACGGCGATTTAATATCAGTTTAGCGACTTGGAGTGAATCAGTCAGTAAATGAACGAAGGAGGTAAACTAAGAAAATATTGACGAAATATTGAAAGGAAATATCGATAGTTTGAGCCTAAAGTGCTCGCAGTTCTGAAAGGGGTTAACGGTGTCATGTGACCACCTTATAACGGTACACTTAAATAGTTTCGAAATTTGATACATTCGGAGTGTAGCGTGCCTGTCGACCAAGACCGATAAAATCCGCATTTTCTTCACGTTACTTTGAGGGTTGGCTTCATTTTTTGTGCACTTGCCACGAGCGTGAGGGTCCGTGATATATATCCGTTCTTTTATATTGTGAGAAAAAACGCAAATATACAACACAACGAAGAAGGTAGTATATAGAACACACATATGTAAAAAAGTCTGATATACTTAGAAATATTTTTGCAAAGTGAGAGGCGTGCTCACAAATACGCTTAAAATGAAAACTAAAATTTAATTATATGTTTTAAATTTTAATACTTCGTGTTTTTATATATATATAGTATAATAATATTTTTAGCAGGATTTTTATTTATTTAAGATAATAGCAGACTGTTAAAAAAAGAAACGTAGGAAAATCGAATTTTAATATCAGTTTTGAGGTTTGCAGAATGGTTTTTATATTCAGCATTAAAACGAGGTCAAACAAGTATTTCGGGGAAACTTATCTCGGAAAAATATTCGTGTTCGGGAAATCAGAGGTTTGCTTTATTATCGCTAATTACGTTTCTCACTCAGCGAAACGTACATATCGTGGCTGGTTTGTCTCGTGCAATTTGATCAAAGACACATTACAGCAGATGCACATATTGGATTCTCCCTAATGGTAACTGCACGCATAAATTCCATCAGACTACGCTCGATGCAAAACCGAATACACGAGTTTACTTCGTATCTCGTATAAGAGTCATCCGATTGATTTATTGAGTCCACGAAGTAAATTTGATGCAAACTTAGACTTTTGCGCATATATACTTTTAATTAATCTTAGAATAGCCGAGGACATTATCTTTAACATCTAAATTCGTTTTTTTTTTGTAACAACTTGTTAGATGATTTGGTACAAGATCTCTCGGGACATTTTTTTTTGTCAAGAATCGTTTATCAAGAAATGTCGTAATTTTTTATCGTTGCGGTACTATTATAAAAGACGCACAAAAGGCGAGGCGTAAAGATTTACCTTAGCAATCAACGTTAGAGTCGCTCGCAGTGAATGCCTTTCGTGAATACCTCGACATTGGAGCAAATAAATGTTCGCGATAGAAACTCGGTGGTTTGTCCACATTGAAGAGGTGACGGTTCGGTACATACCGGAAAATTCTCATCAAATTGAGGAATGAACAGTAGGAATGCTTCAAAACTAAACGAGCAAACCGATATTTGTTGATGATGGCATAAACACCTTGCGGTTTCCGTGCTTTATAAAGTTTCGACATAAGGAAGGAGAGAACGGAGAAAGACTTAAGGTAGTGCCACCGATATACTACCAGACCTAATAGTTTCCGCCGTGTTGCAATATGAAAGAGAATGAGACATCTTACGATCTGTCAACGTATGTATAAAGTCAACGAATGAATACTTCCGTGACAATGGCTCCCCTGAAGTCATACGCGAAGATTAAGAATCATGAATGAGGAACAAATTGAGTCGTTAGTTTGCGAGTGTCTCTTTTACTTTCTCTTGAGAAATCACGTTGTTTAGAATTATAAACTGACACGAAACACACACACACACACACACACACACACACACAATTTACATTATGCCAGCGCGGCGACACGCGTATAATAAATTTCATAAATTTGATCTTGTATTTGATAAATTTACTTTTTTAAGATTAACGGTTGCGTGATGGAACTTTGTTCTTATTGAATTAATGGGACTGATTAAAAAAGAGTTAAAATGCCGCGATATAAATGAGGTCTATCGAATTAAGGGCTTGAAAGAAATAGAGGAAGAGAGAGAGGACGATCTATAAGGTATACTTATCAAACGACATTACGTTGCATAGCCTCGGACGTTCGTTTTATTGCTAGCCATCAAGGAGTTCATCGATAACCTCGAATTGCCGTTACGAGAACTACTACGTAAGCACCGGACAAAGACCGTGCTTTGCGAGACAATCGACCGATCGAACCAGAACGGACTGACCGAACTCATACAGTTTGCTTATTTCAAAGTAATTGTCAGGATGGACTATTATTACTTAACACGATCAATTAATATGACGTGTTTCAAACTGATTTCGTCTTTATGTAAATGATTTCTAATGCCAGAGGCACCGGTAGTTTCCCAGGCAAGACAGTGCTCGAGCGCTCCAGAGATTACTTGACCAGAATTATTTAATTGAAATTCTCCCGCGAATAACGCATCTTTTGATGCTTCGCGTTGATTGCTGGCGAAATTATCGATCGACGGAGAGTTATTCTTGTTATTACCTTTCCGCTTGCTCGCACGTTGAGGTACCTTCTGTATTCACACTATCGGGCTGAAACTGAATATAACTTGTCCGATGGAATGGTCTAAAAGCATCACTGCCAAAGTTTTGCAACGGTCTCGGACCTTTTGGACCTCCGACTTCGATCGTCACGGAAATAATATCATTCGGCGACAGAGAGATAGTAGTAGGCGAAATCTATAAATCTCATTCCGAAATCATATGGTTATTTCAACGAAATTATAATGCACGGTATTTTAGTTAGGAGAAGAAATTCTACTTTTGTTCGTGAAGGAGGTCATCGAAAATCATTAAGATCGTTTAGATTTCGTATTTCCAGCGCAGTTAATGAAACGATAGTTATACAATGATATCGTTCGTCGTTCGAATTGGGTGACCTGGTGTACCCGCGACGAGAAATAATCTGTAATCGATAAAACTTTCTGTGCGACGATTTCTTTTCCACAACCCCGGCCAACGATCTAGCTGCTTCTCCTATTGAAATTCATTCCCTCAGGAATACATTCGGTCCACACTCGTTTTGCTTCGAATGGAGCTTTCACGCCTCGAGCGACGTATGGAACATCGTGTCGCCGTTCGTTCAGTGTGCAAGCAAAAGAAGCCGTACGAGAAAGCCTCGTTGTGATTTACGAGATCGTGCGGAAGTTATGACAGGAGGCTTGTCCCTCATACATTTAGTTCCCGTTTAATTAATGATTTTTGTCGAGCCGAGCATGCGCTCGCCCGGTTAATTCGACATTCTTACGTCTTCACGATTGCTATCTCCATTTCTCGCTTCTTATCTGCTGCGTAATTTCTTCCTCATCCCTTGAAATACCTTCCGCAGAAATTGACAATTACCGCAATTTTAAGATTCTGTGTCGTTTTATAACGACTTCTTTTTGTTTTGTGAGGGAAACTTGGATTCGACAAATATAAATTCCCTTGCTTTTCGATCTCGAATTACTCATTGTTTATTTGATAATGAATAATATTGTCAACACTCTTTTACTCTCTGAGCTCTCTTAATTATCATTATGTGTTTATTTGCTGCTCAGGACAGCAGAACAAGCTGTCGTGCATTTTGAGACAAACTCTAATCGAGAACAGGTGTTCCCGTGTACGCGCTCACTCATCCGGGATTCCGGGTAACTGACGGCGTCGTCGAATCCTTCCACGATGAGCATCAAAGTGCAGACGAGCGTGGAGTCTCAAGAAGTGGAAAGTAAAAAGAGCAGCTGACATGGAACGCTCTTTGGAAGTGGAGCGGCGAGATTTTCTCTAACATCGCGCTTTAAGCCTCGTGCCTTGCCGGAAATAACAGGACGGTCGACAGTTGTCTTTCACGTTTCGTACATTTCGCCTTATCCTTCGACTTTTCTCGCTTTCTATATGTTGAGTCTCTCGTCTCTTCAGTTCGTCTTGGAGCTTCTCACGAACGTGTCTCGTTTCCCCGAGTCGCGCCGATTTCATATGCTTTTAAGTGCTTTCCACTGTAGGTTCCAAACTTTCAGAAAATCTACTATCCGCCACGTTTCGCCTCAAATTCTAATCCTTACATCTAGCAGAATTTCTCGCGCGCTTACTCGAAGCGATCGAATTTAATTCTCGTCGAGCTGTGTCTTAGCTTTTGTCACGTTTGTAAAAGGCGCTGTAAAGTCTCTTTTTATTTGGCTTTCTCTCTGCCTCTCTTCTTCTCCTCTTTTTCGTATAATTTATTTATTGCTTTCTCGAATAAACATGGAGCTGAACGGCTGGTTCAAATCTTCCAAATGATCGGGCAAGCTTGTTGCATTTTGAACCTTTGGCTGTTTTCCAAGCGTACAACTCTCAGGCTGCTTCGCCTACTAAGTAATTGAAGGGGCGTTCGATCGATCATGACCGAAAATGCTGACTCGTCGTTGCCGGCAGACTGGGAAATAACCGAGACAGTTGTCATACTGGTCTGAAGCGAGAATATCTAACTTATGACTTTGTTACGAATAACAAACCTTCCCAAATTTACGTTGCGAACGACATCTGAATGACCACATAATATTTTTGTCCAAGTCCATTCATCACACAGTATTTCCTGCCTTGTATTATTTTTTCTCGTATGAAAGTGCGCATGGCATATTTAGTTTTACTTTTACTTTTTCATAATGCTCGTTGAATGAAAAGCGAGCACATGCAAAATCGAAATAAGTTTCACTTATTATTATAGATTAGAGTACATAATTGGTGAACAAATGCAAAAAATGCCGATATTATATAAGCAACTCGTACACAAAGTAAATTTAGCATTTAAATTTATGCACGAAGCTAAAAGATATAAAATGGAAAAGAAAGATGGAAAAAGACGTGTGTATATTTGTATTAGTGTTTTTTTACTAGTAGTTTTATTTGATTTCTGCGAGAGAGGGAGAGGAAGAGAGATATTGCTGGAACTTACTTGCGTCTGCTTGCTTTATTTTCGAGGCGGTTAATTTCCTCTGTCTTTGTAATTTATTCTTCGATCTCGCTATGAAGCAATCTACGGTACTTGGCATTGTTACATTGCACTTCCGGCTTTCTGTAAAGCCGGAATCAAGTAGAGCTTTCTCTTTCTCTCTCTCTCTCTCTCTCTCTCTCTCTCTCTATTTTTCCATTTTAATGCTTTTCTCTTTTTTATCCAGCGCTCCCTCTCTTATTCTTTATTCGCTTCGCAAATCTCGAGCTGACCGACCTTCTCATAACTGATATTCAAATTGTGTTTGCACGCAGCAGCAAAGATGCTGAAACTTCTTCTATATCCGACCTCGATGCTTATCCGTTAAGCCAGGCTTCATATTATACTTGATCTTTTATTGCTGGAAATTGTGACACGGCGATGCTCTCGAGAAACTCTTTAAGGAAGATTTCGAAGAAATTGCGATATCTGCACGCTCATAGCACGAATTATTATTATTTTAGCTGTATTATTTCTAACAGTGTATCTCTAGTAATGTAGTTTGACAAACCAAATGAACCGCGTAACAATCCAATTGTAGGAAATAACGCTCACGGCTGTTTGACCGACTAAATTAACGCGAAACCGATGACGATGATACGATAAAGCAGAGCCAACCGCATGAGCTCAAGTAAAAATCACTGACTGACTTTGACAAAGCAAAACGCCCGCCGGTTCGTGAAACAACTGTCTCGGCCACGGACGCGATTGATTACTCACCTTTCGTGAAAATGGGCAATTATTTTAGCCTAAGTAACAAGTCCTAACACAAGTGGCTTTTGACATGTTGTCGGCTTCATAGTCCAACTATATATTAGCTTCATTGATTGTTCCGTTAATGAACAATTAATTAACAAGTCATAAGTTTAATTTGCCTCCGTTTGAGAAAATCTCATACAATCGTACGTTTTTGAAAAATATATAAAAAAATTTTCCGATGTGGTTGAGTTTGCGACGTGTTGAGTGAAAATATTATTCTTTAATTTTATGGATAAACACATTTCCATCTTGAGTTCCATATTACTATATTGCTTAGGTACACGCAAAATGCATCCCGTAAAAAACTGCACTCACCCAACATCGGATAAACATAATGGATTATGTCATCTGTTATCTCAATACTTGTAACACGTACTGGAAAATTAATTGCGATTTTATTGTAATTGTCTGAGAGATTATTTCTGAACAGTGTACGGTTACGGTAAATTATTTCATCACTATGTGTAAAAATGTTCTCTACACGTGCGCACAAGCTTCAATCTGGTTTTCTCGGTCGATCGATACAAAGGAGAAGTTTAAACTTGGAAAAATTTAAATATTTAATGTCACGTGAGATTTTTGTGATATGCTGCGCAATTATACTGTCAGTCCATTGTGATATTTCTGACATTAATTACAAATTTGTTGTTGCTAAATGTCATAGGTGTCTTCTTAATACTTTTAACACGTAACACAAAGTATAATTATAATGAGTGTCTAAGAGTCGATTTTTACTGCTGGATGCTGTATCCAGTCTGTCTTGTTCTAGTTCTATAGTCCTTTAATTACAGAAAGTTTGGAAGTTTAGACATGGGATCTATGTCCATGCTCAAGCCATTTTAACTTTCCTCTGGCAGAACAGTTCTCTTATTCTTTTCACGTCGCAGTACATGAGCTTCTCCTAACTCTGACAGGATTAAAACATTCTTATTTTCCACTGTGTTTCCATTTTACATCTGATCTCTTGTTTTAAGCTTTTTGCTTTACATACACAAATATATTTGCGTGTGTGTATTTTCTTTGCTTATTTAGCATAAAGAGCTGATTATGATAGTAGTTATTAGTGTAATGAAATGAGGGATGATTTCCACGTTAGATAATATACACGGAGTGTGTATAATTATAACAAACGTTATCGCACGGTTTTAATCTTTCTGGAGAAGCAAGGACCAAGTCATGAGTCATTCTCGCAAGAAAGATGTTTGCGGTTCACACACAGGAGATAATAATTTAATTTTGATGACGATCCGGGCACGCATGTGCGACTATGGGATTGGTTAACACAAGTTTTCCGTTATATCAGGACAAAGTAGCTCCTAACTATTACGAACGACCAGATTAATACAGTATGTGTCATACTGTCTTCGGATTAGAATTACATGCAAACGCGAGATAGGTACCGAAGTAATTGACATTTCTGTTGAAAATGTTTTATGTATCGTGTTGCTTTTATCACGTATGTACAAATTAATAAATGCAAGTAACGATAAAACCAAAGAATAAAAATATTTTATATTTTTTTGCAATGTGTGAAATCGGTTTTTAATATGCTTTAAGAAGTGATTAACCACGATTAGTGGTTAGTAGAAATGTTTCATTATCCGTCGTTATATTGAAAAAAGTAAATGTTTCTTTTTTGATCATTGACTTTCATTACTAGACTAACATAATTGACGTACACATACGCGAACTGGAAAACAAGGATAAATTGAAGCAATAAAGTAGTTTATCGCATGTTTCTTCTTTTTTCGATTCGACTTCGATTAACACAGAACATATCTTGTTGATTTAAAAAATAGTTCAAACATTTTTACCTGAACAAAAAATAAATATTATAAATTAAATTTTTGCGCAAATTTAAAACAATAAAAGCACGTTAATTCTATAATTCTGTAAATCTATAGTTCAATAAATATATAATTTCAGGTATGTTTTATTTAACATATTCTGCAATTTTTAAAGCCTAAGAGAGTAATTGTACATAAAAATTAAGTTATGTTACATTTATAATTATCTCAATACATATAAAGGTATTACATAATTAATAGCGTTACGCTATTTTTTTAAAGAATAAAAAAACATAAGATTTTGATGTAAATACTAAGCATTTATTATTGAGGCTGTCTAAATTATTCACATAAAATCAAAGCCCTCTTTATTTGTACGTATTTTTGTCGCTATCCACGATGAATTTGGGCTCGCTCTTGGTTTTTATCCTCAGTTGTGCGCGTGCGATGTGACGCCTCCTCGGTAAAGCGCGCTTATGTATTTTATTCCGTACCGACGCTCGGCCCAGCCCGCCATTTTCCCCGGACTCAACTTTCGGGGTTAGCCACGGTGGTTAACGACGAAGAGCCGGTCGCTCCGTCCCTTTCTGCTCGTCGGTCTCTCTCTCTGTCTCTCCACCTTAGACGCTCCTTCACCTTCTCTCGCCCGTCTCTCTGTCTCACGCTCTTGCTCTCTCTTCCACCATTGCAGCCCCTTTCCTCTACCTCTCTCCCGGAAAATCAATATGAAGTGGCGTTGGTGTACGACGTGGTGGCTGCTACCGTGTGTACCATCTCTCTCCATGACCTTTCCCTTCTGCCTTTTCCCATCTTGCTCTATCTTTCCCCTTTATTCCTCTTCCGATTTCCCATTTTCTTCATCTTTCTCTTGCCAACACCATCGTCCCTCGTACATAGTCCGGCATTTTGCCGTCTGGTTCTTCCGCCCGACGCACCTTGTAACTTCACCATCAAATCTACCCTAGGTCTCCCCAGGGGCGCCAGAGCTCCGATGGCAGCCTCCGGCCTTGCCGGCGGATTGCGCCAGATCGGTCATCGAGTCACCAGGATTTATTCGAGCTGCCTGCCTGGTTGGTTGGCTGGCTGGCTGGCTTGGCTGGCTCGTAGGTCAACATCCACCATTCCGCCACCACTGGTTGAATATCGCCGCGTGGCGGCGCCGTGCGTGTCATCGTACTTTGCGCTTTCTTTCGGCGAACGTGTACTGCCGCCATTCCACTAACTCGCCCTCACAACCGAGAAACATAGTATTCTCCTGAGAGCATGCGCCAAGCGTCTCTGAATGACCGGAAGAATATGTGAATAAACGGGAGACAAAAGTCATCGCGTGGCGAAAGAGTAGACACTTTTACACCCTCCTCCGTCTTCGTATGCTCTCGCTTTTACAACTTGATTTTTATATTTCGTAGATTGCGAATACGTACGCAATTTCGCATACCGTCTTGATCGATATATCATCGTCGTGGCACACTAACGACGCGATGCATCGTGATCTCGTTTTGATAACGCTAGTCGTCTGCGTGATCTTTTTCGTTTCGAGTTATAAGAAAGAAGTTTCTTTTCATCCAGCACGCGCAATACTTATTCATCATACGTGATACATAGCAAAATCATGAAAATTCTACGAGCTTGAATGCATAGCACTCTGCTTTAACATTCTTGATGTAGCATCGTGAATTTCCAAGATGGTAGATTTCCCTCGAATACAGAGGCACCTCTGGCTTTGTATTAAAAATAATGGACATAGACATAATATATAAAGTAGTAAGAAAATAATATATTTAAAGTAAAAATTGGTAGAATAATTGTACAAAAAGTTAAAAATTGTATTTCGAATTTGTCAGGCTTTTTTAAAAATGTTCTTCTTTTCTTCATCACAAATTCTCATTGCTATCTGATGTATGTACATAAATAAATTTATGTGGTTTAAAGATAACGTCAAGACATACTCGAAAGAGCGAAAAAAAAAGAAGGAAAAGTTAAATGTCCGCCGAAGAAAATCCTTATTCGTCCGGGCATTCTGCGGGGCGAAAGACAGCACTGCGCCATGCGCAATGGCGTCTTGGCCGCCACAGGGGTGGTGCGCCCTAGGGGTTGATCGGCACCGTAGTATGGAGAACACAGGGTCGCGGGGAGGGTGGGTTTGGCCAGGTAGTCGTGGCGAGAGGGTTCGCGGGGATTGCACGGGAGTGGTGGGAAGGAGTGACGGGGAGGCGAAGAGAGAGGTGAAGCGAGGCGAGAGGACTGGCACGCTAGGTTAGTAGCGGAGGTGCACGTTGTACCAGCCGGCAGTAGTGAGTGCCGTGCTTAACACGGCCTACACGGCCTTCCCGCTGTGCGCGTCGAACTAGAAGGCGGCCACCCTCGTCGATCCGTTTCTACTTGCGTCGCGTCGCGTCGCGGCGCGGCCACGTCGCCGCGCCTCGTTTCGCTTCGCGTCGTTTCGCGTCGCTTCGCGTCGCTTGGCGTCGCGTCGCGTCGTGTTGCGCCTCAGCCGTGTTTTGCTCCGAATATACGGCGCGGGACGCGCGCGCCCCGGCTCTCTCCCCCTCAAGAACACCCTGTGACGAGGTGTGGATAATGGTAGCGAGAAAGTGCCGGCGTCGTCGTCGCCGACGAGTGGCGGCGTCCCGCCGCCGCCGGCAGCCCGAGCGACGCTACTACTACTCGCGTCAACGGCAGTCCGGCGAAGGCGCGGAGTGAACGGCCTTTCGCGTGATCGACTCCTCGCGCCTCAGCACTCCCGCCTGACGACGCTCGCAGAATTTTAAGGCGTGGAGAGAGGAGAAGCTCTCCCGTGCGCGTCAACTCCGATGACGATGCGTCGTCTTCGTCGACGGTGCGTGCGCGCGCGTACGTGCGTCCCAACGTACGGGGGGGAAAAAAGGGCTCTTCGCACTGCGGGATAGCGTGTGTGTTGATCGAAGGGTTCCGGGAGTGAACAGCGTGTGTTCCACGCGCGGCGACGTGTTCTCGCACGACGCCCAAACGAACGCGCGACGTTTCTTCCGTCTCTCGCGGAAACTCGCGGACAAGCGTGAAAACTCTTTCGCGTCTTTTCGGAAATTTGTGAGTGCGCGAACGATACGTGCGCACATTCTTCTTCTCGGATATTTTCCTTTTTCAATCTAAAGAAATACTAGAAGATCAGAATACTTGCTGACCCCGGCTTATGAGTCGGTAATATACATGCCGAAAATCGATTAGCGTTTGATTAATTATTAAAGTTGGAAGATTGAAATCCGATATCCGACCAGCTCTGGGGAATTGTATTACTTTATAAAAACTTTTTAAATGATTTATTATTGATTTGCGTATAAATAAAATATTTATTAATTGTGCGCGCGCGCGCGCGCACACACAGAGGATATATTATTTATAAATAATTTCTAATACTCTGTCTCAAGTTAAAATTTTCAAGCAAAATCGGTAATCTCAAAATTTCACTCTAAGCAAAGAAAAGCAATATAAAGGTGAATATATATTTTATTTTATCGGAAAAATATTGGCCGATTATACCCCGGCAAGGATCGATACGCTAGACAAACAGATGATGGGCTTCCCGGATTCGCATAGTTTGCGCAAAACAAAGCTCAGCAAGGCAATTTTGGCATGTTACGAGAATCCCTTGTTGTACTGGGGACTGTATCTTTATGACATGCACTCTTATAGTCAACCTAGCTTTCAACTAATTTCCCAATCAAGCGTAATATCGACGTTAATAATTTTACGTTACAGGCTTCGATAAAAAAATATAGAGTGGATTGATAAATCAATCATTTTGTAATTAAGTGTCTACATATAGAACATAAAAAGTTTGGTTCGCGCTAATTCGGAAGCTAATTTGGCATGAGCATAATTGTGTTATATAATATAGTAATACTACACACACGAATAAATATTCTTGGATAAATGGTTACTTAATTCAAGATGTAATATTTATTTTTAATATAACAAGCTCTTTGATGTTACATATTTTTCTAAAATAGTATAAACAGCAGTCTTGAATGTAGATACTACAATCGTCAATGAACTTTCCATAAACTTTGTATAGTCGCCAGATAGGGCAGGGATATAAAATAGAATGCTCACTTTACTCGGCTACGTATAAAAAGAAATAAGACTCTAAATCGTAGCTAAATAGGGATTACTAGTCATCAACATTTTTACTCCCATGTTGCAACTGAAGTTAATTACTTTGAAATTAACATAACAATTACGAAGTAACAGCCAAAGGAGGAAAACCAAAATCTAGTTATTTATTTGGAGGAAGTTAGTTTTCCGGTTCAAGAGACCACTATCCTCTTCTCTTGAAGCCTGTTTGTAATAACGTAAACTATCAAGTTACAAACGCGAACTTTGTCGTAAGTCTTTCAAAATAAAGCGAAATGCAAATTTGCTAATCTTGTAACTTCCACGATCGAATGGACAAACTAATGAAATAATTCTCAGAACTTTCTTGATTACGCGAGATTCAATGCTCACTCTTCGTAACGGAAGTTACGAGTTCTTAATGATAAAATTACACGTGCGAAACGTTCCTTGTATGTATAAGTTACAGGAGAACAAAGCAAATTCAACTAGATTAAAATGTCCTAATAACTGGCTTATTTGTTTTAATATTCTTTTCAACAAGTTGTATACACGTGGTTTCAAGTTTTACGATCAGAAGTACAATATTGCACAAGAGAAAATCGAATCCTGTAAGCCTATCCATCTTACCTTCTCGTGGCACGTTGCCGCTTAACGTTCCGCACGCGATCACGGTGACAACGAGCTTCCTTCCTAATGCCTAGTGTCAGGTTAGTGATAAAGCCGAGAGTAAGGATGCGTGCACTTGTCGGTCGTCGAAAAAAGATGAGGACAATTGTCGTTTCCGGCGTAAGTGAATTACGAGACGGCGACACATCAATCGACACGTGTTCGTGCTTTCAGTGAATACCACGATCCGTCGTAACCATCTATTAGAGATTCCTCTGACGAGAGGAAGTACGCGAGAGAGAATCGTGACACACAAGAGCAGAGTCAAGTTAAAGAGTGTTTTTAAGTGTTGTTTCATCAAGTATTGCGCGAAAGAAAGGATCGTACAGTGTCGTGCAAAATTGCGAAACGGAAAGACCGGCGAAACTGGAGTAACAGGAGAAGAAGAATTCGCGATCGGAGATGCGAATTTAGTTGGATACACGCAGGGGTCAGCGCCGTAGAATGAGTGATACCTCGTGACATATCGAGTGGAGAGAGAGATAAAAGCGGGCGCGAGAGTGCTCGCTCGATGAATTACAAACTGGTTTGTGTTGATCTAACGGTTGATCTAACGTCGTCATTAATAGTAATTTAAAAAAAATCCTATTAATATTACATAATCCTCTTCTGAATATATATATGTATAATAATACTCATTTGTGTGGAGTGTGATTATAAAATTTACCGTTTGTTCCAAGTTTGAGAGATATATCGTCGTATAAAAGAAATCTATAACTATATACATATATGTATGTATACGTGTATATACATGTATGTCGTTAACGAAGATGACATAAAGAAAACATAGGCATAAAAGCCGACACAAAGAGAGAAAGAGAGAGAGAGAGAGAGAGAGAGAGAGAGAGAGAGAGAGAGAGAGAGAGAGAGAGAGAGAGAGGAAGAGGAAGAAGAAAGGTGACGCTTAACGACCAAACGAATGTTGTCAATTACTATTTAATCATCGTGTTAAAGTTTCCACGTTCAATTATTATAAATGTTGAAGTTGGTTCGTCTGTAGTCCCCCGTTAATAATCTACCTCTCTTAAGTATCGACAACGAAAAAGCTCGGAAAACGGCCTATAAACTATATCTATGTGTAGAGTGCTACGGATTTCGACAATGATTGTACCTGGTTTGATAAGGTATTAAATCTGCTTTTCGGAAAAGGGAAGAAACGAGAGCGCCGTTTTTTCCATTTCGAAGGTAAGAGAAACGATGTACTTTTTAATATGTTCAAACAGTTTTCCATGGTGATAATTTTATATTCTCGGTATGCATTGTCAACCCTTTTCCGATCATAAAGTTCTGACATCGGCAGGTAGATTTAATTAAATTGTACCGTCGCTTTATATAATTGTTACCTGCGACATTTAATTAAAGTGAGAATTAAAAAACAGCTTTCCATAGTCAAAAGCGGTTTAACTATGTATGTGTATCACACAGTTGACATTTGATATATAACTTGTCGAAAGGTTTAAACCTCGGTGCAATTGCAATTGCAAGAGGATTCAAACGTAACGCTTTCGAGTATGTAACGTGACACGCCTCTTGGCTCGCTGTGACTTTTATCTGGCCTGCGTGCATACGATACATGTACGATACCCGCCGACTCCCGATGTCATCTATCCGACATTTTCCCCGCGGTTACAAAACCGGAGAAGAGAACAAAACGAGGTGTACCGCGGCCGATTATTGCTACGCGCGTGTACAATAGGTTTTCACAATGGAGCTCCATACATTTGTCATTGTCGCGCTCGCCTTTGGGCGCCGCAACGTCCGCGAACAAGAATATTGTTCACACAATATATATCTATTGTTCTTAGAAAAACGTAGGAATAACGGCACAATTTTTAGTAGAGCAGATGCAAGTGTAAATGGGTCGCGTAATGCTGTGCCACCACTGGTCTCTCGTGATGTAATTTATAACTTCTCGAAAATTACATATTAAATACTATTAGCTGCGAAGTGATTTAATCTACGTCCCTTTTAACGAGTTGTTAATTACCCCTTTTTAAACTTTACTTGTATTTTATCTTAATCGTGTAACACATAAATTGCGTAACAAATCTAAATTCAAAACAGACGAGAATCTTATATAACGTGACATAACAAAAATGGTGTTATTACTGCCAAATTCTAGCAGGAAGCTTGCTTTCATTTAAACGCGTAGCTTTTGTACGTAGAGAGAAAAAAGTCTACGACGCGCTATTTTCTTGAAGTTAGGGGCGCCAATTGGGGGCGTAGGAGGCGAGTTAAATTGTAATTTGTGTGAATTCTCGCTGATATCGCTTTGCTCCTTCCTTTTTCAGTCGTTTCCTTTTGTCGCCATTCACTGGTCCTTCCACATCGTTGATCTCAATTACGTATCAGCCAGTTTGCTCGAACGGGAGATCTCTCTATTACACGAATGCTAGCGACATGTTGGAGCGGAATAGCACTTAGGTAAGACAGCTAGGTTTGCTGATCGACTTGATTCAATAAGAAAGGATTTGTAGGGAAGAGGTGTATGAATTCTAGGGATGTAGCATATTGCAACAATATGCGAATTATAATAATTTTTGTGTTAAAAGCGTAATATTATATGAATACATTTGTCACATTTTCGGATTTGCCATATTTTCAGTGAATGGTTGCGCGTGTTTGAAGACTTGTCGTGCTGGTTTTGATATGTTTTGATTTATCCTTAATGTTTCATGCAAATCTTAGGAGCGGCAGCAAAATAATGCGACGTATGATATCGTGATATTGCAACATTGCGATAAGTAATATGTAGATTGCAAAGCATTTTGCTAGCATCGTGTTACTCCCGACACGTTAAAAATGCAATGTACATCATGCTTTTCGAGTCAAATAGTGATTAAAATTCAGTAACGTTTCTCGAAGTATTTCGACATTAAAGCGTTCGATTCGTGTTCATCAATGTGTAACTAATGGCTCAGGAACAAATCGATGCAATTTCAGCCGGAATGGCTAATTACTGCTAACTGTTACATTCCACTGCATAATACTGAAGGATTCGTTGAAATTTTATTACCGGAATCATCGAAATTTTTTCGTAAAAATTACCGTGAGCATGAATGCAGTTTTCGCTCTGAGAAACAGAAAGGTATAATGCCACAATTGTGCGAGAATCAAGATACAGTGTGGACACTGTGTACATGTCTGAATTGTCTGCGTTACGTTTGCATTCACGAGTATTTATCGATCAAGACGCGACAAAGTGATGAGAGAACGTAGGCGTCACTACTATGAAAATTGAGTTGCAAACTTTGCGCAACGTTAAACGTCTATACATTTGTAGCGTCAAACGTTCAATGACGACGACGTCGCGTCGTAAACGGTCAGTCGCGACATTATGTCCAGTGTGTCAAGCTCCCGTTGTTTTCTGAAGCGCGAGCAATCTCCTTCTTCAATTCAATCAGGACACGTCGAATTAAATATACAAAATTGAATTTTGTATAACTTGTCACTCCTCTCTGACCTGGTGCTTTAAATATTTGCAATCGATGCGAAAAGTTCACGAGTCATTGACTCCTCTCCCACCTATCCTGCACTTTTCTCACCTATCCTCTCTCGTTCGTTGATGCATCTGCCCATCTTGTTCTGTCTTTTCCACCCTCTTTTCTTTCTTCATCGACTCGCTATCTTCACGTTTCTCTAATCCTTTCTTACTCCATCTCCCTTTCTTTCTTTCTTATCGGTTCTTCTTGTAGCGGCCGCCTCGCTGTCCCGTCTCTTTAACCCTTCAACACTTTGCTCGCTCGCCATTCTGCTTTATCTCCTTCTCGCATAGTCTCCCTGTTTTCTCGTCGATCGTTCAAGTCTGCCACTCGCCTTCGAAGAAGCCGCCTTTCTTACCATGAAGGCCGAGTTATCCCAAACTCGAGATATGTTGCAACGATAGCCTGCTTGTCGGAAACTCGCTGCAAAGATTGCAAATTTCTCGCGTAATAGATATACATTGAAATTTCTGCTGACGAGCGTCGTCGATTAACAATTAACGAATAAGGGTTATTTTCACAATAATTCATCTATATGCGAGATAATTGAGGGTAGTCAGTCGAACAGAATTCAATTCGTTCAGATACAAAATCTTAATTTGTTTTAAGGGGATGCTAAACTGCTCGTCAAATTTGATCGAGGTCGATAATGTAGAGTCATTCGTGCACATCGTTAACAAAATTTTATATGTATTTTTTTTACAGATTTGGAAATCCTTTTTCAGAATTAAAGTTTATGTATTAATATCAGCTTATGAATTGAATTTCATACCGAGAATTAAAAAATTCTTTTCAGATTACTGTTTTCAGACACGAAATTTTTACAGTGCTGCAACTTTTTTATTAAGACATCTACGATCAATCTAAAAGCGTGGTATTGTTCCTTAATGTTTACTCGAGTGCGGATTTGGCTTGATTTATACGTACAAGGTGCAAAACTTTTACATCAAGCACATTTTGTTACGAGTCCACGCTAGAAGCCGACAATTTAAAAAATTTTTTTGTTTTTTGTACAAAATGGTTAAGTTCGCATACTGTTATTATCTATATTTTAATTGTGGAAAAAAAATTTTAATTCTGTAAATGCAATTTAAAGCTGGAGCACTGTGAAAATTATCGGTAAAACAGACGACTTTAGTATCCCCTTAATTGTCCGAGAAATTGTCCATGAAATGGTGACGATAATTTTGATAACGATAATTAAGAAATGGACACGAGGAAAGGTAGAAATGTTTTGATCTTTCTTGTGTGTATAAAATAATTTTTATAGTAATACTAAGAACAGAATGGAGATACATTATTACGCTAAGAAAACATAATTTGTTGTGGGGACATTGAAAGTTGCGAAGAAATAACTCATTCTAAGAAAAAGATCTTTTTTTGTTTCTCAAACTTTCCTATTCCACTACTTACAGTTTCCCCCAGATCATTCTACAGTTTTCTATTTTAAACAATTATTCGACTTCAAACATTTCTCTCTATCACGTTTTACTTTTACCTTAACAGTATATTTTGCTAAAATCGAAGGTGATGTTTTTTGGAGAAATAAATGCGTTCGTGTCTCAGCCTCAAGTTTACTGTTATTTTTGTGACTTCGTGAGAATTCGCTAGAATTGTCAGCAATCGTGACAATCGTGGCCCATTTCTTGAATCTCTTTCTTACTACCGGAAAGTACTTATACTTTACTAGTTTCTTCAACGATGAAGATAAGCTCGCCATTGCATATTTCGTAATTGCCCTTTTCGGCAATTTCATCGCAGAATAATCCGGTTGTTGACGGATTATATGCGAGTCTTTATTTCATAGCATCATAAGCTCAAGATTGTACTTACTTAAGACACGCGGATTATGACAACACTATATCAGAATTATTTCATCTCCCTTTACGACGCTACAACAGTATCTATTTTTATAAAAGCAATAAAAGCAAATACCGACAGCTTACTGTCATCAGTGTAATTACATATCATCTCCAAATTGCCAAATTATTTAAGGAAACGTTGTCTTGAATTTTTTATTATTATTATTAGAAACGGATAACATACAACACATTTAATTTGCAGCAATTTATTTTTATGATATTGACGTTTGTTAGATTGTGGCAATATTTTTTTAGTAATATTTCAAAAATCTGAATTGTTTCAAAGTCAAGTTATGAAAGATTCAGACTGTCTTCAAAAGTAAACATTTCCTTTAATTCACGTAAGAACTAATTGTAAGTAACGTTTCCTTAATTTTAACCTCACGCCGGAAAGCATTACCTAATTTCATCTTCCAATTTACATTTATAAATTCCAAGGAACTGTTGTAGCTAGTTTTTTTCCATAGAAATGTTTTGTATTTTTAGCGCTTAGTTGCAACAACACGTCTTCAAAAATCAATATCGTTATATTTACTGTGTATGCCGTATATTTTGCGTTCTAAGTGCTACGTCGTAACTTCGTTGATTTTATCATTGTAGATTCCAGACAAATGTCGAATTCATGGCTGCATGTGACCGCCGTCATTAATCCGAATATTCTATTACCGTAATTTTATTACCACCAACAAACGATTGGATATTATTCCGAAAGAGAACTTCATGGCTATCACAATAGTCGCAATAGATCATTCGCATATCTACGATTTTCCTAAAACATTGATGTAAAGTCATATTTGATATTATTACGATTGATATTATATATCTGTTGGAACTCTCAGTACATCTTGCAGTCATACATTTTGACTATGAGACGTATTTTTTATTATAACTTATTCTCTAGCTAATATTATGAATTACTCTCTCTCTCTCTCTCTTCTCTTCTCTCTCTCTCTCTCTCTCTCTCTCTCTCTCTCTCTCTCTCTCTCTCTCTCTCTCTCTCTCTCTCTCTCCTCTCTAATTGAATATTGTGATAAAATTCACAAGATATTGAATTCTTCCAATAAATTTAATAAATTATCGGATAATAATGCATTCAAGTTTAATAAAATTAATGATTTGGCAACCGATGAATTAAATCAGGTGGCATAGGAGATGTGTATCGACGAAATTTCAGTGTGTCCAGTGTATGCCGGAATAAACACATCACTCTGTTGTCTGTAACAGAAATACGCTGGTATTTGAAAAGTTTTTATTGATTTCGTATTCAGCCACGAAATTCGCTATTGTGAATTTATTGCGCGAAAGCGTATTACGAGGCCCCGAACCCAATCCGCTTGGAATTTACAAAATTGGGTAGAATTTATAATACTCTACGATAGAGCTTAAAAAATGAAACATGATTATATCGTGCTAAAAGGTATTTCAATCTATCTCTGATTTTTTATGCGCACAAGAAGATCTCTATATCTGTAATTAAATGAAAATGTCGAAAAAATTAGTTTAGCGTATTCACCGCTACAAACGTATGAAATACATTTGTATAAATAACAATATCTTTATGTAACTGTCTTATCAAAATTTACTAAAAGATTATTTGCTTAATGTAGCTCTACGAGATTTGAATTTTTTATTTTTTCAAATTATTACATTCTAACATCTAAAAGAACAACGTTAATGTCGTTGCACAATTTAATTTTTAGAATTTAATGATTAAAAGGAAATGCAATTGAACAGAAATATCTCTTATTTCTAATTACGTACGTTTGCTGCTTGAGTTGTTTTTCACCAGAACAGTGGTATATGACGTATGAGAATGACTCGGAAGATCAAAGGATTTCAAGCTACGCTGTTTGGGAGTACTATGCGCGAGTTCCACAGATTGCATTGTGCTGACATCTCACTCCTCTCACTGTCTGTCCCTTTCTTTTTCCTCGCCATTACATTTCATGAGTATGCGTGTTGTCCCCTAAAACAATTACATTTTGCACAAAAGCACAACAGGCTCGGTATAATATGACTGCGTCCGGAGGGGCAAAATTACAGACGGAGAAATCCGTCAGTCAGCACATACCGATGACGAAAACCGCGAGTTACATTACGAAACAAGAAATGATGCAACGAAAGTACATTCTCTCGCGCAAATTAATATTTCCGTTAGTACGATTTGCTTTTCTTGTCACCTTTCGGTTACTTCTAACGCATCAATTCGACAGGTCCCGTGCTGTGCTATTAGATAGCAACAATGTATTGAAAATGGATAACGATAACAATGATTATCCCATGAAAATTTTAAACGTAAAAATTAACCCTTCAAAGTACTACTTGTCAAATTGTTAAATATTTAAGAAAACAATTATTTGGCTTAAAAGGAAAATTTTAAATATAATTTATTAATTTCTGTTAATTAACGAGAAAATGACGAGAAAATAGATTTGCATTAGTACTCAATGATATAAAAATATTTTTAGATTTATATTAAACATTTACTGAAATACCTTTAGATTTTTCTATTCTTAAGTATCGACGAAAGCGCATTTCCGTAACAATACACATGTTCGATAATAGAATTTCTGCTTTAATAATCGTGTCACTGAATGTTTTTGTAAAAATCTTGGTCGTGAACAGTCATATCTGCATGAAGAAAGGCAGCTGGATGAGGGTTCACTAGACTAATTCGCACGGTTGACATTAATAATATGAGATGATTAATCTTCTCAAGTTGGAAACGCCCAAAGAACGGGTACCATTATTATCGTCCTCACCATCTCAAAGATGATAGAAACACGCCCACGAACTTCAGAGTCTTTAACCGAGAAAAAACAACGAGAGCAAGGATGTATTAGCTATTCAAGTAGTTTTTATTCCTTTTATCTTTGCGCCCCGCGTCGCGATGTCGTCCTAACGACGTTACCGCTGCCGTCTAATGACGCGACATGGCTGATATCGCGGTGACAGCGAAGAAATCGCGACCAACACGATACCGTAATGGCAATAAACGATGCGGAAAAGCGAAAATTAAAAATCGCACGATCGCCTCTATACTTTTGGTCCAGCCGTTTTTACTTTTTCCTTCGAAAATGCCTGATGTGTTATGCCGAGTTTTCTGGCAGCACTTATATTATAAATGTCGTATGCTCATTCGTATTCTCTTTCTTTTGTTATCTCTTTTTTCTTTTATTTTAAGTATTGTTTTTGTGTTTTAGCTCTTGTTTTTATTTTTTTTTTTTTTTTTTTTTTTTGTATTATTTCTCTACGATTTTGTTTGTTCTTAGAAGGCTTGCTTTAGAACACCAATAAACACTTTGTCTCTCTGCTCTTTCCTCTCTCTCTCTCTCTCTCTCTACAATTTTTGATATTTCGCGCATGTAAAAAGCTGTAAGCTAAATTAAACAGAAAAAAAAACTCTTAAAAAACGTTGTCAAACATTTCCTTTCACAATTCAATTACTTGATCTAAAATTGTTATTTTGCGCTTACAATTTTACAATTCTACGATCGCATCTAAAATTTTTATTTCTGTATTGCAAAGTGAATAAAAATGTGGGATATAGTCATTCTGTCGATCGGTATATTTAGAAAGAAATTCAATCGCGACCGTTCTTATAGACGGTTATCTGCTTGACATATCTGTCGTGAGAAAATATATATGTTTGATAGATACGTCTAATGCCTCGCGATAATAAAATATTTCTACAATATGGTATTTTGCATTATTTATCCGATTTACTTGTGTGTGACAATTTTCAGAATTTTCTATTTGCGAAAGCAAATTGCATTTGAAAAATTTAAATTGCTTTGATACGTTAGTCATCGATCACTTGCAATCTGCCGACCTCAACACTACCTCGTATCTCGCTGATCTTCCAATAATTTATCGTTGTTGGTTCCAAGCAAGCCTCTTGTGGCTATAATTTACGATGAAGGTACACGCAAGAAACTGTCACAATTATATCACATGATTCTATGTTATTGTCATTATTTCTTTAAACATTTTTCGCGGTCTCTCCAGCTGAAATCAGACAGCGTGTCTCTGTCAAATATTTAATATTATATTACAACTTGTATTGTCGTGAACAATTAGAATGTTATCACGACTTTTTATTGCGCGATTGATTCTCGGTATCACACGGACAAGGTAAAGCATATTATTGGATATATCAATTTGGTGAACATTTGTCGATCATGCAAACCGTTAGGCTCTGCGCGTTTTGCGCCGTCTAACAATCTCATGTAGCGCACATCCGTACTGTGTCTATCAAGTAAATGTTACTCGACGCACCTAACCGCGCACGTCAGAAAATTGTACAGCTTGTCGAGGAGCTTACGTATGGCTGTAATCTTAGCAAGCTGGTGATCTATAGCACGCGAGGGAGAACTCTATGGAGCCCGTCTAGACGTTCGTGCCCTTCTCACTTTTCCTGCTGCCTGCTTCGACGATAAATCGTATTGTACATCTCTCGCATCCGACCACAGTCTTGGACGAAATTTTTCCCAATTTTCCGTGCACTAAGGAAAAAATGATACCTATCTTTTTTTGTTTTATCTCGCATCTGTCTTTCACTTTACCACCCAATGTTTATTTCTCAACATGAGTTAACCACTATTTCTTAACAACAGGTTAACGGGAAAGTAATACATTTCACACACTAGCATACGTTCTTTGAAATTTTGAAGTCAAGCAGTGTAACTGCAATTTCAGTTCTGAGTCACGTTTCTCGCTTTCTTTTTGCTATGAGGATAAACTGTGTAAAGGAGAGAATATTTTACAACTTTATATAGTATACTTATATATTTATATATAGATATTTTATCGTCTTTATGTCTATTTTACTTTGTATATGTCGCGGCGAGTTGCAAAGAGGTTGCATGCCATCCTTTGTATATGCAAGTGACACTCGGCGTTGTTGGAAGTTTTGCGAAATAACTCAAGGAAATGCATACACAAGGCCCGAGAGCTTTTGCACGTAATGAAACTATGTAGACACCACTCTCGAATTCTCGTAAGTCCGCGGATGAGTTGGACGCAATGTAAGTGAATTATATTGGTTACAAAATTTCATTTGCAAACTTAAGCAGTTATGCCGGGATTAATTTGTGACAGAGCTATAATGGTTACAGCTATTACATTCGATGTCTTCATAATTAATTATTTGTGAGCGGACGAAGGAAAACAATTTAATGAAAATAACGAGGCAAATGCGCATAATGTAATGTGATGATAATATCTGTTTCTCTACAATGCGTCTCAACCGAGATTAACGAAATCATAAAACAATTACGCCATTTATTATTTCTTTGCCTATGCGGCATTATTATTTCCTCTTTTCGTCCTGTTCTCAGTTTTATTGTTGTATACTAACTTAGAGTTGTCATATACTAACGCAATAATAAATAAAGCAATTAAATCGTAAAATTAAATTGCGAAAATTCATTCTCACTGTGATATTAATTAAAGAAATTGGAAGACATCGATTAATGTCGACTGCATCTGCCTCGTTTTCGTACAACAATAACGTTTCAGTTTATAGCCTCAAGATGAACGATGCCGTAAAACGATCGCATTCATATAGAAAAAAAATCCAATCTTTTCCGATGAGAGAGAGGACGAATCATCGATCTTCTTCATGCGTCCTCGACGATGGATATGTGAATACAGCTAATAAATTGCGATCGAACGCAGCTTTAATGCGCAAAAACGTTTCGCTTAGAACATACTAAGGAAGAATGTATAAGTGGAGACAACATATTTCAGTTTAACCGACCAAATATTTTAATAATACGCGGTACAATTTAAATAAAACTGTATAAACTAATATCTACCTATATATATTCGTACTATTTTTCCACTGACAATATCTTTCGCAGTTTTCGCAAAAATAAATATTGAAGATATACGATTTTCTGTTTTTCGCTTTTGTAGCCGTTCTGTGACCCACGGAGAAAAGAAGCCTGGTGTATCCTCAACTATAGGAGCTTATTCTTGTTATTTGAAATTTTCTGGGCTATCGCATACTACGTTCTCGTCAAATTGCAACAATCTCTACAACGAATACGATATATTCTGTGATGTCTTGAGTTATCAATAGTACAATATAACTAATAGATACTTTAGAATGTTGAAATAAATCTATAGCAGAGATTATTTATACAAATTATCTACACAGAAAAAGAAAGTAATATAGCCAATAACATATGTGATTGCGGGCTGCCAACTACATAAAATACTCAATACAATAATATTTGCTATTAATGCAAGTACAATGTTGATACTGCAATAGCATATATTATTGTATTGAGTATATCTGTAATTGGCAGCCCGCAATAACATATCGTATTGAATATATTTCTTTTTTTTTCAGTGTATATATTTGCCTAAAACCAATAATAACGATTACATAAAGATGAAGTTATATAAAGATGCTTCCAACGAGGCAAATATACGCAACGTGTGTTCATTCTTTTTGTATTTTATACTCTTGTGTTGTTATTCAAGATATTTCTCAAGTAATTCTACCTAGACTATAGTCAATATTGTCTTCCTTTATTCGTCGACGTATCTGAGCTATGAGGTTGCCAATGATCGGAATCCAGATTAAACGGAATCCTGGATTAGCGCGTTCCTTCCAGGGTCGTGCTTATTGCCTTGCTTATCGAGATAAGAAAGGGTGATATTGGATCAACTATCCACGGTAAAAAGTCTAATTGACTTTGTTGCGTGATACTGATGACGAATATGTTCTTTAAAAAGAAGTAAGCAACTGTTTCAAAGAGATCTATTATAGCTATGGATTACCGTAATAATTCAGAACTTGTCTTGCTATTTTGGAGAACTCTGTACCTATGTAATATTCAGGACCCTGACGCTTTAACCATTCAAAAGCAGACATTTCAGATATATAATTCCTCTTTTAACCACTCAACTAGCTATACTTTAGTTCGATAAAAGGATTATTTAATTTATTTAAATAATAATTGTGTGTGGTACATTTTCGTGTACCATGTACATTTACGTTCCTCGATTTTTGTTATATTCTCTTTATTTATAGCATTGCACTGCTATATCTTTTCTTTTTTCCCTAAGTTATTTAATAATATTCTCTTGTGAGTTTTGCATTTACGTTGTAACGAACATAGAAAGAGCTCGCCACAGGCTGATTACTTCTTCTATCTTCTTTTTTGCCTTTCTCTTTCTGATTCCGATGAACCGGTAAATTTAATCGTTACAAGCGGAATATTTTACCAGGAACTTGAGGCAACCAGAGACGAAAAAGCACGATTGCGAGACAAGATAACAACTAACATTATTGCGCTTCATGGATATTCAGGGCCGCCTGTAATCTCTCCATTTGAATATCCGGTCCATGGCATCTCTCCCGGGCCCGGGATTGTACCGGATACAAGGAACAATCGAGCCACTAATTCGGCACGGGCACGTAGACAACTGAATGTGAATGTCACTTTCTACTATGCGCCATCATAAAGTCTAATTTATTGTATCGAAGAAGGAGATCTTTATGACATTTCTTATATCAATTTCCGACTAAGCTGGATAAATGGACAAACGCATCGCAACGTTTGTTACGACATTTATTTTTTTAGGGAAACTAAAAAGATGACGCGATAGAAGACGAAGTGTGAAGGTATCAAAACATAATTACTTAGAGTGACATTTGTGAACAAGGAACTGTTTCGGATTAATATCCGAGCGTTTTTTCTTTGTTTCCGCATTTTGACGATAACGAGTCTTTTCCTCTCTTTTTATCGCGTTTCTCCCTTCCTTTTGAAATCATTAGTCGTTGGCTAAAGAACGGGATGATGAATATCATTTACGCGTAGCCGTTGATACAGAAATAAAGTTCAGCTATCGGGAAATACTTTCGCGTCATGGCTCGTTACTTGAAACTTTGAGAACCCGAGTCGACCGGACGTTAATCGATAGCCTTGGTGCCGAAATGAGCCGCCTGGAGATTTGCGAAAAGTGATCCACCGTTAAGATGAGCTTGAAGGAAAAGGGTTCGGTTTCGCGTGTCGAAGCAAAGGTCAATGGCCTCGGCCGCCCTTCGCGTTTCACGTTAATCCGCCTTGCCAGCGAGCACGCGTCTACGCCACTTTGCGAAGCAAAATCGATTAGTTGGATTAAGGCACCTCGTGATTTCGGACACGGCGAACTTTGAGATTGGTATTATACTGTCGGAAGTTGCGGAAAACGGTACTCCCTTCGTGGCCCAAAGTGAATATAAAGTTTTCGATTCTCTTGAGTTCTTTGAGAGTTTGAAAGGCCATTGTATATGTCGGATCTCGCGACGCTATTAATCGATTTCATTAACCGTGAAACTGCGGTTCGCGAAATTGCATTTAACGTTTTAACTTTTAAAGATCGAGACAAGGTATATTCGATAAAATAAGGTATATTTGATAGCCTCTTATTCTGTTTTAGGAAAGTAGGTGCTTTTCTGGTTATTAATAATTGTATCCATTGTCTATAACGAGAATCGATATTCCGAGCTGCCGGAAAGATATCGAGTACTGTCGCTGATTCGACGGACAGGGTCAAACCATCCACGATCACGTTTCTCTCGTTTGTCAGTACGGAACGAGGAATAGCAAGAGGAATGGCAGATAGCACAGAGGGATGAAAACTAGTTGTTCCGTTGGTTGGTCATTCCGAAACACCAGGGACAGAGTAATGGACTGGCGGCCGTATTCGGAATCGTCGCGTATATATGTATACAGCTACACAATTGCAGCTAGACTGCCGGAGGGTGGCGGGGGGGGGGGCATCGATCGAAGCCAAGTAAGCTCAACGAACGAACTTAGTCCTGCTTGACCGCACGGTCAGCCTGTTTCTCTGATGTGCAGAAATAATCCGGTCACCTCGCAAGGTCTCGCGATCAATCTACTACGAAAGCGTTAAAATTCCACGGATTATGCTTTCTTAAAGGATCCGCGTACTTGTTGAGTTCTCAATCCACGAGCTGAAACAATCTAGGATAAACAGACTTTTATGGAAGATTCAAAGAGATTAAAGCGAGGTCGTGAAGCGTTGAACTTGCTTGATTCTGTTCTGATTTCAATTATTTGTTCGTTAGATTTGTTCGTTGTTCTCGTAAGATCACAATTTCATGATTTTAACAATACTAATATTGATATAGTGAATCGCCAAATTTGCCGACGAGATTTAATAAATAAGCCACGATTATGAGATAGCGAATTATTGCATCATCCATCTTCAGAACTCATCGGCTTTCGTACCAATTTGGAATTCAGGCATCGTCGGACAGTTTAGGAATTCAAGGCCGCAAGTTTCAGGCTTGCTTCCTTCCTACTTCCTTCGGAAGAGCAAACGAGGGAAGGGTTAACGGTCTCAAAAGCAGATCGATTCTCCGTTCTATTCTTTGCGCCATCTCATTCCGACTTCTCTCGTTTTTCTTCTCGATTTCCGAATTCCATTCCGTACAAATAACTGCTGTCGGGAAAATGTGACTGCCACATAATTAATCTTTTAATTGCATGATCTTCCGATAGAATTCCGATAGAATAGAATCCTTTATTCTAGATAATATTTGGAATTGCTTTATGACTCGAATATATTGTGATTTAAACGCAGATTTCAATCAATTCTAACATAACTTAAATCTGCTATACGAATAAAATTAAGCATTTGGCTATTTTCGCTTTGATTTTTGATCCGTGAAAAAGCTGTCGATAGTTTCCATGTCCGCAATAACTGCAAATAATATTTGTTGTTGAAAATATTGCAATCACGATTAATCCTTCTGTTAGACGCGTGCACAGATAAATACAAATCGACATGCAAACGACCTTTGGTATATCGACAATATGCGGATGGAAACTTGGTAGTTGCACCGATCCATCACAGATGCATTGATTGAATTAATTGCAAGAATGTACAGTATTCAATCGTCGTGTAGATACTGGCATCAATCCGTAACACGGCCAGGTGGATCAACCACTTTGTCATGCTGGACCATTTGAAAGTTTTAACGTCTCACGGCCAAACCATCGTGGCGAAAGCTCGCTTTAATCCCATTCTCGTTAGCAGCGGGAAATTAATTAATGATGTTTATGGATAGGATACAGCGACAACCCACGACGTTTCCGAATAGTACCATTAAAGGATTTCACCGCAGAGAAAAGTACTTACTTTACACTGAAAATAATAATATGATAATAACATAAATGAGTTATTCAAATATTAAAGCACCCTCCTTATCAATAATAGCAAATCTGCACTCGCAATCGATATTTGTTAGTCTTACAAGGATAATGAACAAATATTGAATTTTCGTCGCCGCGAATTGTTCCATTATGCATTCCGTTTGATGCCTATCCGTATAATCACGATGCGACGTACGATAACTAATCCAATATGTCATATATACACGTAATACGATCTCACGTAACGCCGCCTCGGTGGAATATGCCTAACTGTGTCTATGTGTCTTACGGGAATACGTGAATTCGACTCGCGTGTGTCGCGATCGTTGCTAAATCGTGGAATAATCAGAAATCGAGGTGGTCAGGTCGAGTACTTGTTAGCCCGCGGCACATTTCGCGCGCCGCTCGTATCTTGCATTAGTAATTCGCGTCGCTAACAGATGAACTTGGCGCCGTAAAGATATGAACACGCAGTAGTTCAGAACGCGCTTAACCTCGTGCACGTGCGAAAAAAGACCTTGAGTCACCGATAAAATTAATTGTGCGCATACATCATGCTCGGAAATAAATACTTTATATCGTTTGCGCGGCAAAAGTGTCGATGACATGCAAAATAAAACATTCCGTCTCGTTGAACGAGTCGCATGTCACTGTTGAGCGTAAAGTATACATTCACGCCCTTTCCGTGGATGATTAAAAAGGTCAATTAAAACTTTCACGTTACTGCGGGACCACGCGTGATAATTAATTCGTGATGCTAGACACGAGCGCTTTCATACTGAGATTCGTACACACGCACAATGTAGGAATCGCACAACAAGCTAGTCAATGATTTAGCGATCTAATTTTAAAAATCATTAAATACAGTATCTCACATAATCAATGTAATTTTTACTTTATTTAAGTATTAAAGGTATTGTTACAATTACACTGTTTTCATACATAACTAACGTGGAATACTGTTAGAAAGAATAAATAGAAATTTCTTTAAATATAGCTTTAAAAATAAGCTTTTATAGCTAAATTATTATGTAAAATATTCCTAATAAAAAGTACTTAATTATATATTTAAAATATAAAAATTTAATTTTGAAAACAAATCAGAATATTGACCAGAAATATCTTAAAATTCTTACACTATGATACCAGGAGAACGCAGTATAATCTCCAATTTAGAATTTAATTTAAATCCCTCGCATGGGGGTCAAATTTTACGACTCGCGAAATATTTGGAACACACAAAATATTCGTGAAAAAAATTATTATTCAAATAAATTGCTTCTACCGTTTAATTTGTCGTCAAATAGTTTTTGTTTTAGAAAGCTATAAATGGCTTTCTGTACGAACTGCGCAAAATAATTCGTTTAAAAAGATATTTTCAGTAATTTTTGAACTTTTCTCATCAGACATTTGGTGAATTTGAATGCAAATGAAACCTTAAGCATAAAAAATTGGTTCTCTTATCACATACACACATTTTTTTGGCTTTGCAATTTTCAAATGAATTCAAAAGCAACTGTCACGATTGGAGATTGTCCACAAATGCAAATCAGGGATCATCCCTTTTCTCGAGGGTGAGCCCCGATGAAATCGATTTTTCTCTAATTGCGATAAAGGCTACCGCTAACCAGAGGCATCAGAGGAAAAATTGTCTCCGGGTCGGATTAAAGTTTAAATCGCTATTTTATAAAGGAAAAAGTTTTTTTTTTCAGTTTGAAGCGCGGTAACGAGAGTCTGCAAAAGAACAAAAGGAAAGGGGAAAATACTCAAAGGAGCATTTTCAAGAGAAAGTTCTTATATCGAAATACAATACAAGGGAAAGAAAAATCTCGAGACTGTCGCTTCTTTTATGTAGTCCGACAAAAAATTTCAAATTTTTTTTATAATTTTCCGAAAAGAAACCCGTTCAAATTTTTCGATCTTTAATTGAAGCGTAAAGTAAATATTTCCATAGCTTTTTTGCAGCTTCTTTCCATCGCTCTTTACGCTCACGTTAAGTTTGATTGAATGCCAGAATTGTTATACGCCAATAGAATGTGTGAATTGAAATATTCAAGTCTATTCTATATAATTTAATGTGTTGTTACGCTTGTTATTGCTACGAGCTTTCTGAAATATTCTAAAGGCACGCAATATCCTGTCCGTTGACTTTAATTTAATTTAGCTTTTCAATTAGGCGCTGCCAGATGCTGTGTTTAGTGTCTTGCAATGCACTCGAGCCACTGGATAATTTCCTTTTAGTCTTAGCTCACCCGCGGATAACCGCGTATGGTGTAATGAATCAGTGTACGTTCAAATTCATAAAATTTTTCCGGTTTATGGAATGCCGACTCTGCGATGCCAATTTTATTAAAATCCAACGCTATAAAACATCAACGCTTGATTATATCAATTACCAGTTGGGAAGACGAGCTTTCCAGGAATCTTGCTTGCTTTAGAACAAACTTTATAACGTTTACCCCAGGCTTGTTCAGATATTAATTCATAACACCACTTGATAATAGTTTTGCTGACTCCCGTATCAGCCGAGCAGTCATAAACCACCGACTGGAAGTCGAGGCACATCGACGTATACACATTCTCATAGTACACGAACTTTGTATTACGAACTCGTACTGTACATCTCTAGATATAAGCTTAATAAAATGTAATTTTATAGAGTCATGAAGCAGTTAAAGAATCAAACGTCCCACGATCGCAATGTTAATCAAGAGTCCTTGAAATACAACTGTGAATATATTTAACTTGCGTTTCGGCGAGAAGTCACGGCAAAATAGTCATATGCAATACATCGCTTTTCCCTTTTGATGCAAGAATTAATTGACGATACCGATTGATAAACGGCAGTACTTCTGTATGGCTTCCGTATCGAGCTAGCAACCATTCATATAGTTCTCCAATCGGAAGTGGAAGCCGGTCAATACGCGGCCTGATTTCTCGCATTGGCTGCAATCACATGTGCATGTGAATGTTTCTATATGCACGTTTCTCAAGCGACATGTCACCACGGAGATTTCATCGAAAGGCGCGCAGACGAGCTCTTTACTGTCCGGAAGCGCATACGGAAGCGGGAACGACCCTGTTGTGCTAACTAATGAAACTGCTGCTCGAAATGAAGCGACGGCACGCACTTATCTCGGAGTTCCGGTCGCTCGATTGGCCAAGCGCTCACAATAACGTTCCTCTTCGGGGTTGTACGATCCCTAAAAATATGCTAAGAAAACATTTCTTGATTACAATAAAGCGTTTTATATTTTACAAAATGAGGTGAACGCGTTGAGAAAATTTCATACTGTTTCCAGTTATATTGAGACAGGTCTTTGCCATATCTCTGAAATTATTAAAAATCAATAGCTGAATTGCTCGGTGATTGTTAGTGTACTGTACAACACTGTTATACTTAGGAAGAAACTTAGGAAACTAACGTTAAATTCAATTCTCTAATTAATGTACCGGAAACTTGAGAAGAATTAAGTGTTATTATTTTCTCACTACTTTGTTTATTAAACGATGCTGTCTTGATTAATCCGACCTTAGAATGAGGATAAACCAGACAGGTGACGGGATTGTTCGGCTAGCAACGCGAAACTTTCCACTTGTTTCTATGCAGGATACATGGATGGTTTCCTCAATCCCAGGATTTTAGGATCCCGAAACTGCCACCAGCCGTCCGACTATTTTGTCCTCGATACCGACAAAGTTTCCCCGCGTGCTTTCTCCCTCCGCGACTACGACTGCAAAATGGTTACGACGGCAAAATATTCAGTAATTTCACGGAAGCCCCAGTCCCTCGGTAAAAGTTTTGCGGATTTATACTTTGTATAGGTTTATACCGAACGCAGCTGTGATGAAGATTTTAACCGAAGTTGTATTATGTATGGCAAGGTTGTATCTCTTGGAAAAGACAAGGATGAGATGACCACTACGACATGAGTGATGTCCTTCACCTTTCGCCTTTTTTCCACCCTTCGCGCGTGCAGTTACGCCCTTTCTCTGCGCCTGTTCTAACAAGCAAATAACTCACTAGCGTAGGAAAAGAGGCACGTGTCAACAACATCTGTACATTATGTACAAATGCACGTTGTACAAACAGCATGTACTCATTCTTTGTTCATTTGCACGTCTAATGAATAATTGGATAAATATTTTACAGTTTTCACGTCATGCATCTTGATGATTCAACCGCGATATCTTACACGGTTTCTAAAAAATCATTGAATCAGAATATCATGGAAACTAAGGTCTCTGTCTGCGAATAATCTCATACTTTGAACAGTGTAGCTGTTTCAACTCAATACAATTGAAAGCAATAATATATGTATTCAACATTGCGAAATATCTTCAAAGAATTTTAAAAAATTCGAATTTTGAAAACGTTTCTCGATTGTAGTTTAATAGCGAGCAGCGATAGAAATGAATATCACGATGAGTTCTAGTTCGTTTTCTGGAGAGCTACAATATTGATTTATAGTAAAGGAATTACCAAGAACTCGCTCGAAATTACTTTTAAGCACAAGAAAAAGTGGAGTAAATTTGATTTGAGTCCGTGTTGTCTCTAGGGAGAGCCTGTAAGAAAACGTCGACATATACAGGATGTATGTCTCACTTACGATAAAGCTCGACTAATTACGAAGCACAGCTTGATCGACTCTAGGCTGGTCTCTCCTAGTCGAAGCTGCTGTTAAATTCGATATTTCGTCACTAAATAAAACGATGATCAGTTTTCCCTTTGCGCACATACACACATACACACACACGCGCGCGCGCCCTCATGGCACTTATCTACTCGACCTGATATCGATAACGAATTAATTTAATACTTTGTTCAACGCGACTGAAAGTCGAGAGTATCTACACTCTAAGCAATTTTACTGAAACTTTTCGACAGATTGCTTTTTCGCCGTATATTACGGTCCTCGAAATTTCGTGACCCCGTTAATATACCAGTTGTCTCGATGACCTCGTCGTCGACTTCGAAATATTCTCTCGAAAATTATTGTTAGACGTCGACCCGATTCGGAAATTCGAATGCCGCGGTTTTCGCTGGTGGATCAATACCGTTACGGAGAGAAGACTCTAGCTACCTCTCTCTCGCGTTGGACATTTTACATTCTTGCTGCGACGACAGCTACGTAGGACGTAGAAATAAAAGGCAACTTTTACGGCATTTTCCGATATTCCTATTTCGAAACAGGTAAAATCAGAGCACCCGTAATGCTACGCGTGTATACAGGTTGAGTTGCGTTGCATCGCCACATCTACTCGTTACGATTGAAAAGGAAGAAAAGAAAAAAGTAGCTACTCGCAAATGACCTATTTATGTAGCAAATTTTCCAAATGACGCGATTTGGAAAGCTTTAATGGTATCTTTTACGATATATCCGTATCGGTCGATCGCAAGGACGAATGGATCCCAGGACTATCGAGTTGGCATAAAAAGGACTCAGGAGAAACGAATTCAAGAGTATGGTACAGGAGATTTGATATGAGGATTTGATATGCGGGCACATTTTATGACAGTACTTGGCCTTCAATTCAAAGAATTTCGCGTATCGATCCGTGTCGCGAATTACCGTCCGCATCGAACAACGATATCTGTACTTGAAGGTAACCACCATCCAGTGATGATTGCTTTCAGCGCCTTCTTGCACAGTATCTAACGATTTTTCCACAGGACGCGATCGATGTAACGAGCGGCTGTTATTAAACTCTGCTTAATCACCTATGTGGGATCGCGTGTTAGAGTGCGTGTACGGACACAGCCATCGTATCATTTATCGCAAACTGGAATTTCAGGGTTGCACGCGTCCGTGAGCAATTGTGCTTCCACGTTTTAACCCCCTGCCATTTCTTCTACTCAAAGTCAACGTGCCACGAAACCATCTTGAGTAAAATTGAAACTGGAGTTATTCGAAATTACTGTCTACGCTTTACATATTGCAATTTGTACTTCATATTTATGTAGCGGTCTCTTAGAACTTTTCCATCTAAAAATTGAGAAATATTAAAAGTATACTGAAAGATGTATGATTAATTTGTTTAACTTTAACGATTATGTTCTCGACGAGAGATTGTCTTTGGTTTACTTTATATAGGACAAGCACTGACGTCACGTATTTAATTTGAGGCTAAACGTAATGAACATCTCGACGCAAAATAGGATTCCCCCTCCCGTGTCTCCGATCCTGAAAAAACTCCATGATTCTTTTCCCGCAGGGGGGATACCGACCCTCCCCAAACACTTTTCTATCCTTAAAAGTGTCACCTATCTATCCATTGATCCACTTTATTTGCATCCTTACAACCTTATTTTCAACCAATCGATATCGGGGAAAAAACTGAAAGAATACGACGTGGTTTTTTTCTTTTTAGTATAATTACGAAAATCTGATTAAAATATTTTTCTTTATTTGGCTTATTAATTATTGTGGATTTATATCTCACGTTTTTGTTAAACAGTACTAAAAGCCGCAGAAGAAAACTTTGTTTGATAAAAAAACTTCCAGATATAACTATATAATTATATTTTACTTTAAAATATTTTTATTTTTATAAAATAGGGTATCGATTTTAATGTATCACGAAATTAAAGCGTGAATAATTTTTAAAATATTCCGAGACAAATATAAATTAATTATACTTTAATTGAAGCCATGAATAAGAATGCACTCATTAACATCCATTTTATCGATTAACTTAATTTCCATAAAAATACTTGTAGAATTTTATTATCGAAATAGTAAGTATTAAATATAGTAATATAGAGAAACATAATTTAATGTCGCATTTTTGTTTATAAATTAAGTGTTCAATTATACGCGGTACAATACAAAATCAATAATTTGATTGGTATGGCAAAGGCAGTTACCGATTGGCAATGCGAAGTAATGATCATTTACTTTTTGTAAGTACGCTGTTTATTCTAGTAGCTGTCATGATTTGCTTATCTGAATTATTGACATTATCACATAGCGACAGAATCACATATTATAAAATATCGGATCTTATTATTTAGTCGTAATAATGAATCGCGCAACGACAACGTTCAGAAAAAAATCCCCTTGAGGCTCTAATCTTGAGAAAAACTTTCTTGACGCAAACACATCAACGTCGTGGATTTACTAGAGCGGAGTCAGACCCGTTGCGCATATCACTCGATTTAACGGGAGAGAGGGTGAATGAACGATATAAACAACGTGAAAAAAACGAAGGAGAAATAGGCAGATGATGTTGTTTATTTCGGATTATGATAACTTGGAAATCAAGTGACTGTCCGGCCTCATTTGACGCCGTCTTGACATTTGTATGAATGAAAATCTGAAGTGGACTCTGTGAACAAAAACGGTAAGTTCTACACAATTCTACCTACCCTCCTTTCATAACCTCTTAATCTCGGAGGAGGCTCTTGGAGAATTTCAGTTAGTCGACGCAAGAGTGTCAATTCAAGACGAAAGAGATTTAAGTCGAATGGGAGAGAATGAGAGAAAGAGAGAGAGAGGGATGTAAAGAAGAAAAGAGATCAATTGTACAAGTAGCCGAAGCTTTTTCAATCTGAAAAAGAAATCAAAGTTTTCGTCAGAGGAATAAAATTTAAAAACGTGCAGTGTGCAGATTAGTGATGCAACTGTTTAGTGGAAGAGACAAATATCAGAGCAAAGATTTTTTAGAACAACAAAAAATTACGATAAATACTGAATAAATAAATACCAACTATATAGGAAAAAACAGGAGAAAGAGAAAGAAAGTTAGAATCGCGCACGGGTTTTGGAGGGCTGCTGGCAAATATTGATCGGCGCGCGGAAGTGAAACCTGGGCCTGGAAACCTTACGGGCTAGAAATCCGTCTGCCCTTTGCGTCGTTAGTTGTAGCGTTTGTTAACGCGAGCGAAATTTGAAACGCGGAAAATACTCGCTGAGCGAGTACCGCAACTGTTGTAATCGTCCATCATAATTATCGTATTATTGACTAGCTGGTAGACGCGCGTATGTGACGTAAAACACGCAATCGCGCGGTGTTATTGTTAACCCAATTACGCGTGTACGCGGCAGATCACGAGCGCATGATTAACCTGTGTACGATACGTGTACATAACACAGTTTCCGAAGGACTACGATTTACGGAAACTTGGACACTATAGAAACGAATAAGTTAATATTCGCCAGACGACGAAGATTGGGTTATCTTCTCTGGAACTTTAAAGCGTACCTGTGGTTTAAGTTAATCTTCTATCACACATCATGCAACGGATGCAGTAACAAAGTATACGCGAAGATATTACGCGCTAACTCGTTGCAAACTCTATTATATTATAAAATATTGCGTAATATTTAATAAATAGGTGTACTTAAAATATATGATATATTATCTCAACGACATTTATGTACATATTAGTCACATAACATTTCATTTTTTACTTTTTGACTCGAACATACGCTACAATATCCTTTATTATTTGAATCTGTTGTTCAAATTGAATTTGTTGTTCAAATGTTTAAGATAATTACATAATCTTATTCTACATTGTTTAACGGTTGACATTCTTTTTAACATAAATTTTTATAAGGATATATTATTTTATTGTCTGTTGTTTTGGAAGCACATTGCAGTTTGCTGTAACAGTTCTGAGGCAGACCTTTAAATCGTTATTTTTCAGCAAAATTCTTAGAAACACGAGGTCTACCAAAAAGTTCGATTTCCCAGTACGATTCGGTTAGTGCGACAAAAGGAAAAACTTGCGACATAGCGGTGGAGTTGTTCAAACTTCGAGCTTCACTGGATCGTGAACGACTCGACGGCGCAGTAGCGATGAAAAATGTATTTCTGAAAAAAGAGAAACTATCTCGATCACGCTCGCAAGGGAATACTTCTTATGGAACTTTGCTTTTCGAATGTCAGAGTCTACGAAAGAAGTTCCACGAACCTCGTAAAGAAAATTATTCCTCATTAGGTGAAATATTAGTTTAATCGCGATATTACTGCGAGCAAGATAACGCAGGAACAATAGAAATTGTGAGCCCTATATTAACTATAAATATGTACCTACAAATAATAATCTAATAACAAAGAATCTCCCATGAACATATAGGGATACAATACGCGCAATTGCTTCTTAAAGTAAATTACATTTGAGACTCAATGCTCGGACGTTATTGCTCACAGCATCGGAAACATATCTCCACCTGCCAAAACCTGGCTTTTTCAATTTACCGACAATACACGCGCAACATCCGTGCAGAATCGAATTCCATTTCAACGTCTGTCGCCGTATTCCTTTGGAAACATTTCGCTTTTCCCTACTTCTCAGCGAGTGTTGCAAAGCAACTTATTTTTCCTACGTAAGGTCAGAAAGATAATCTCTCGAGGTCAACTTGATGATAGAAGAGCAGGAGGCTTCTTCGAATGAGATCAGCAGGAACATAAGAGAGTATTTGGGACATTCGAAACGGCTAAAGTATCGAGGCTTATCGTCGCGAAAAGTAGACATTATCCCGTGTTCAATTACGCAATATTTTTCGCAACGTAATAAACGATATTATTTTATGTCAGCGGATTTATCTTCATTGAGCGAGAGTACGACTGTAAGTGCTTAGCCTCACGTATGAAAGTCGTGCGCAGGGCTTACAAGTGAAATCCAATTCCATTTTGCCGGGGTTCTTACCCCTCCTTTCTTAAGAAATGAACTTTCTCGTAAAAAGAAGCCACGTAAATCCGCTTCTAATAGTCTCGGATGTATTTTATGCGTCCGTGAAGACGGCGATACCGGTTTTATCGGGTCTGTGTGAAACCAGCCTAAAAGTTTAGAGAGAAGCCGACTCTCGAACTCGAAACGAAATCGCATTCGATGGAATCGAAAGCTGGAAACGCCATAAATTATCAACCGTTTTTAAAATAGATTGTTTAATTTTCATTAAGGAGACGGATGTTAATAACAAATAGAGATAACGAAAATAGATACAATTGTAGGAAATTTGATACCCAATAATGAAGACATGTTAGTTGAATTTCGCTTAAATCCCTCATTAAATGTACATACATCCCAAAAAATTTGCTGATATAGACAGATTTCTTGATATTACAATCAAAATGTATTGCTAATTTTGATATTATCTAAAATTTTGGCTGTCACGTATAGAATTTGAAAATTCTTCTATCAGCTAGATTGATTAAATACAATAAATACACATATTACAGTATTTGGTAATTATTTTTCTATCTCAGCTAGATTTCACACACATATAAGTTTTGTTGAAGTTGCAAGATTATTTTTTTGCATCTTGTAAAATGTGTATCTTGTGGATTAATCTCATCATAATCCGAACGTTTTTAAACGCGCAAACGACTATTCCAGGACAATATCAACAATATTCCTCGGATGCCATGAAACAAACGTTAGGCCACGTTGGGCTTTCGGCAATGAAGATCATTAAAATTTATAAACGAGTATAAATATCTTCGAATACACGATGGCACATTTTGTCGCTCAGTCAGATTAATAATTGACCGGACCCAGCTGCTTCTTCGATAGTTTCTATTCGTTTTTATAATGGCGGGTCACTTAAACTTTGAACAAGAACGCAGCACGGTATCGATATACATACATATATCTCGGGTGAGACCGCCACAAGTTGTTTCCAAGACTATAATGCCTTTTCCACGGCGTGGTTTATTGGATATATAAACTGAATTGCGCCGGGTAACCACAATATATTGTACATTACGATGACGCAACTTGTAAATCCGTCGTGCGACAATACGGGCAAACCCCAAAATTTAATAAAAGAGGTATCTTGTAGTTTCTTCATTGCCTAGGGTGTAAAACATTTGTTGCTCATTTATAGAACATTTTAGAAACAATTACTTGTTTTTATTGAGTGTGTAAATTGTAATATTATAACACTATAATAATTATTTTGTGTTAATACTTTATATTTTTGATTATATTTAAATTCGTTGAAAGTTTGTTGTGACGTTATAATAGAATATCGGAGAAGCTTTCTGCAGCTCGTTAAATATTGCATAAGCAAGTGAAAACAAATACGATTTAACATATCATATCTACTGTGTTTCAGCTTATACTCTAAATAGCTTATATTGTGTCGAAACTTCATTAACGTTATTTTGAAAATTTATGTTTTGGTTGAAAATTACACAAACACAAATAAATAACAATGTTTTATAGCAATAATATTGTTTAATCGCAATATTCGCTACACATCGACAAAATAATACAGACTAATTCTTTTATTTTCATAGCTCGACAAGATTACAAAGCGACTTCTGCCATGTAAGAATGGTTTCATAGCAATTAATAATGCTAATACCGAAAAAGAGAGAAACCTGTGTGCTTGATAAATTTTGTCTATATGTGCATGGCATTATCTTGAAGAACTTACTTCTACAGCATCATATAAATTTCGTATTTGTTCTTGTCGTCTGCGGGAACTCATTTTCTCCTCTTCTAAGATAGAATTAATCCAGTCTCTCCCATATTTCATTTCCGGCGCAACTTATTTGTAGTCTTTTTAGAAATGGACGAACATATGTGCGCGTGAAAGAAAGCTCAAGTAAAAGCAATGATACCGTCATAGCTATTAGACGAAATTATTGTTGTATGTATTTCCTTTGATCCTTTACGCGAATTATATATTACGATATCTAGGGATTTTTTATTAAGACTATACACACTCTTCCACACACTCTCCCACACACACACACACACACACACACACACACACACACACACACACACACACACACACACACACACACACACACACACACACACATTACGTGGTATCATAAACATTTTATTAAGGTACTCGCATGCAATATCAATAATTAAATCACGCAAAGAAATGTAATAATACTCTTGTTTTATTGCAACTTTGAAACTTTCAGAATGAAACTATAATAAAGAGAAAAAGAATACAGCTTTCTTTGCAGATTGTACAGGGTTAATTGCTGATACCGTGACCATTTCACTTTAGAACGTTTATGATTCACTGCATGTGTTTTGTTGAAAATAATTCAACAGAAAGGTATACCCAAATACTTTTATGAAACACGTAATGAGAATAAATTTACGTATTCGTCTTCTTTGTATCTTGAAAAAAAAAACTAGAAAACAATTTTTTTCACGGAAAGCTCGAGAAGAAAACTATATCAATGGAAAGGCCTGTTACAAGTTAGTAACAACTGTATTGCAATAAAATTGAAAATTAAAATTTATGATTGTATTAAACTGCATATAGCGAGATATCACGCAAGTGCTAACTCTCTAAAGTTCTACAACAATACAAGTAATTAAACGAATAACTAGTTTTGTTTTCTTATTCCTTGGATGTATTCAAATTCTCTTTCTTTCCCTTTCGACTAGTCTCGCGCGCGCATTTCAGAAGGATGTTTTTTTTTATAAACATGTATGCATATAAGAAAATCTCCGACGATAAAATTCTCACAGGGTTGTCCCATTTTTCTCTATACATGACGTGTTGTAAATTAATCTCAGCCCCTTTTTAACAAGATTACGGTCTCTTATGTTATCCAGAAGCGGTCGAGCGGAGGTTTTTCTCTAACGGGATGTTTCACTCGGTTAAAAGTGCTTTACGTCATTTTTCGTCAGAAATTTTTCGTGTCGCATATAAGTAAGCTTTTCTATAAATTATCCTAAAATACTACTTACGATATCGTTCACCGTGAAAATATAAATAAATCATTACGTTATTTTAGAGAATATAAGAGAATATATAATACATTTCTGCGATTTCTGTATAAAAAGGTGGACAAAAGATTTTTGTGAGATTTATGAGATGAGCCGAATTTGTGGAAAAAACAGATGCCCATAAATTTTCAAATTTTCTATAGACCAAAGAGAATATCCTTTTTATAAAGTGTAATAAATTTTATTTCTCGCTACTGGCTGACATTTTATCTACTTTGTCCGCGAGCCTATCAAAATTCTCTTTAAAGGTGGAAATTTAGAGTGGAAACTGCAAAAGATACAAAAAATACGAATCCAATCGCACAAGAAAATTTATCAATTTGCGATCAATTTTGCAGTGATATTCATCTTTGATAAGAATAATCTACATTGGAATGATTTTGCAAATAAAATCTATTCGGTGGATATCAAATAATAGATATATGACGTGACTTGTTGCATCGAAATACTCGATTTCCGACAGACTTCTCGTCGCCAATCCACCAGACTTCCATTCTTAATTCAATTAACTGCGAAGCGGATTAGGTCGGCTTAAAGTAAAATCTGAAATAGTTGGGAAACATTCTCAGAGATTCGTTTTACTACTATCTCGGTTTTCATTCTATTTCATAGGGAATAGAAAAGATGCAACTTCACCGGCGTTGATATCGAACGGCACTTATCGTGTCAGCAATGATCGTTTTGACGTGAGATATAAAGCTTACTAGAAGAACTATCAAGACTGAACCGCCTACTATATCATGTGAATAGTAATCTTCGTATGAATATAGTACAATAAACATTCCAGTTGATACGTAGTAGGTAGTAAATCGATAATCATTCGGCTTTACTGTGTTTACATGCTATCAGCCATCTGCAATTGATATCGGAAAGATGTAGAGCGACAACACATGAGCGGGAATAAAAATAACTGGCCCATAAAGAAACGTTATACTTTGACGTAAATAACCGTTGCATATTAATAGCTGTTAATTCTGTGATTAATGGTGATGATAATTTTTATTGTCGAAGGTATTATTATTGTCGAAGGTTAAAATGTGATGCGTGCAGAAGGGCGAGTCATAAGGGAACGATATTAAAGCTATATATATATATACAAAATATATACAAAATATATCGAGAGAGAGAGAGAGAGAGAGCGAGAGAGAACTTATTTCCTGCTTGTCGGTACTCGCAAATAAACGCGGCAAGGGGAAATATTTGCAAGCGGGAGAAATCTTCCACAAGTTGAATTCTCACAATGGCGATATAAGCGTTCGCATCTTTTGTGCAACTCGAATGCTCATTTTAACCCGGCCAAGAATCTGTCTGCAGTACACATACATATCCAGCGCAATATCGTGACGATATTCTTTTCTGCGGTCCGCTCGCTTAACCAGAAGGAAACCGATAGGAAGCTAACAGCACGTGAAACGATGTAGCTCGATTCCCGAGTGTAAAATATAAAAAGGGCACGTAATAAACGCACGTGTCGCTTGATATACGATCGTAAATAGCAAGTCACTCACTGGTAGGATCTTTAGACTTTAGAAATAATTTATCTTAACAAAGTTGGATGCAAAATATTGCGAAATATTTTGAATCACGACAGTTACATCTGATTTTATTTTATATATTTGTCGGCATGCTTGAGTTACATTAGTATCTTTTAATTAAAGAAAAGTTAAAACGTTGTGTTATTCTAAAAAGGTATTTCTCGATTTAATATATATTAAATTAACAATTAGTAGAATAAATTTTAATTAATGATATATAATATAATTTATATTTGACAATATCACGTTTTGTAAATTATTAAAAATTTATAATGTAACAATCAAGAATTATATAAGTAGAACTTTATTTGTTTTAACGATCTTCGAGATTACACGATTATTTCGGGTAGCTTAAGGCGACACCTTTTCCTATTATTATTACGGAATAGTAATTTCATTGCCAACAAAGAGAATAGTATCTTGTCCATGCTGTATTGTTTAGCATAATTATGCCGGGAAAAACAGATATAAAAAGAGAAATATCGATATGTGTACGAGGTAGAAATAACAGCAATAAAGAATTGATTTGTCGACAATTCATGAAGATCTAAATCCAAGATCTATATAGATACGATCGACTAATTGGTTTTTCAGGTCATGATGGTTATTTTAGTTACATCGGTATACGATATGCGAATGTAATCCATAGCAGAATACCGAGTAGAGTCGTGCTAGATCAATAAGCACGATGACGTGTAAATGAAGTACATTTCTTAAATTTTTTATTTTCATAAATTATATCGGCTAATCGATTTTATCGTAGCACGCGATGTAATATTTAAGTAACTACATATATTTGACGGAATTTCGATCTATTTCACAGGTAGAGTCTTGCCTCGTCGCTATTAAGTTTAGATTGAGGCCAACAAGGCGCAATTAGACGGAAATCTTGATGCCAACACATACTTATAGTTAACCTATGATAATTAATTTTAATAATACAGTTTTAGATTACGTATTTAGAAACTTTTTTGTCTCATGGATGTGAAGCAAATACCTCAACATATTTATAATTCTGTTATCTTTACTTTACGGTACATCGTTGATGATGTGTATCGAGATAACGCAAACACCATGGAAGCTGTTGACTTGATACTCGATGTTGACTTGGTATTCGGTATCCCTTATACCAAGCCGCACGGGTTGGCTTTTGCTATTTTGCAGATAACAACGGCGGCATGAACGAGGCCAGTTACAAAGTGCCATTTGCAGAGTGTCGTGCGATCTCGAGCATTTTATCAAGATTGGATCCTAACGACTTCCAAACTTTGTGTACGCAGTGTAGCCTATAGAACGAAACGTGAAAAGAGACACTTAATACATGTAGACGTAAAAGTGATCAAGAAATCGTAGGACATAGTTAGACTGTGTATAAGAATTCAAAAGCCAACATGGAGATCATGATGAAACGCGACGCAACGACCAAAACCTCGACTACACCAATGGCCTCCGTGAGATTCACCAAGCTGCAATTCATGTTCCTTCTTGGTCCACAAGGGAGAATGTGACTTGATTTGGTAGAGAGCCTCGACGATGACTCACTTCAGGGATCATCAAATAGAAACATAGGCGCATAAAAACAAGAAAAGAGGTTACGATAAAAGTACTTGCAACGCAATCAGATTAAGGCTGAAATATGGATTCGACAAAATTAGGCGGTCCAGCATCGACTAGTCCCAGAACTCATTCGCCAGTCTTACCGAGCTATCCCGCAGCCGGCGACGGCAATATCGATTACATCATAGGCGACTACATGGAGAGACTAGGCACGAGACTGAACATCCTTGAAACCGAGTTGAAGTATGCATGGAGAGCATTAGATCTCCTAAGTCAAGAGTATATTAAAATGTGGGAGAGATTAGAAAAGCTGGAGGGTCTTTTGTACGAACAACAGACAGTCATTAGCCAGCTGATCGAGTTTTATACCAGCGGTGGTACTCACGACAATGTAAGTATCGTCGAGGAGACTTTGGCAAATCAGCAAAGTTCAGTAGGCGAGCTAGATGCGATAGCAAAGAGCCTGGGTGCTGCGATAGGCATCGAGGACACCACCGTATTACGAGAGAAACTGGCTCAACAGGAACTTGCAAGGATGCACGGACTCACGCAGGACAGTACAACGGCCGCGGCTGTGGTCACTGATATGCACAGGAATGTCAGGAATTTGGATACCCTCGAGGAAGAGGGTAACATTCCCGACGAGGCATTCTACAGAAGCCTGAATAACGCGTACAGGGAAGATCTGATTTGCGGCGATACATCGAGACCGACGTCGCAGCTGGGTATGATTTGGGAGGAAGCCGAAGACGAGGACATAAACGGAAAGAAAGAGATCGAGACCAGTATCTTCGACAAGACTATACCAAAGGATAAAGAACTAGAAGAGCTATCTAGCCAACCGACCAAGGAGGAAGTGCAAACCTCCCTAATGAAGAAGGAAGATGAGGCGGATGAGGACGAGGGTGAGGTGTTTAGTGCGGCTGACTATAAGAGCTACAGAGGGAACACACCATGCGTCAGCGAGCAAGATCTTGCTCAACTTTCGAGACTCAGTTCCCTTGATCAAGTAGCATTAGAAAAATTACACGAAATAGATAGGCTAAGCAGCAAATTGCAAAAGGATTCACAAAATTTGATAGAATTGCAATCGAGACTGATAGACTCGCCGAAACGCAACCAATATGCATCTGAAGCCGAGGCGAAACTGGCGGAGGAGGCGAGCAGCATAGACGAACAACTGAGGAAGATCTACGCGGAAACCGATGTGGACAGTTGGACCTTTTCCAAAAGTCCCGGCTCAACCGGCAGATCGATCTCCAGAGTCAGCACTGACAGTGGATTGGCCACCGATGGCGACTTCACAACGAGATCTATATCGCCAAGACTGACCTCTACGTCCAGGAGTAATTTAGACTCCATTTCGACTACTTATACCCCGCCTAGATTAGGATATACATCGGCTATATTAGAAAAGAGCCCGGAGCCCGTGATCCAGTTGCCGATCGATGTCGGTAGCTTTGCAAAAGGATACGCAGAGAATAAGGAGCTGACAGATCTGATGGCAGAGAGCTTTGCGACTGCCGTCACTTGCGCCTCACCCAACATTTATAGTACAACCACCGAGAAAGTATCGTCACCCACTTTATCAGCCGGCAGCGTACACAGCGTTCACAGTGTCCAAGGTCTTCGCACCAGACAGGACGGTTACTTTGGTAGTGCCGCTCGACTCAATCTCGAATTCCAGGAAAGTCGTACGCCACCTAGTCCGTCACCTAGCTCACCACCTCCACCAGCACCAAGAGACACCACCGAAACTTTTCTTATGCCCGGCGCAGAGCAAAGAGAACCGGACGCGAAGAGATCTCAGAGCCCGAGTTTCATACGAAACGCGGAAAAGCTGGTTTCCATGGAGCAGGGTCGTCTTAGTCCTCGCACTCCTCACTCGCCCAAATCACCACGAGTATCGCCGAAACACGCGGTTAAATCTGGCAGTGCCGCTAATATAGTCACAGCTAAATCTGATTCCGGTCTGTCTTCTATGAGTGGTTGGAGCAGTTTAGATAAGTCGCCGTGTTCCCCAAAGAGTTCTATCGCTAAAATGTTGACTTCTTATTCGGTAGATCATACCCGCGCAAGTAGTCTTATACCTAGTACACAGCCCGCCAGAACATCTAGTCCAATACCGCCACTTCCAGAAACGACCACTACTACCGTTATCACGCAGGAACCTCTCTATGACACTCCTGAAGGTAGGGACGCCTTCGCGAATACCATGACGACTACATCCAGTCCTTACACAACTACAATGAATCACTTGTCGGCATATACGACCGCCAGTAAGTCACCGGCCAAAGAAGACTATACTTTTGAGCCACCAACAGCCCCGAGTGTAACTACTACCTGTCAGAGCCCCAAGAAACGTCCCATTCGTCAGCAGAGTATTCAACATATTTACGGCTCGACGTCTTCCGGTACGAGCGCAGATTATATTTACAGATCGGAACAACCGGCTATTTACTCCGTAGCTGGTAGTAATCGACAGCAGGGTATTACAAGTGTCTATACCAGCGGTTCTGGGAGTTACGGACCCAAGACTACCACCTCGGCTTATTACTCTTCTTCTGAGTCAATGGACCACCAATATACCAACTATCAAGATAGTTATGGTACTCTTCAATATACGGAGACGACGAGTACTATGATGACCCATGGGAAGAAGCCGATACGCGGAAGCTCTTTCACAGATGGTATGACGAACCACGAAGGATACAAGGCAGCAATGTATCGCACAATGTTTCCCACCGGCAACATTACGGATGCTCTTTCGTATTATCCGACCAGCGCGACTAATCTGGCGCGTACGGAGACAAACGAGAGTTCGTCATGGCTAAACTCGATGGAGGAGCAGATACCTCACGATTCAACATCTTCCAGCATCAGGTCCTTAACTTCCGACGGGAGCTACGCTCAAAGCCCGTACACGGACCGGAGGTATCCTCAACCGCCGGCCTATCAAGCGCATTCAGCATATCAACAGCATCATATTTATGCGAATCAGAATTATCCACAAGCTTATCAGCAGCAATATCAGCCGTACAGTCAGCGATTGAGTAGTGCCGAGAGCGCGCAACTGGCAGATGGTTATCAAAGACAATGGCAAAGGGAACATCAATACATTCAAGATCACGAGAGCGGAAGGATAGAGCAACAACAGACGCAGCAGACCGACTATTATGACGCCTCGAGTGTAATAGTCTCGCAATCCGGATACATCAGTATCTCCTCGAATTTAAAAGATCATGAGATCGATAATAACAAACTGTCAAAAAAAGTAAGGAGAGGCTCTTCGCTAAAGAACGCGATGAGCTCTATGAGCAATTGGCTGCCTGATTTACACCTTACCAAACGTCATAGAAGTCAATCGTTACCAGGTGGTGTCAGAAGAGAAGATCTAGATGTGCCGCAAGACGGTCAGCAGCAAAGATTGCCTGTTGAAATGACAGGCAGAGGTCGAGGTAGAGCACAGACTGCCAGGAAAAAGAAAAAACATACCTTAGTTTCCACGGTCTCCGGCATTCTCCAGAAGGCCAAGCGTCGCAGTCATCAATCGCAATCTCTGTCCGATCCGGAACAGTCTGAGACAGAATGGAGCAGTGGTCGGCAAAGCGGTCTCTCGGAGGATGAAGACAGTGTCATGTCTGACATTGTTCAGGAACCACCTTTCTTTGCTAAAGTAAAGACGGCGAGCACGAAAAGGAAACAACCTCCTCAGATGCCGCAGCAGATGATAGTACAACAGCAACAACAGCAGGCACAAATTCAAGCGCAACAAAAAGAATATATGCAACAACAACAGCTCCAGTTTCAGCAGCAGCAGGCGCTGCAACAACAACAGCAGCTCCAACTTCAGCAGCAGCAGGTGCTTCAGCAACAACAGCAAGCTCTTCAACAACAGATACAACAGCATCAGGAACAATTACAACAACAGGCTCTTCAAGATACATGGCCCAAAGAAAAGGATCAAAGAAAGATAGAGGTTAACGAGCATGACACAAACGATCAGATGGCTTTGCTCGAAGAAGAAGCTTCAGGAAAGAGTACTGGTTCGGGATCCGGTGGATCGTCAATTTTCCAAACCGTCGGTGATATTAAGAGATCGACGGGTAGTTCAGATGAGGCCCCTAACGAGAAGGCGCCAAAACTGCCTCCAGTTACTTTGATTGGTGGCTCAAGTATGGAATTTGCTGTGTCACGAGCGCTCGGCAAATACCGCCAACGACAATCTTCGACAGTGTCTGACGAGCAATCGGCGACCGACGAGAATAACGAGAAAAAACCGGCCGAGGAGGGCCCAGCACAATTGGAAACGAGTTTTGAGTATCCGGAAGATGTGTCAGAAAAAAGCGAGAAGAGTGAGAAGTCTAGCAGCGCAAAATTACCGGAACTGGTTAC